>NW_022145615.1:15577465-15699724 GCF_000002235.5 Strongylocentrotus purpuratus | reverse complement strand
AACCCACCATCGGTATGTACTTGTATGTGCAGCAGCGTTGTTTGCCGTGAAACCTGTGAAAAAAGTGTATACTAATCCAACGTTTATCCGAAAAATACTCAAAAAATAACAACAGTAAATTGGCACGAAACAGGTAATAAACATAACAACTTTAAACTCATGATCTTTATTTGGACATTTAATGAATATTTACTTCATTTTGGGTATGTTTTAGTAGGGCATCTCCACGCCGTAGTTACAGGTCAAATTTTGGATACATTTCTTAACAAGCGCCAGATAGTCGACCCCTTGTGTTTGGCTCAGTCAGTAGAGCGTCCGCCTCACAACCGGGAGGTCGTGGGTTCGAACCCCGGCCGCGTCATACCAAAAGACGTTAAAAGATGGGAGTTGTTGCTACCTTGTTTGGCGTTCAACAATAAGGGATAGAACAACGTCGATCTGGCGCTGCTCAGTGGCTGCCGGGCTCACGATCAATTGGGCAAAAAGAATTTCCGTTTCGGTTTAATAAAATTTGGAGTGGACTATTAGGCTATTATTATTATATTATTATTATTATTATTATTATTATTGTTTTTCAATTTGGGCACTCCAGCAAAGCATAGAGAGTCATAGTAATTAGTATAGACCGAAAGCTTCAGTCGCTGAGATTGCATCTGGCTCCTCTGACCGCACAAATCGTCCCTATTTTCACGAAGTGACGGTAGTGAGGAAAATCGCCACGCAAGGTGAATGCAATTTTTTTTCACTACCGTCACTTCGTGAAAACAGCGACGAAATGTCAGTTAAATTAAAGAAATGACCCATATCAGACGGTTCTTTCTGTCTAAGAGAGTCAATGCCAATGTGTATTGACCTCTAGCACTGCACTAAATAATAGGCAGCATTTGAATGTCAGGAGTAACTTTTTTAGCAATCGGGTCATCCAGTCTTGGAACAGTTTACCAGTGTCTCTAGTAACTGCTACCAGCATCAACTCATTTAAACACAGCTTGGTTTCTTTTTGGTCAGACAATCACTTTGTTATAGCATAGTCCGACATCCACGCATGCACTGATTTATTGACCTTTACTAATGTACGTACACTTATAAACGGTTGGGAGGGGAGGACGTGTTTTCTGTGGGCTCCCGAACTTTCAGGCGTAACTCGGGTTAGGGCGCACAAAAAGAATTAAATTTATATCGGACTGTGGATAACAGCACTGGGAAGGCGATCTTGAGAAAATCTGGAATTTTATATCATCGATGGACCTAATTTTATAACAAAACATTCCAAAACTTTTTACTATTTATAGGACTTTATTTTCAAATTTGCGCTTCTTCGCGTATTCCTGGGTTTTTGTTTTGACTGATGACGCGGAGAAGCACCTGCAACGCAGTATCAATATACGCACAACAACAGTACAGTGCGCACTTTTCATCTCAGCCGAGTGTGACGTCATAATAGGAGACTGTAGATTGTCTACTTCTCTTTCAGCCAAGTGCACATATCCTTTTCTTGAATGTGAATGTTGATGTTTCGACTTTGTTGTTGTTCTTTGTTATATAATAATTGTTTGTAGATTGATCAGGTGGGTGGTACAGGCACAAAATTACTTATCATAGTTTTGTTTAAACTTGGATTGTTAGAGCTCTTGTGAGTAATGTGCCGTGGGATTCCATATCCTCAAATTGCTGGCAAACAGAGCAACAAGACAAAGCTCTGTAATTATTGTTAGGATTTCTGTCTAGTAGTGTCGTGTTAGTGCCATCGAACTGGATCAACTGAATCAATTGATTCATAATATATTATAATCAGTTACTCAATTTATTAATCAAATTAATTTGATATCGTAAGGTAATCCGATCTGCTCTTAATCTCCTTAATATTTTTGCACTTATTTCTAGAAAAAAATCTTTGTTCTCTACTATAATCAGTGTTTTTATCACAGCACTGAATAGACATACATGTAGAGTAAAGGAGGGGGTAATCGACTATCTCCAGTTTTCGGCCGATCCGTTGGATGCATGGTAAAAGCCCTTTAAAATACATTGCATGATAGCATTTCACATATCCCACATGTACCATACCATGCCAGAGTCACTGAAGAACCACATTTGCAATGGAAAATATATCCTAAAATATCATATTTTAGCGATGTAATCGGCAATCCTGTACCCGAATCTGAAAAATCAAGTATCTTACGCGTGTCTGTAAGACATATGGGTACCATAAAATGAGCTTTATTTCAAGTATTTTTCAGATTTAGAGCCCGATTTTGTGCGAGTCGCAAGCTCAAAAGTATCTCATTGCATGTATTAAATCAATGCAGCCGGACACCGCAACGCACACACACTATCTCTGTTTAATTCAGATTCCAAATCCGATCACAGCAGTGCTAGTTTTCGACTTGGCGAGCACCGGGGAGCTCCGGCGTGGGATACCTGCTCCGTGGAAACGCGCAGCGCGCATGCTTCCTATTGACTTTGTACATGCGGTCGAAAACTGCCTCGCTAGGTCGATAACTGGTTCCGAAACAGTGAAAATTGAAATGAATATTGTCATGGCAATTCGTGATTTTTTTCTGGGATTCTTTTTTTGTTTCAATAATAATAATATTTGCTTCATGATTTGAACAAGAAATGATAGGAAGTAAAGAGTCCAAAAATAGGATTTTGTCTTAAGTGGCCGAAAAACCCCAATAAAGTACTTAAATTTGGAGGGTTCAATTAGATTAGTATCATAAGAGTAATTGTAATCGCCTCATTCTTTTAATAAATGTTAATTGTTATTGCCATGCTTGGTTGTAACCACTGCCTTGTGGTTCAGGTTCTCTTTAGAAATAGAATAGGCCCGAGTCAAAACGGTTCCCCGCCCGTGGCGCCGAAACCCGGGTTTGGAAATTCGATTTTCAGGTTTTTCAAAATTAAATTTCCCACTGATATTTTGAAATAAAAAAAAATAAAAAAATATGCAATTCACAAACTTATAGACTAGTCTATTTCAATTCACCCAAGACTTTAGAAGGACATCGAGCGTCTCAGACATGATTTCTCTACTGGCCTGGAATACTCTTGAACAACGAAGAATCTTTGCCCAGTGTGGAATGTTCTTCAAAATCCACAAGAACATGGTGAACATCCCACTTACACCTGGTATTCACCCAGTCTTGCACCAGAGAGAGCTACGTGGACACACCACACACCCATTTATTTTTCACCAGCTTCCCTGCAGAGTGGACTGCTATAAGTACAGTTTTTTCCCCCGAGTTATTCCCATATGGAACAGACTCCCAGCAGTAGCTGTAACATCTAGCTCGATTGCTGGTTTTCAGACCTCCGCAGTCCCGTCCATCATAGCCATGATGGGCATGCCCACCAGGGCCCTGTAGGGAGGGAAGCCATGAAGCCGACATTAATGTTCTCACCAGATGCACCCTACTTCTTCGTACTCTCCAGTTTACATGTCTTCTTCTGCACAATGTCTGGCTTCTTTTACTTGCACGCATCACGCACTCACACACTACCACTATTCCACCCTGGACAGCTGTCAACGTAGCTTTTTGGGTGCAACAAATTCAAGATTCAAGATTCAAGATTCAATTTAAATAAATATGCTTTAGAAGTAAATGGATATCGTTTCAGTTGATGGTAGTCTATGTGCATTTTATCGCTCTAAAAATGAGGCTGCAAGAATGGAATGACGCTTCGTGGTACCGAGTGCGTTCGATCAGAAACGAATGTGGAAATATGACCCAATGAAGACTGAGCAAGTTAAGAAAGTCCCACACACAAGACTAAAATGTTGATAAGGTCATAAGGATATTACAATTAAATCGTAATACTAATAGTAATATTAATAAGCATTAATTTAATTGTCAAAATATATCCACAACATAATGGTTTAGACTAGACCTAGATCTAGACCTAGACCTACCCTTGATATTTTGATGAAGGAAAATAGTCTAATTTAAAGCTCTTTAATCATGTTGTAAATTGAAATAACATTTAGTCTAGAAGTGGGGTGCCTTTCGTTCGTTCTAAAATGTGGCAAGCCGAAATTGTCACTAAACTAAGTACGGTACCGATCTTGAGTGAAATCAGTTGAGTTTTGTCATTATTACAGTGGTGTTTGATATGTTGAGAATCACGTCAATACTCAATAGCACAGCTTTTATACACAGCCAGGACAATGCACCTAGTCTATATCAGAGATAGCCTAGATCTATGTGAATTTGGGTAGCTGTCGCAAAAGGAAATCTTCACGAATATAAAACTATGGTAACTCGATCCAGGAAGCTCCGACGCCGACGTCGACAACGAAGCTCCCGAATGTCACATGAATATGAGTGAGAATGCTACAATAAATTACCTGCGTCAACAATCTGCCCAGGCATAGATTCTAGACTCTAGTCTAGTACCTAGTAGTAAAACAGCTCAAAACCTGAAGAAATTATTTATGTTTACATGTTGTTGATCCTGGCCCGTCTGCTGAGCTACGCGAGCTATACGACTCGCGCACCGTCGCCCCAATGCCCGTCGCGCACTTTGGCTTGTTGTTGTTATTGGTGTCGGGTTTGTTTCATCTGAAAAGTCCACAGTTCTTCGAGTAATTCGTTGTAGTAGGAATTGCCCCCACCCTCCTTACAAGCTAGCTTATATAAGCTCCTAACACAAGAGGGCGCCATTGGTCTTCGTCCACTGGCAAGACAGACGGAGAACAAGACACTGACACTGATACACGACTTGAGAGTACATCCGAGCATAAAGATATCGGTAAGTGCCTTCTTTGTCTCTTTTGTAGTATTTAATACGTAATACATTGTAGTCTATAATCTGTAGGTCAGGGCGACTTCATCATCAATGATTAGACCCTATTATTAGATGGCGCTGTTTCTTTTTCTCTGGCTCACATATTTTTCTTTTCTTTTCTTTTGCATTCATGTAAGTATACCGGTACATTTTTTCGATAAAAATAATAACATAGGGGTCTAGGTCTAACTGTTAGGCCCTAAACTAGATTCTACAATGAATATTTTTCTGACAATGCAGTGGCGGGGGAGAAAAAAAAGAAGAGGGGACAAAAAGAAGAAGAGATATAAAAAGGGAGAAGAGAAAAGAAAGGAGAAGAGAAAAGAAAAGAGAAGAGAGAAAAGAAAAAAAAAAAAGAAAAGAGAGAGAGAGAGAGAGAACAAAAAAGAAGTAAAGAAAAAGAAAAGTCTCCCCGGGAGTAGCCTATAATCTAGGCGGAGTGCCAAGCTTTTTTCTTTGCTGCTAGACTAACCCTAAGCAGAACGTCAAGTAGGTAAGTGGAACCGAAGTAGTTAAGCCTAGACCTAATCGTCAAAATGAAATGCACCGGATATGCATCCTGTGAAATATGGAATTTGGCCGGTAGGTTTTGCCAAGTTGGTGTAGATCCCTAACGTTTCTTTACACAAAGCGTGAGCACTAAAGCGTATAGGCCTAAAAGGCTGTTCTGTCTCTAAAGAGAGAGCCGATAAATCGGTTCCACTTACCAACTTGACTGAAATAATCCGTTTAATGGTCCCTTTTTAGGAAATTATGGGTCAAAATCGAAATCCATGTCTTGCAAGATTTTCAACATGAACTTCGATTTTGACCCATAATTTCCTAAAATGGTAAAAAGGGACCATTAAACAGATTATTTCAGTCAAGTTGGTAAGTCGAACCGATTTATTATAGCCTAGATCTAGGCCTAATTTACAATATAACATGCACAAGGTAAAATGACATTTGGAGGGATTTTCGGGGCATAAAAATATGGCCATAATAAATGGCCATGGTGTTAGCAAGGGAATGCGTATATAGTCGGCTTCCGTCTCTAAAGAAAGAGCCGACCCTACCCAAATAAGAGGCTTAACGAACGAAAGAGACGGAAAATTCGGTCTACTTGTAGTCTAGTACATAATATACACCAACTGACTTAGACCGAATTTGTTTGTCTCTTTCGTTCGTTAGCCTCTGATTTGGGTAGGGTCGGCTCTCTCTTTAGAGACAGAACAGCCTTATACGCTTTAGTGCTCACGCTTTGTGTAAAGAAACGTTGCTCAGTTGGGAGTGGGGGGGGGGGCCCCAGCCCCCCCCCCCCCCCCCCCATGATGAAAATGGCGGGAGGTGATTTTACGCACACTTTCCACTTTGGCCTTAGTGCCCCTTAGGATAGATTTGTGCCCATTTCAGTGGATTTGTGCCCTATCAAAAAGTGGCCTTGACCTAAATTTGATGTAATTCGAGGCCTGCACTAGAGTGGGTTGAAGCGCACAGTCAATATTACGCAGATATATATTATAGGCCTAGGCCTAGATCTTAGGCCTAGGCCTAAAAATAAAAAGTAGCTTGTCTGCATGCTAGACGGTGCCATTCCTCAATGCCACTTTATTGAAGGCATCGAGTGAGACAAACTCTCTAGTCTTGGGTCTTTCTTCAAAGAGTTCCAATTCTTTGCTGGTGCGGTGAAGGAGGAGGAAGAGTACACTTGGGAGTAGACCAAAAGCTTCAGTCTCTCTAATCGTCGGTTGTTCCACTGAGACTACGTCTGGCTCCACTAGACCTCCGATTATAGAGACTGAAGTTTGTCCTATCGGGACTGTACGGAACCAAAAAGCAGGACCGCGATGAATGAGATATTAGGGAGGCCAATGCTAAAATCTAACTTTTTAATTACTAATTTTTTTATTATAAAACAAAGATTAAAAGAAAGCATTTTCTTTCACTAAGACAACTCACCCATCTACCGACTCCAGAAGTTCCATAAAATAGGAGATATCCAGCGCTTTTCTATGTCTTTCCTTCTACGCCTGGCCGTACGTAAGAGCCTTGAAACAATCAATTTCATTACGTTGAGAATTAGACAGGCCCGAGGGAATAGGCTTGTCATTGCCCGGACAACAAGTCCAAAGCTTCGCGCGAAAGTACATTCATCATCACCGGCTAGCCTTGAATCGGTCGCACACACCGACACAGTACTACAGGCCAGGTACGGTAATTGCATGCAAGACGCAATCCTAAAATAGAGCCATGGTAGCAGCCATGGCATGGAGGGTCAAAACATAGAGAGAAAGCTTGAAAGCCACTCATTGCAAACTCCGAAATGAAAATAAAAGTAAAGTAAAAAACTAGAATTTAATTCGTCACGAGGACGAATAAGGTGGTCTGTATTCAAGTCTTATGATAGATTATAATATGTACTATATTGAAAAAGGTAGAAGTTATATAGACATGTAAACAATGATGATCATGATGATGATCATGATGATGATGATCTTGATAGTAATGGTGATGACGATGATGATGATCATGGTGATGTTGATGATCATCATCAACAGACCATGATGACATCTGATTGAAAAAATGAGGGGACATTTAGATAGCGTATAGTCTCAGCTACAAGATACTCAAAAATCGACAAAAATCGAGCTGAAATAACGGCGATATTGCTCGCAAAAGACATGAATGTAGAATCCAGATTGAGAAAAAGTCATCTCCCATAAGGATTACACGCAAAAAGTAATAGATCAAGTGATAATAGGGTAATAATTAAGTAAATATGGTTGTTTATTATATTATTTGCGATTCTATGAGTTTTAATATTCAAAGGAGATGGTACAGTGAAAGGTCAAAAAGAAAAAAAGTGAGAAAAAAAAATTGTTGGAGATGCCCGGACTCGAACCAGGGACCTCGAGGTCGGAAGTCAAGTGCGTTACCGATATACCAAAACATTTCCCATAGAGATTACACGTAAACGGAAGATGGAATTATCAAATCCCACTTTGCAAGTGAGATATGAGCATGATCCCGGCATCTGATCGAAAAATAAAGGGCACATTTGTGATAGCTTATTGTCTCAGCTACAACATACTCAAAGCTCAGCGAAAACAAAGCTAAAACGACGGAGATATTGCTCGCAAAAGACAGGATGTAGAATCCAGTTTTGAGAAAAAGTCATGTCCCATAGAGAATACACGCAAAATGTGAAAAATTGACATTCCACCTTTAATCGCAAAAATACGCAATGATACCTTTGCAAAATGAAAATTGTGGTTACTGCATTTGTAGAGAATTGTGTAAGCTAGATCATATCAAAATTTGGAAGGAAATTGATCAATATTTACAGAGATACAGTCAATTTTCAAAAATATGCTAACGTCATAATATGCAAATTGAAATTTTGAGTTCGGAGGCCATTATGATGACGTCATGAGTTAAGTGAGGGTCAAATGAGACATGAAATCATATCTTCGACTCACACTTTATCAAGATATGGAAAAAAAATTGGGGTAACCTTGCATGCTAAAGAGCTACAATGGATTTTGTAAAGGCATGTTTTTGCCCATGTATGCTATGTATTACAAAAGCTCGCACGCACGGAAATTATCTTAAACGGACGCTCATTCCGTTATTAATTGGCAGAAAAGGGTGAACAAGGTATCAAAATGCTTGAAAAAATGTGCCAAATATGATGACAGAGAAAATTTGGCGATTCTATGTTGGAAAATACCAGTACGCGCGAAAACGCGCGCGCATGCGCGTGCGAACTTTTTTTTGCGAAACGCTTAAAATGGCCTGAAACGTATGCAAAATGAATTTGAGACGATTTGGAGCATTTTTATTTTTTGCGCGCGCGCGCTGATGCGCGGACGTACGCATGCACGCGCGTTTTCTGACCTGAAATTGACCGGACGGATATTGACCTTAATCATGACAAATATGAATAAGAAATGCCTTTTCGTTATGAAGATATGGTCATGAGTTGAAAGTACCAAAAAAACACAAAATGGCGCCTGGATGACGTCATGAAAACTTGATGACCTTGAAAATGTTTCTGTCACGTCTCATGACAATGACCTATGACTGTGCCAAAATTGAATGAAATTGACTAGAACGAACTTGAGCTATCCTTGGCACAAAAAAGGGGGAGAAATAAATAAAAATAAATAATAATAATAATAAATAAAGAAGAAAGAAAATTCTGATGAAAACAATAGGTTATCTGTCAAAAACGACAGACCACCTAATAAATAAATAGGCCTACCTTAGTTTCGAGAGTATTCCATTACTATTTCCTCATGAGTAAAGATCAATCTGACACTGCATTATCAACGATCGCAATCGATAAGTCCAACTTGCAGCGAACACAATACAGACTGCATACGTAGACATGTATGTACTAACAGAGATATTTCTCTCCCTCTCTCTGACTCTCTCTCTCTCTCACTAATCATATCGTACACTAAAACACACACCTTCAAATCATGGCATTCATTCCACTTCTCAATTGAAGTATAGACTGCTCACGTAGATTTTTTTTTTTTTACTGAAATGTCTTTTTTAACACTTCTCATACATTACTGCACGACACTGGTATCTAGTGCTGAGAATAAGGTGCTATGTGTGAGACTACGTCAAATTTGTTTTGCGCGCGATGTGACCAAAGCTCATACATATTCATATTATGATGTCGCAAGACCTGTTTTTGGAGCTGGAACAATGACATCTCTGTTCACAGTTTTCCTTCTCAATTTGAGATGGCTGTAGCTATCGGCCTCAAACCAACGCAAGAATGACAGAAACATCGTACTCTATCTACCTTCGATTGTTCAGTTTGTAAAACCCTGTATTTAAAAAGATATAATCTTTTTTCTTTATATTTTCTAGTTGTTTAGAAGTGGCAATTGTGAACATCTGAAATGTTGATCTCTATCAAAAGTTCTTTACTCAAAACAGATCCCATATTTTTAAGGTGTAGACCTTCTGCCAATGAGAAGGCTTTTAGTGAGCAAACCTCTACGCCCTCTAGGATTTTCTTAGTCGGTGGTGCGTGCGCGTCATGTTCTTCTGCTACACAATTATTGGATTCAAATACGTCAAAATCTGCAAGATCATCAACAAATGGTGAAAGGCCGTTACAGATCCGTGATTATAGGTATGTTGTGAAATATATAATTGTATTTTCTTTTCTTATTTTCATCAATTTTTATTTTTACATCATTTTTTTCTCTCTGCTAATTTTTTGAAGTGGACGACGAGTGCACAAATCATAGGTGTAGAAGCCTTACGCCCGGGCATTGGCCTCCCTATTATTACCTGTTTCGTGTCAATTTTCTTGTCATTTTTTGAGTATTTTTCGGAAAAACATTGATATTAGTAGACTACACTTTTTCACAGGTTTCACAGCAAACTGCTGCACAATACAAGTGCATACCAATGGTGGGTTGTAGGTGGGCGTGCACATGTGTGAAGTTATATTTCTTTCCCTGTTCACATCTGTTAAATGTGGAAGAATTGTTGAAATTTAAAGAAGGAAATGACAGCAGAAACAAGAAGAAACAGATCAGGTACAGACTTTATATGTTTCAGGATCTTTGTAAGGAAATAAAAGCTGATTTTGATGATCTTGTGGATAACAAGGCCCTAGACCTCATTCTCACGCAGTTCGATGCTGGAGCTTAGAATCAAAACGGTGAATACTACAGCAAGAAAACAATGCATGCAGGCTTTGTAATATTTTCTTTTAAAAAGTGAGCTACTCATGAGGGATATAAATTAAAACAGATATAAAATGTCTATCTTGGCTCTAGCAAACTTCCTCAAGGCAAATTTATATCAAATTTACTATACCCTCGACAAGCCTCGGGTATAGTAAATTTGATATATATGTGTTCTCGTGAAAGTTACTATTTATGCCTCTTCATTATCTAGTCATAGTTTTTGCTAGGGTCTAGACTAGCCTTATGGGCTCTCTGGAACCGGCTCCCATACCACCGCATGGAGAGGCAGGTAAACAAAACCTAAAATGTGTCCCAAATCACACTTTCCCGCACCCGACCAATATTGGACAGTGGCCTGATGAATTTTATGGGCCTTTTACTCCTACTTACCTCCGGAATTTCAAAATCGGAGGTAAAAATAACGAAATAATAGCAAATTTCTTACCAGATCGATGGAGCTTGGGTAGAAGTCCACATGTACCATGCGAATCGCCTTTTTACATTACAATGGCGCTGACCTCTGACTTGTGTTAGAGCTGTTTCCGTTGAATGTGCTGTATATAGATGAAATGCATGCAGTGCGACACTGGGATGTTCTGATGGTTGTGATGTGGGATGCTAAATATTAGCGTGAGGTATACCAGTTGAGATCGCATGTCATGGTGATCTCAACTGCACACTAGCACTACGGCTGCGACGTGTAGTCGATTGCTCGAGTACCCGCACGGTTGACAACTACTCTGGTACGATTTCTCGTACCTGAATATTCGGCCGCAAAAAAAATAAAATAAAAATCTGTCCAGGCCGACGCTTAGCCATGCCTGGGTGAGCCGCGGCCGCTAGCATGGTGCCGTTGGTAAAAATGTTTCCCAACTCAAGCACTGTCAAACTCACCACTCAGAAACTGGGACCAAATGTCTGGATTTCTGTTTGGTCTTGTAGGAAAATTATTCTACCATCTTTGGTTTTTTAAAACAGCATTATTTACTGTTATTATTATTATTAAATCTGCAAGTCGAAGTAAAATTGAATGCGTTTCAGCAACAGAACTGGAATACTGCTCCAAAGGTATGGTGGTGGCAAAAAACAAAAACAAAAAAAAATTCAAAAAAATTCAAAAAAAAATTTTAAAAATAAAAAAACATGGCGTCCGAATATCCAAGTATTCGCTTGTAAGCCTGAGAGTGTACTCGGGTACATCATTACACTGTTGTGCACAACCTTAGCTAGCACGCTAACATTTAGCATCCCACATCACATAGCGTGCGAGCGTGCGGTTGAGATCGCCATGACGTGTGATCTCAACTGGTATACCGCACGCTGCTACTACGGTTTGCGGAGCTATATTAAAAAGCATACTTATTGTAAATCGTTGCCTTGTAATAAACCTTCTTTCTTGTTGTGTAAAGATACCGGATGAAGATTATTATGGGGGACTACATCCACCAGAGATCCCACTCGACTCCTAAGGGTAACAGAGGTCAAAGTTCAGATGGCCAGGGAGATCATGGCAAACACGCTACCACATCCCTGTCCCTAGACGAGACTGGTGAATCGACACGTTCCCTTCTCTCCATCCTATCCCATAGCAGCATCAAGGATTTACCAGATGTGTTGGGAAACCAATCAGAAGATGATGAAGACATATCCACTTCTTCATCATCATCATCATCCAAACTAAGGTAGACCTCTAATACCTAATGTTGTCTGTTGAGAGCCAAAAGGAACCTAATGTAACTCGCATACTTTGACTTTAACTGCTTAACAAAATATGAAATAATAAATACAATGTACTTTGAAAATTGAATATCTTATTTATATAATAATTTATGCTTGGGCCTCATTTCAAGCCAATAGTGGACTTAATTTCTGAGATTTTCATGATTTCTTTTTATAAATCGTAAAAAAATGTGTTCTAAGCTCAATATGTGCATAATTTAAACAAAATTATGCCAGAACCAGTAAACCAAATCAAATCAAATCTCTGCTCGCAACTGACATTTTCTTTTTTCTCTTTTAAAATCTTGGAATGTATTCCATGAACTTGTAGCTCACGGTCCTCTATTGTTAGATCACAGACCTCAACTACAAGGTCACGATCGAGGTCTTCATCGACCTCTCGCTCAAAGTCTCAGATGGAGTGTTGCAGCAATTCGTCCAGGTACTCCCTGCCAAAGACCAGTGACTCCCATTCAACATCCACCTCTCAAACGACATCCAACAAAGTCCCGCAGTTGACCCCGTGGGAGAAATGGCTGATCGAGAAGACTAAACAAGAGAGAAAGAGAGTGAAAGAAAAGGTAATGCTGTTACTAAACGGGATCCCCCAAGTTCTTGCGGACAAAAGAGAGAGGGTGTGGGTCCACAAAACTGCAAATGGTGGTGTATGAGCTGGCATATCCCACTAACTTTTGGGAACCCAAGAAGAAATAAATGTTATGAAACTTACAGTTCGTCTATAGGGCTCTTGGCAGTCCCATCAAAGTTTTTAAAATTGGCTGGATAGTGATTCTTTACAATTTTGATATATTTGGATGCCCCTGTGGATGCATTATAAGCACTAGAAAATTTAGCCCCTAAAACACTTCTGGTTTCGAGAAAAATTGAATATCAAAATTTACCGGTGCGCCTGGTAAATTTTGATAATTTCAGATACCGGTAGCGCCTAAGGCCATACAATGGTAGCTGCGACCATGAAAATCTAAGAATATGCAGTTGTGATATATAATTTCCAATCTATAGCCAATCAGTCCATTTTAGTCAAGAAATATTGTTTAATGGCTAAATTAATATATTGACCTTAAGAAGGAGCTTTACAACATAAAGAGTTTATTATTTACGATTTCATCACTTTAGACTCGATTTCAACCATGATAACGATCTCTAAATATTGTAGGATCGCATATGCTTCCATTATCCTCAATTGAACCAAATTCATGACCCATACCAAAACTTTCTATTAACTTTAACCCTATCTAGCCCTGGGAATGCTTCTAAGCCTCCCCCCCTTTGTTTTTCGCGAAAATTTGCATGCATGCAAGTGAAATGTATAGATTACTATGGTAATATACATTTTTTGAAAATTCACTCATTTGCATATTAATGGTAATTCATGCAATTAAGGTAATAAAATTCACTTTTTTACCCATAAATCATATATTCTTCATATATTTAAACATAAATTTTCACTACCGGCACATATTCTTTAGACCATTGGGGATAGTAATTTTTTTTTTTTTTGGTGTGCGCCTCCATAGGTAGCCTCTCTCATTTTAGGGCTCTGATTGTGTTGCTATTTTAGTTAAGTTTTTGCTGCAATTTGGCAATTTTGTTGTATACATTGTATTCTGTGTGTGTCAAGGATCTTGCTAGACATTTTTAAATCAATATTTTGGTAAGTTAGCTCCATACTTATTACTTAGAAGTTTAATTTTTGTATCTCTGATCTTAAAGGTAAAGACCAGTATTGGAAACGCCCCAATTTCAAAAAATGAAATGGAAGCTCTCATTACCAATCATGTGAAAGAATATGTTTTGACTAATACATGATGATAACAAATTTGCCGGTAAACCGCCTACTAATTCCTATATTTGGTAAATTTGTTTCTCTCATGGTCTGTGAGAGATATAGGGTAGTCCCATATACACCTTTCTGTGTATAGTGCTTGTAACTTTACGAAGAATGGGCCAAATTTCTTATCATTTTGATGATTCCAGAACCTTGCAGATGCTAGATGCTAGATGATCAACCTTTTCTGATCGATTCCACAACGTTTTTTTCACAATGCAATCACATGACCATATAAACTGGTCTTTACCTTTAATACTGAACCTTGCTCTGCACTGCCATTTTCAGTGCTCAGTACTGTACATTTACTTTGTACACTTTACTTTGTATAATTACTTTGTATTTACTTTCAATACTTTGTTATATCAGTTCACTTTGTATGTTTCAACGGCAGTCATTAGTAGTACCTCCACATCAATGGAGGGGTTTAAAATCTGGCATCTCTTCTTTTGTGTACCCCTGATTGTATTTCTTTTGAATGTCAACCATGTATTAATTCTGCCACCTGATGTGCTTGGAATGCTTGTAGCTCCAAATCAAAGGTTACTCTTTCCTGTATACAGACATGTCAAATACTGTAGTAAACCTATTGCATATTATAACAATACTAGTGCCTGTTTCCAGTTAGCCATCTTGTTATCGGCTGATATCCAAATGAACCCAGGCCCATGTTACAAAGTTGATGTATCTCAATATGCTAATGATTATTACAATAGTTCACAATCAAATCGTATTCATTACATTGACCATCAGATTAATATGAAGCCCAGTCACCTGCTTCCACAGACTGTGTGGAGAAGGGTATGTGATCTTGGGATTTGCCGGCGGCGTCGTACGCACCGAGGACGCAGGCGAAGGGTCCCAAGGTCACAGTCCCTTAGTGAGACTTCCAGTGGGTCTCAGTTTGGTTTATGGAATGCAAGATCCTTGAATAATAAATCTGATGTGGTGTCTTCTCTGATCATAGATAATAATATTTATGTGTTAGTCATTACCGAGTCGTGGCTTTCTGGTGACCATAGAGATGAGCCTACCCTAGCCGAGTTGAAATTTTCCCTTCCTAATTTTGATATAATCAATCATCCAAGAAAGTCTTCTAGAGGAGGTGGTATTTGTGTCCTCTATAGGTCTACTGCATCCTGTATTGTCAATGACAGTTACAATTGTCTGTCATTTGAATTGTTGGACCTCACGATCCATCTTACTTCTTCATCTACTGTTAGAGTTTATTGTATCTACCGCCCACCCCAATCCTCACGGCACACCTTTACTAAAAATGATTTCCTTGAAGAGTTTTTAACTCTTCTTGAGAGTGCTGCTGTAGATAATCACCCTCCTATCCTTCTTGGCGACTTTAATATACACGTAGATGATTCTTCTGATAGGTTTGCTCAATCTTTTCTTAATGCTATAGAAGCCCTTGGGTTCCAACAGCATGTCCAGGGTCCCACGCACCACGCAGGCCATACACTCGATCTAGTTCTCAGTAGAAAATCTGAAGATATTATTTCCCACATTACTCTTTTGTCATCTCTCCCATCTGATCACTCTGCCATCCTTTCCACCATTAATCTCAAAGGGCCTAAAAACCCTAAAAGGAAGGTGAGCTTCAGAAAGCTTCGCAACATCGACTCTAACTTCTTTCGTCAGGACATCTAACAGGAATTGACATCTTCTCCGTGTCCTTCTTGTCCTTCTGAAGCAGTTTCATTCTATAATGACAGTTTGGTTAAACTGATGGACAAGCATGCCCCTCTGAAAACTGTGACTGTTACTATCAGACCTAATACCCCTTGGTTCTCTGATGAGATTAGGGAGGCCAGGCGACATAGGCGTCGCGCTGAACGTCGCATGTTAAAGTCAGGCCTGCAGATTGACAAGGAGCTGTATCGTCAAGAATGTGAGTCATACTACATTCACATCACCTAAATCGCAATACCTGAGGAAAGAGATTGCCAATGCTGACTCTAAACAGCTGTTTAACATCGTGAAGAAACTCTCATCTCCTATTCAGTCTTCCATTTATCCCGAACACTTCTCCAATTCTGAACTTGCCAATCAGTTCAGTGAATACTTCAAGAAGAAAATCAGTGATATTGTGTATTCTTTTGCACCTAATGTTTATTATGTGCAGTCACACGTCCAACCTCCTGAGAACCCGCTAAATTGTAGCCCGAGTGGGTTTATGCCAGTGACTGAAGTCCAGCTTCGACGTCTAATCAAGTCTACTCCACCGAAATCTTGCAGTCTGGATCCTATTCCAACTTGGCTGCTCAAAGATTGCCTTGATGAACTGCTTCCGGTCCTGACCTACATCATCAATGCATCATTGTCATCAGGTGTGGTTCCTCCGACATTCAAAACGTCACTCGTTGTCCCTCTGTTGAAAAAGCCTAACCTAGACTCAAATGTCCTTGGCAATTACCGCCCAATTGCCAATTTGCCATTTGTGAGCAAGGTCTTGGAAAGAATCGTGGCTAACCAACTCATGTATTACGTGGACAGTCACCATCTGCTCCCCGGAAACCAGTCCGCATACCGCAGCCTCCACTCAACAGAAACTGCATTGTTGAAAGTACTCAACGATCTACTCCTTGCTGTTGACAAGGGTGATGAGGCCGTTCTACTTCTTTTGGACTATTCCGCAGTGTTTGACACGCTTGACCACACCGTGCTGCTACATCGTCTTGAAAATGACTACTCCATCTCAGGGACTGCCCTGCAATGGATCAAGTCATATCTACAAGACCGTACACAGAAGATAATAATCAACGGGACCTGCTCAGCTCCACTTGCTTTCCACTGCGGAGTTTCTCAAGGCTCCGTCGTCGGCCCTTTGCTGTTTCTTCTTTACACTGGTCCTCTCGCAAGAACCATCACTCGTCATCAGGGTGTGAACTACGCTATGTATGCAGATGACACTCAAATTTATTTAACTATGTCACCTCGTGGTAAAGTCGATGCTGTTAATTCCCTAAAAGATTGTCTTCTTTTAGACATCAAGGTCTGGTCAGCCAATAACAGACTCCGTCTTAATGAAAAAAGTCAGAACTGATCCATTTTTCCTCACAGTTCAGGAGCACAGTGCCTCTATAAGTTCTGACAACCGACGAGGGTGTACTAAAGACCTCTGAATATGTTAGAGACCTGGGCATCACATTGGACAAAGACCTTACTCTTCAAAAGCACATCAAAAACGTCTGCAAATCTGCATCTTGGGGCATCTACAAAATTGGAAAGATCAGGCGACTGTTTGACAAAGCCTCCACTGAAAGACTTGTCCACGCCTTCGTCTCTTCCCATCTGGACTATTGCAACTCCCTCCTTGCCGGCCTCCCAATTTCTCATATATCTCCTCTCCAGCGCATCCAAAATTCAGCAGCTAGATTGATCACATTAAGTAGGAAATATGACCATATATCACCCGTTCTTCGCTCACTTCATTGGCTACCGGTCCATTCTCGCATTACTTTCAAAATCCTACTTCTTTTGTACAAAATAACACATAACCTTGCCCCTAAATATCTTCTTGACCTAGTCTCCCTTCGATCCTCCTCTTCTGCCAGATCCCTCCGTTCATCTTCCTCCATGCAATTAATTCACGGCCCACGAACAAAAACCTGTTATGGTGACCGTGCCTTTTCATCGATTGCCCCCGCCCTCTGGAAAAAACTCCCACCCCATATTCAAAATGCCCCATCCATCCAATCATTCAAAACCCTTCTCAAAACCCACCTTTTTAATCAGTTATAGTTTACTGGAGGCGCACACAAGTAGTTAACTCCATTCAACTCAATTGTATTGTATTGCATTGTATTAGTAATATTTCATTTAACTTTGTTGCTTTTAAGGTATTAAACATGTTGAATAATTAAAAGTTAGACAGTACCACCTGTGTGCTTAGAAACATCTGTATAAAGCGCCCTATAAATGTAATTATTATTATTATTATTATTAATATCAAAAGAAAATAGGAATAGCCAGGTTATTCCTTATGTATTTCCTTTTTTTTTAAATTTATGTATTTTATTGTTTTTGTTGTTTTATTTTAATTCTAACTTGATGCGCAAGACTCGAAAGAAAAGTCGGAAAATTTTAGCACAAGATTCTTTAGCGTTGAAAAATAATCGTAAATCATATATTCTTCATATTTAAACATTAATATTCACCACCGGTACATATATTCTTTAGACCATTAGGGATAGTAATATCAAAAGAAAATTGGAATAGCCAGGTTATTCCTTATGTATTTCCTTGTTTTTTTAAATTTTATATATTTTATTGTTTTTGTTTTATTTTAATTCTAACTTGATGCGCAAGACTCAAAAGAAAAGTCGTAAAATTTCAGCACAAGATTCTTTAGCGGTGAAAAATAATCACAAACAAATGTAGGGGGGGGGGGGGGGGCTTCCAGCATTTGCCACATATTGTTTTGCTAACTTCATTTTGTTTAAAGCGTGGTATTTGATGTAAAATATTATTTAAGTTGGTGCTAGAATTTCTAGCACCCTTTATGACCACAAATTGAGAGTATTATCTTTACCTAAGCTGTTGGTGAGGTGTCGTGATCCTTATTTTTTCACCATATTCTGAATATTCTCTCCCCCCCCCCCCTCTCTCTCCCCCTCTCCCTTTTCCATCTCTCTCTCTCTCCTTTCTCTTCTTCCCCCTTTCTCTCTCACTCTCTTCTCTCTCTCTCTCTCTCTCTCTCTCCCTCTCTTCCTCCTTCCCCTACTCTCCTCCCTTTCTCTCCCTTTCTCTCCCTTTTCTGTCACTCTGTCTCTCTATCTTTCTCTCTCTCTCTCTCTCTCTCTCCAGCCTCTCCTACCCCTTCCCCCTCTCTCACTCTCCCTCTCTCTCTTACTCTCCCTCTCTCTCTCTCCCTCTCTCTCTTACTCTCCCTCTCCTTCCTCCCCCTTTCTCACTCTCACTTTCTCACTCTCACTCTCTTCTCTTCTTTTCTCTCTTTATCGAGTATAGGCCAAGCTGCAGAGGGAGAAACAGCTGAAGATTGCAGAAGAGAAGAAGATGAAGGTGGAGAAAGCTAAGGTCATTGAGGTCAAGGTCAACATGTGGATTGAGGAAAGAACAACTAAGGAGCAAGAATCGAGAAAAGCCAACTGGAGGCTAGAGAAGACAAAGAAACAACTTGAAGCAGAAGAGAATAGAAGAGTACAGGAGAAAGCAAAGGTGAGTGTTAAAGGGGAAGTCCACCCTGATATTAAGTTGCTTTTAATAAAAGCAGGAAATTGAGAGAAAAAGGTCAGTGAAAGTTTGAGCAAAAACCGACTAGAAATAAGAAAGTTATGAATTTTCAAAGTTGTCATCATTGAAACACAAATTGGCAACACTGTGACATTTCTTGCAAGCTCCTCTCCAATTTTATAAACTTTCGTTTTCTTACTGATTGGTAAGGGAAAAGATGATTCATACAGGGGTTGTATAAAAACATCTTCGAAATAATTATATTTAGGGTGAACGTATCATTGCAAATTTTTTTACTGACAGGTGGTTATCAGCTCTAAATTGACATAGGCAAAAGGAACCAACTGTCACTGCGCATAGGGACTATCATGGTGTTAGTGATATGCGCTATACAAATAACGTTCATTATTATTATTATTACTGCTTAGGCATTGTTTGCTACATAGAGGGCGTAAGTAGCTATGAGTAGTGCAGTGGGGCTTTACGGAAAGTATAGATTTTTGAAGTTTTTAAGTACAGGGCAAATAGCAGGGGAGCTTGCAAATTTCAATGCAAAATATGTCATAGTATTGGCTGTGTTGCCAATTTGTTTTTAACTGAGTGCAACTTCAAAAATAAATATCTTTCTCATTTCTAATCAAAATTTGATCAAATCAAGAGACCAACCTTTGTCATCTCCCATTGAAAGATGTCACTTAAAATGAACCTTTGTGATTGTATTATCATTCTTTGTAGTCTTTAAAATAGTGTTGTTTAAATCTGTGAGATTCTGTTTTCTGCAATTGCCAGAATAAGAAATCACCTTTCATCTTCCCTTATTTTGAAGGAGAACTATGGAGAATGGAGGAGCAAGAAGAAGGCTGAAAAAGAGATGAAGGAGAAGAAGGAGAAGGAAGAACAAAGTGCTGAAGAAGAAGCCGAAAGGAGGAGGAAAGAAGAGGCGGAAGATGCATACCTGAAGTGGAAAGAAGAGGCCAAGACGAGACCATTTCCCCTAGCTACTCGATTTGGCTATCCTCAGGGCTCTGTCAAAGGTAAACCAGTCAAAGTTACTGCCTTATGCACCATTCACAAACCCAACTTAAAGGAGCATTATATAAGTGTGTGAATGGGACCACATCAAAACAATGCACATCACTTTTGTGCTGCTATACAATACAAATAATTGCCACAGCATAATCGTTTATATTATAATTTGAGTAAGGAAATCCTTTGATATTTAAAACTTTTAGGGTTTTGCACGCCTCGGGACGAAAAAATTCCAAGTATCATTCATTCTGATTGCTGATCATTCTAAAGGTTTTCCACTTTTTAAATAAGTTGTTTGAAATCTCTAAATGAAATATGAAAACTCAAAGTAGTACCTGAAAGAGGATGGCTCTGGCATGGCAACAGATATTGCATGCCATTCCAGCCGCGATTTAGAGATTGCATATATGCGCTGCCGATCGTAGCACTACCCGCACACGCACGATTTTCAATAGAATTATGACGGTGGTAGCTCAGGAACCGGACGGGGAGCTGAGAGGGCCTAGGCCTAGATGGACAAATCTAGCTCTTTCATGGTCTCTTTGACATTAGATGTCATTAGATGTCAGTAATAATGTCAAAGAGACCATGACTGTTTTACAATTGCAAATAATGCATTTGCCATTCAAAAATAAAAATGGATGGAATATGATACTTATAATTGAATATCAAACAGTATTATTTCATAAACCATAATCAATGCATTCAGTCATGTGCTGTTTCACAACAATGTACTGGCAGTCAGGCACACACAATGTCTTGTGACTTTTGAATCAGGCCATTTTGTCTTTAATCTGTGCTCATTCAGCCATACAGTGATGAATATCTCTAATTTGCACACAAAATGTACATAACAACTGCACCAATAGTGTGGTAAGATGACATTGTGATACATTTAAGGTACTATGCCACATTTGCAGGCCAAACCAAATGAAATGGTTAAATTTCAACAGCATTTTAAAGATAATACTTATTAAGAACTTCCCTTCAGTGATTGCTGTTTTATTAGGTGTAATCTATTGCCTCACTCTAAACCCTGCGCATGGTTTTATTTTGATAACAAATGCAGCGATACAAAAATAAAGGAATCTGTCGCTTGTAAACAAAATAAGACGCCATTGTATATTGAGCTACACACACCGGGGTATGTTAGATAGATAGATAGATAGATAACTGGTTTATTAATGAAAAACATCATTGCGGCATAGCCGAATTGCAATGATTTTACAAATATTCCTTTTTTTTAAATGACATAAATACGTTTGTACAAATGTTTAAAATACATTGGGAAATATAAATTCAAAAACATCACTATAAGTAATACGCTAAGACACCGCGAGGGGCATGACGTCTCCGCGAGCCTTTGTATTCTATTGTTTTTTAATGAGATCGCCGACCGAAGTTGGTGCAGCTATCTCCTCCTGAACCCTCCCCTCGGGGTCCCGGTGCCCGGTGCCATCGTCCGGGGGAGAGTCTACTCTGTGGAATTGGATATACTCCGCCCGAGGTCCTCCTCCGTGTCGATGTCCACGGCGAAAACAGACATGATATGCGTGACGACAGAGATACCTCATGCATATTCAACATTACATCCGTATCAAAGAGACACACAACAGATGACCATCAACTCACATTATGTTGCGTATTAAATGCTTTATGCAAAGGGTTGGATTACCGTGAGTAAACCATCTTGCTATGGGATGTGCTTTGTACTAGCTGCACAGGCCAGAGAGATACACGGGGCTAATTCCCGTCGACGTCCAAACTTACAGACCTATTTCCATCATGATTGCCGCGATTTTTATACAGTTTTCGTGAATGGAGGTATGAAATCAAAGCTTATTTTGTGATTATTACGGCCATGTTTACTGAATTTTGATTATCATTTTCTAAAGGAAAGTTTTCACAAGAAAACCATTGAACTGACAGCTCAGTCGCAAGCTAACTTCAGTCAACACACGTACACAGTATACAGTATACACGGTGCTTTGACTGAGTGAGCTGCGCTAGAGTCGAAGAGTATGGGGGGCCAAGCAGGCCAATATTCGTACAACTATACAAGTACACATACGTCTATCCATCCATCAAAGAACCCGTCCACACAACAGCGTGCGGGCCGAAGTGCCATAAATTTGTTTCTTATATTTACAGTAAATTACAAGAAAGCATTAAATAAGGTAATGAATTGTACATTTGCATATTAATAGTTCAATATCAACCAGATTATCTTCATCACCATGAAGCGGCACTTTACTGGAAGAAGACAGTAGCATGTGACTTTATGCATTGCAAAACAGTCAGTTGCGTAATGAGTAAAATTGTTTGGGGGAGGGGGGGGGGGGGTGCAGAAAATAATCTGCATCACCATGCACCATTCTTGCATGTTACATGAAGGCTCCAAGAAACGTTTTTCAAAGTGGGGGGGGGGGGGGTCAGTTAGATCGCAGCGGGTTGAGTGTATATAGGCGGGGGTCCACGGGTTTCAAGGGGCTATAAACCCCGAAAGCTCAGGGGTTTTAGGCATTTAATTAGGGTCAGATGAGCATATTTTTAATACTTTATTTGTGACACTGGCAGGTCACTAATTGGCGTGGGGTCCATACGAAGATTTGCGTAGTGTTGTGTAACAACTACGCTGGCCTACGTTACTATATGCTGAGGGAGGCAAAGGGGTACGCAAGATGGACGCAAACAATTCAACATGTTTAATTTTTTCGTGTACTTTCGGCATAGAACATTTGCATATAATAGTTCAATATCAACCAGATTATCTTCATCACCATGAAGCGGCACTTTACTGGAAGAAGACAGTAGCATGTGACTTTATGCATTGCAAAACAGTCAGTTGCGTAATGAGTAAAATTGTTTGGGGGAGGGGGGGGGGGGGTGTGCAGAAAATAATCTGCATCACCATGCACCATTCTTGCATGTTACATGAAGGCTCCAAGAAACGTTTTTCAAAGTGGGGGGGGGGGGGGGGGGGGGGTCAGTTAGATCGCAGCGGGTTGAGTGTATATAGGCGGGGGTCCACGGGTTTCAAGGGGCTATAAACCCCCGAAAGCTCAGGGGTTTTAGGCATTTAATTAGGGTCAGATGAGCATATTTTTAATACTTTATTTGTGACACTGGCAGGTCACTAATTGGCGTGGGGTCCATACGAAGATTTGCGTAGTGTTGTGTAACAACTACGCTGGCCTACGTTACTATATGCTGAGGGAGGCAAAGGGGTACGCAAGATGGACGCAAACAATTCAACATGTTTAATTTTTTTTGTGTACTTTCGGCGTAGAAACTAGACACAGAAAGTACGCAACACTACGCTACTGTACGCCATGCCTACGCAACAGCACGCTACCCTACGCCAGATCGACAAAGCAGTAAAAGCTTTCCACACAGTAAGCAACCGTAAGCAAACCTGTACGCCAGCCTACGCATAACCTACGCAAGGACTAAAGTGAAGCAGTAAAAGCTTTCCACACAGTAAGCAACCGTAAGCAAACCTGTATGCCAGCCTACGCATAACCTACGCAAGGACTAAAGTGAAGCAACATTTTTCCATTAATATGCAGCCTAATTTATGTGTAGTCGGTACGCAACACTACGCAACTCTACGCAGTTACAGTGTGAAAGAGGCTTAAAGAATAACTACCGGTAGAGTTTTGTTTTTATGAATGGCAAATAAAGTTCTTGGTGGTTTTAATTTAGAGAGTCCCTATATATCTATTTACACCCCTCGCCCCCCTCTAGAATCCCGCGGATTTCCGCGGGTCCTGCTAGTATTGCATATATTCAAACTGCATCAAAAATTGATATTATTGTTATTATGACAATACTGTGGAGTAGTAAGATATAAGTTTAAAGTATGTTCGGCGTTTCAAGGGGGAACAAATGCCGTCCTTAATATCATTCCAGGGGTTTTTCAATTTGAAAGTCTGGTTTCTTTGATTGTTAATTAACCCCTATCCTGTGTATTTACAAGCAAAAGATTTTAGTTATCAGAATCGGTTCATATCTCCTTTTGAATGGTTTGACATGCCATTACATTTATATGACACTAAACTCATTATAATTTGAGAAATAGTAGCTTTGCAATTATATTCATTCTCTATGGGATGTCGTCTGCTTGGGCAGTGTTGGTCCATATAGTTACGTCATTAAAACATCGTTATTTTGCCGACGAATCTCTCGTATATCCCAGCTGCTATG
Source organism: Strongylocentrotus purpuratus (assembly GCF_000002235.5). Taxonomy (NCBI): domain Eukaryota; kingdom Metazoa; phylum Echinodermata; class Echinoidea; order Camarodonta; family Strongylocentrotidae; genus Strongylocentrotus; species Strongylocentrotus purpuratus. The sequence continues at coordinate 15,675,229 of NW_022145615.1, read as the reverse complement.
GAGGTGGTTCTATTTGTATTTTTTATAAATCACCCGATATGTAGTTAACCTAAAACTTGTCCGATGGCCATCTGTTAGCTTACCAGTTTCTAGTGATACATTAGTTGACATATTTGTGATCTTCTTTGAATTTCACCTTTAACATGAATGTGTAAATGTAGTGTTACTGCCTTCAAACAGATTGGCTCATTAATATCATTTTTCTTCTAGGCAAATTTCAATTTAAAAAAACACGAAAATGCAAAACAAATATGTAATAACTGATATATTTTCACTGTTTTATCCTTTTTGTTAGGAAGGGGGGGGGGATGGGATACTTTTAGTATAGACTGCATCAAATCACCTAAAAATAAGAATGGATTTACACCCTATAAAAAACAACCTCTTCAAAATACACTATAATATCAAACTCTTACACATTCATTTGTGTACATTCTGTTTAGGATCACATTCACTAACTTCTTTTGTATATCGCTCTTACAAAGTAAAAAGCTGTCAAATGCGGTGCTTTGGCGAATATCTCTAATGATAGTAAACACGATAGTGTTGAGTTTCTTACCCTGTCAGAGTGATTGGTCCAAGGCCAATTTATTTCATGCACGATGCAGGGTTTGTCACTGCGTGCTTTTAAAAGTTTTACATTTTGTAGAGATGTTGTAGTCTAGTGGATAAGTCTCCATACTGTGCACCACAAGGTACAGGGTTCAAATTTCTGCCGCAGCTCTAAGCTTCTTTAGCAAGACATTTATCTACATTTGCCACACTCCACCAAGGTGTACCTGGCCAGATTTATTCCTTGAATGCACCGATAGAGCTGCAAACCATTATGTTTTTCCCAGAAATATTTTGTTTTCTTTCTCAAAAACTATTAGTACGTTTGTTTCTGTGTGTGTTGCATATACCGCACGTCAGTCAGTTGCCCTTGAATGTTGATCACTACTTCAATAAAAAAACTTCTATAGAGATTTATTGATAGTGCGAATTTACAAATAGTAAAAAGGGAAAAAAATTAAAAGGTGTAAATATTCTCAAAAAGAATAAAACATTGATGATAACAAAAACACAACAACAAAAACCTACCTACACTGTACTTGTAAATAAAGTATACACTCATGTAGGTCCTAATATGAGGACATTTCTGCATTGTAAGTGTTACACAGAGATTTACGGTACATTTTTTTTTGTGGTCAATACAAAACATTAATATGATAAAAGACTAGTTTATTATCATCTTTTTTAACATATTTACACTGAATGTTTGCAAGAAATGTTTGCTTTAAAATACAGCACCTTTTAAAATGAGTTTTAGAACCTTCAGAACCTGATTTGAATGAACAGCATTTTGACGTAGAAAAAATTAAAAAAAAAAAAAAAAAATGTTTGTATCGAGCTTGCAATGGGCAGACACCGTATAAGTCGCCATTTTGGTTGAGTTGCCAAGCAAAACAGCGTTATGTGTGTGTGTGTGTGTGTGTGTGTGTTGCATTCAAGTGCAAGTTTGGACAATTTATAAATGAAAATATTAGTATTTTCTCGTGCTGAATGCAGCAAACATCGCTTTAAATAATGTTTAAATTATTATTAATGATATTACAGTTGGGAAATACTTCCTGAAAATATCAAACATACAGTCATGATTCAGTGGCTAAGCAATGGCCTCGTTACTGTGATGCCCCAGAATAACAATCGTGTTGATCAACTATAATAGCGAGCTTTCGATTTAAGGCACGCGACGTGAGCTACTACGCGTGACGTCATATTTATACCCTGCGCATGCGTGAGCTTCTGGGCCCACGTTCCCTTCCAAATCACCCGACAGGAGTCGGGCAATTTCCGGGCAATCGCCGTCGCCGTCGCCGTCGCCGTGAAAACGTCAACATGAGTGTAGTTTTATCACCTTCTTTTGTTGTTGTTCTTTGTTTTTATTATTCTATTATTTCCTCTTGCTATCTTTTGTTTCTACTTCTGTCACCTTTTCTTATGTTATTTTTTGTTTCTTCGTCCTTCTACCACCTTCTCTTATTTTATTCTTTGTTTTTATCATTCTATCATTTCCTCTTTCTATCTTTCCTTATGTTATTCTTTGTTTCTTCTTTCTATCATCTTCTCTTATGTTATTCTTTGTTTTATCATTCTATCACTTTCTGTCTCTCCTTATGTTATTCTTTGTTTCTTCCTTCTATCACCTTCTCTTTTGTTATTCTTTGTTTTTTTCATTCAATCACTTTCTCTTTCTGTCTTTCCTTATATTATTCTGTGTATCATTCTATCACTTCCTCTTTCTATCTGTCCTTATGTTATTCTTTGTTTCTTCCTTCTATCACCTTCTTTACATGTATGTTATTCTTCGTTATAAAATCCTTCACTTTCTCTTTCTATCTTTCCTTATGTTATTCTTTGTTTCTTCCTTCTATCACCTTCTCTTATGTTATTCTTCGTTTTACCATGCATTCTATCACTTACTCTTTCTGTCTTTCCTTATGTCATTCTTTGTTTAATCATTATATCATTTCCTCTTTCTATCTTACCTTATGTTATTTTTTGTTTCTTCCTTCTATCACCTTCTCTTATGTTATTCTGTGTTTTACCATTCTATCACTTTATCTTTTTGCTTTTACTTATGTTATTCTTTGTTTCATCATTATATCACTTCCTCTTTCTATCTTTCCTTATGTTATTCTTTGTTTCGACCTTCTACCACCACCTCCAATGTAATTCTTTGTCTTTATCATTATATATCACTTTCTCTTTCTGTCTTTCCTTATGTTATCCTTTGTTTATTCTTCTATCACCTTTTCTTATGTTATTTTTTGTTTTATCATTTTAACTTTTTATTTCTGTCATCCTCATGTTATTCTTTGTATCAGATTTTCGCGCACTGTGAATTTATTACCTGTTTAATCACCTGATCTAAAAAAAATTGGTCACGTGACCGACGTAAGTACTGACGTGAAAAATCATGCATCTTAATATATGCACAATCAGTGAAAGTTATAACGATCACTTTTCAATGTGTGAATAGATAAAAGACTTTTCAGCTGTTCCTCTATTTAAATACTCAAAGAATGATACTGGCAAGACTTAGGCGTGCATGATTTGGTAATGGCATTTAAATGTCTTGGAGCGTACACAATAGAGCAAGGTGTTTCATTGTTATGGAAATCCTCTTTACATGTAAAGTATATGATTATTTGCTTTCTTTGCTTTCCTGTAAGCTCTTCTGTAAGCTATTCTCTTTCTTCTGGACATTCTATTTCCTTTGATAAATACATCTTTGATTGCTGCCTGCAACACAAGTGTGAAGTTCACATGTGTTATCAATGCTCTCTTCATCAATAAATAGATTCCATGGAATACATTCAATTGTTTTCTGTAAATCTACGTTATCTGCTTTGTGAAAGTGATGGAAAACCCTAGGAAGCAACTGTGGCACAAGACTACAGTCCAATTCAAATGGAACCGAGTTATGAATATATGGAAACCACTGCATAAAATGATGGATTTGAAAGAAGAAAAATGTGGGGTGATAAGAACAAAGGACTTATTTAGTGCATCACAGACGGTAGCATTAGATGATGGGGGACGATAGCATACACCCAAAAAGAGCTTGCCTTCATTTCGTGGTAAACTTAATTGAACCCATAACAACTCGCAGCTGGGAATCTCAAATTCGGGGCGATGAATCGTTTTCATGCAAAAAGTACACCTCCTCCGTTGTGATTGCGTTCTTTTACAAATTTCACCATCGCAGGAATCAGAGTTCATCCATCTATTTCTTCGGAAGTAACTCTCACTTTCAGGTCATTCAGTTTATTACCAAGGGAACAGGCATTTAGTAGTAGACAATTGAGTGTATGACGTAACGAATTTGAATGTTCAGGTCCCGGATTACGCTCCCATGTCACCAGACATGATCAATTTCAAAAGTGGAGTATTTGATGTTAATTGAAAGGTGGAAATATCATTGTTTCAAAGATATCTAGTTTTTAAATATCAACCTTTGTGTAGTTGCTTAAAAATCTTATCAGTTCAGTGGTTGTTGTTGTTCAGTCAAGTTCAACTCTTATTGACAATATTTTTGTCAATGACACAAGTCTAGTGTTAAAAAGCGGTATTTTACTGGCAGACATTTCAGACCACCTTCCAATTTTTGTATTCAATCGGTCAAAACTTAGTGAATGGCTTAAGCGTGATCAATGTAATATAACTTGTACAAGAGACATGTCTTGCTCAAACTTTGAAAAATTTAGGGTTGCCCTGACTGAACATTCTTGGGAATATGTGATGCATGAAGAGTCATTTGACAGAGCTTATGAAGTATTTCTCAGTGAATTTAATATCATACAGAATTCTTGTTTTCCTTTGAAAGAAAAGCATTGCAGAAAAAGGGAATCTAAACCATGGATTGGAATAGCAATATTGAAATCATGTAAGAAAAAGATAGAGCTATACAAAAAGTATTTGAAGAACCCTTCTGCATACAGGAAAAAAGTATACCGACAGTATCGAAATACTTTAACTTCAATTATTCGAGGGTCAAAAGAATCTTACTATGCAAAGCAGTTTGAAGAAAGTAATTGCAGTAAACGAACCTGGAATATTATTAACAATATGTTGAATATGGGAATCAAAAGAAACAACCAAGACTGTTTTCGTGATGAAAATAATAAGAAACTTACAGATCCTGTTGATATTGCAAACAAATTCAATGAATATTTCATAAGCATTGGGACAATGTTCACAGATACAAGTAATATTGACATGCTGAAGTGTAGATCTTATATGAATGGTCAATATCAACAGTCAATGTTTCTGAAACCAATAGAAGGTCATGAAATTATAGATATAGTGAAGGCACTGAAAATAGGTAAAAGTCCTGGTCATGATAATTTAACTGTTTCTGTCATTAAAGAATCGATCTATTTCATTCTTGCTCCACTTGTACATATTTTTAACCTTTCCCTCTCCACTGGTAAATTCCCTCACAGTATGAAGCTGGCGAGGGTGACTCCGATCTACAAGAAAGGCTCTCTCGATCAGTTTTGTAATTATAGACCGGTGTCACTCTTGCCCGTTTTCTCCAAAATCTTGGAAAAATTATTTTACTCTTGATTATTGTCCTACATTGAGAAACAAGGGATTTTGTCAAATTTTCAATATGGCTTCAGATCTGGTCATTCAACTATATTGGCCTTGACGTATTTTTTGGACCAAGTACTTACTTCCCTTGATGATGGCAAACATTCACTCTGTTTGTCATTGGATATCTCAAAAGCTTTTGACTCAATTAATCATCAAGCCTTATTATCCAAATTGGAGTACTATGGTGTGAGGGGTTTGCCATTACAGTGGATAAATGATTATTTAAAGGAAAGAAAACAATATGTTGTTTATGATAATGCAACTTCATTTGAAAAAGAAGTTATATGTGGAGTGCCCCAACTTAAGGGTCAATAATTGGGCCACTGTTGTTTATTCTATATTATAAATGATTTGCCAAATGTTTCCTCAACTTTAATACCAATGTCTCTTTAAGCGAGAAGAAACTAGATACTCTTGTCCATAATATGAATAAAGAAATACAAAAGGTTAATATTTGGTACAAAGTGAATGGGTTAAGGATAAACATTGAGAAAACAAATTTTATGCATTTTGCACCATTGAATAAACAATATGATAAGAACTTACTTACTCTTAAGTTTGTTGATTCACTAGAGCCCTTAAAGCAAGTACATAGTGCCCGCTTCTTGGGAGTTAATATTGATGACAAGTTATCATGGTCTTTACATATTAATGATATTGCATTGCAGATCTCAAGAATTACTGGAGTTTAAATGTCAAAACTGAAATTTACCGTCAAAGGTACTGCTTTTGCTATACATTTCATTAATTCTTCCTCATTTACAATATGGTAATATGCTATGGATAAATGCATCAAATACATTGTTAAATCGTTTACATTTGTTGCCAAAACGTGTAATACGCATAGTTGCCAAGTCTCATTATTTGGCCTATACTAACAATATCTTTAAACAATTAAGGGTTTTGACTTTATATGAATTAGGTAGGTTACAACTGGGAGAATTTATGTACAGGTCTGAAAAGGGACTATTACCAAACTCACTTCAAAACTGGTTTAGATGCAACAGTGATGTACATTGTTATAACACCCATAACTCCAAGAATTTGCATAGCATTTATTACAGAACTGCTACTGGCCAAAGAAGTGTGAAGTATCAGGGTTACCTCACTTGGTCTCCTTTAGATGACAGTCTCAAACAATCTGCATCATTAGGACAATTTAAGTTGAAATATAAACAATATCTTTGCAATTCTCAATAGTCATATCAATTTAAAAATAATTATTATTATGTTTCAAATCAAAATTATGTTATCATCGGGTCAATTTAATCTAATTATAAAACCAGACATTTGAAGGTAGAGTCCACCCTGAGGATGGGTTTTCTCCGCCTTTACTTGGCCACACACATTCTCAGGGTGGACTTCCCGTTCATTGCTACCGGGGCTAGACTCGATAAGCTTCGCTTTTTCTAGCCCCATCTACATTACTTACCTTTTTATGTTTTAATGTTGATGTTTGTTAACTGATGTAGATTTTCATTGTTCTTTTATGCTTATGTATCTGTTTTTCATTTGCTCTGTGTTTCAAATGTGTACAATGTATTCTGTTATCTTGTATATTTTTCTGGTTTTTAATGTGGAAGATAAATGAAATGAAATGAAACTAGACATATAATACTTGTTTGGAACAAGTATAGGTGGGCTGGTCAACTAAAATTTGAGACAAAATAGGGCAAAAATAAGCGAGATACTGCTAAAAAGACAAGGTCATGTAGATTCATGATGTGAACGAAATTGATGATCATGATGACGATGGTCATGATGATGATGATGATGATAATGATGATGATGATGATGATGATGATGTCGATGATGATTATCATCATTATGAGAATGATGATCATGATGATAATGATGATGATCATGATGATATTGATGATGATCTTAATCATGAGCGTGATCGTGACATCTTATTGAAAAAATGAGGGATGGTTAAGATATCATATATTCTCAGCTACAACATATTCAAAAATCAACAAAATCCAAGCAGAAATAACGGCGTTATTGCTAGCAAAAGATAGGAATGTAGAATCCAAATTTAACAAAAAGTCATCTCCCATAGGGATTACACACAAAAAGTAATGGATCAAGCAAAAATAGTATAATAATAAAGTAAATAAAATATGTATGATATACAGCCCACCTGATAATAAATAATAAAAGCAATTTTAACAAAAATATAAGGTGGTCTGTATGATATACAGCCCACCTGATAAAGGCAATTTTAACAAAATTATAAGGTGGTCTGTATTAGATACAGCCCACCTGATAAATATGCAAAAAAGCTGCAATGCAAAGAGTATAAAGTACGTACTGTAGCGCCATTTTCAAATGAGAAGATAAGTCGATATGTTGCTGGGTGTTAATTTGTGTGTAATGTGTAATGTGTTTCATTATACAATGCAGGTAGTCTGGCTTTGGTTCTGCGGACTTTCAAAGTTTCCCATTTTAGATTTTCCAGCATCTTTGTAACACTCGATTCCCTGTCATAGTCCCTCGTTGTGAATGTCTAGTTTGTCCTGGTCTGACTTATGCTGTGGGTCCCATAAACTGTACATGTAGCTGCATATAACTCTAATTTGGGCCTACATGTAATTTGATGAAGTTTGGTCAATATGTGTGGCACAACCGAGTCCCTTTGAATTCAGGTAGGGGTGGTGTTGCACTTCTTCCAGGGTGACGTTACGCAACCTGTACTTGGTTTGAACTGGTTTCTTTTTAGTGGTTATTTAATTGGAAAACTGTGGCTGCAATTGCTGCTGTATTAAAAACTGTTCTATTGATTCTCAACATTTCAAACACCACTGTTCAAAACTCAACTGATTTCACTAAAAATCGGTACTTAAGTGACAATTTATGTCACCTAAGTAGCAGTAAAATACAATTTTTGTCTCGTCTTTGTAGCAAAAAAGCGAGACTTAGGCGCCGCTTTTCCGGTGACGGCGGCGGAGGCGTCAACATCAAAAACTTAACCTATATTCAGAGAATTTCGTTTTTTGGGGCCTGCTAATGGGCCACCCTTCCTATAAATAATGTTCCAACTTCAATTTTTCATCATATCGAATTGCGTAATGCAGGCGAGACCGCTGAGAGCGTTTCCCTCATTTTTTTTTTGGTATCATTATCCCAGATGGTCTAAAGAATATATGTAGTGAAAACTGATGTTTGAATATGAAGATAATATGATTTATGGGTAAAAATGTGAACTTTATTACCTTACTTCCATAAATTACCATAAATATGCAAATGAGTAAATGAGTGAAAGAATAATAATTACCATAGTAATCTATGTTATAAGACCGTGTCAAAAATCCACGTTGCTACAATAACCACGAAAGGAGGTGTGAGCTTAGTTAGCTTCCTTTTAAAGATACTACGTCCCTTTTGCAGCCAACATCATCTTATGAAGAGCTTTGCAGGAATTATGAATATGTCATGTATGTCCTATCTGTGAAAATTTATAGTTAGCAGTGTCCTTGAATTCAAATTTTGCAAGAAAATCTGTTTACTTGCTAGACTTCACTGTCAGACACTATTGAGTGACTGAATGGCTTTTTTTTTTCTTCTTTGGTAATAACATACATAAAATGAGCTGTAAAGGGTACATGAGCATTTGTCTACATCAATAACCCACTTCTTGTAAAGGCCAAAATTAAACTTATTGAATCTTTGCGCAGCATTAAACGTACGACCATTCAGTTCAATGGTTTGAAAATCAGACTACCGGTATTACTTACTGGCTCTATAGCTCTTAAGTCGATTCGACAACTAATAGTCGTTATATACCTCACTTAAGAAATCCAGCCATGTGATTGGTCGAAATTGCATTCATAAACTTTAACTATTCCTGTAAAATTCCCGGTAAAATTCCAAACCCATGTAATAGTTTTAAAAAATAGTTCTAAAATCCCAGTTACCATGGTTACTGGGAAATTAGTTCAGTCTTGGTGAAATACTCATCGGTTCACATGTTAAAAAAAGGTCTGAACGATCGAGGATACCGTACGTGTGCGATGAATTGGTCGGTAATTTCAATACAATTGAATCTCGATCGATCTTACCGACAATTTTATCTTGCATTGTTGACATGAAGACGAAATAAACTTCCAAAAACAACATCTGCCGATAGATATGATCTAAGTTCATGCCAATGCATTGCAAAAGTAAAAGAAGGGCCCGTTTAATGGAGCTGCCGCGAAGCATCCAACACGCGAAGCCGTTTTCAATCCATTTTAATGTATACATCAGAGAAAACTGCTTAGTGTTGTATCGGTGCGCGATGGCCGAGCGGTCTAAGGCTGTGATTTTAATCACATCATCGTTGGTACGCAAGAGATTGAATCCCATCTTCGACAAAAAAACAAAAAACAAAAAAAAATTGTTAGTCTACTCTCAAAGATACACTCATAAAAAACAACCGTGCAGATAAACTAGATAAAGACCAAGGTGGTGTCATAAGTTGACTCTTTTTTTTTTTGGCATATAAAAGTATTAATGACTGCTTTAATATTCTAGAAATAGTATGGTATTAATGACTGCTTTGAGAGAAATAGTTGTTTTTATACGCTCAAGGGAAGGTTACAATTGTGCTATTGCCCGAGGCGTGAGTGTATCTTTGAGAGTATAGACTATATCTAGATTCTAGTCTAAGCAAGATATTTTTACAATTTTGGGGGTGGGCCGGCCCTGTGGGGAATATGGAGAAAAACCTGCGCTTTCATATGACACCTCACTTATTGAGTATCACCTTCAGGATCACAACAGATAAAGGTTTGAATCTTGAATTGAAAGAAAAAAAACTTTTTTTGCATGGTCGGGCAATGCACATAGACTGCATAGAGACTGCATTGCGTGCAATCTCTATGGGAAGAATTAGCACACAACATCGGGTGTGCGATCAGACACCCTGACTTGTACTAGGCCTAGATCTAAGCATTTTCAGCAACTAAACGAACATGTTTATGGATAATTTCACATACCCTTTTTGTTGTTCTTGCTGTCAGCGAGTCTTGCATTTGATAAGTTGAAAACTTGGGAGAGTTTCTTTAGCCATTTTTGTCTTGTTTGGAATTGTCTTGTCTTGTATGAAAATACTGACCAATTCTTTGCACACGTACGGTATCCTCAATCGCTCAAACCATTTCACCAAGACTGAACTATTTTTTCGGTAACCATGGTTACTGGGATTTTAGAACTATTTTTTAGGAATAGTTAAAGTTTATGAATGCAATTTCGACCAATCAGATGGCTGGATTTCTTAAGTGAGGTATATAATTGATTTTATACGCTCTCGGGAAGGTTACCATTTGGCTATTGCCTTCGGCACGCCGCGGGCAATAGCACAATTCTAACCTTCCCTTGAGCGTATAAAAACAACCATTTCTCTCAAAGCAGTCATTAATACTATATTATTTTCCCACTTAAAGACATTTTCAGGTCCCCTTTTTTTAGGGAAGTTCTAAATTCGTTTTATCTTTCAAATGCTGTTAGAATTTAACTTTTTCATTTTTTGGGCCTGCAAATGGGACATAGTACCTTTAACATCCTGCAGAATACTCGGGAGTATCTCAGTAGTGGTGCTGAATAACTACTGTGTGTGAATAACAGAGATAAAACAAAATATGACTATTGTTTCAAAGTACACAAATTGTTCCTTTCACATAGTAATAATAATTGAAACTATTTAAACTGGAAAATGCATTAATACTTTCTACACTTTCATCTGTAATATGTTCTTTTCTCTTAGAATGCTTTCTTTGTAAGCAAACCTAAGTAACCTTCAAAGAGTATTTATCAAGTTTGAGACTAGAGTAAAGCAATTAGAAATATTGAGATTCACGTTCAAACTCTTATCATGTAACTATTTCTTTCACTTCTATACTTCAATAAATGTTGTCTTCTTTAAAGCAAAGTAATGAATATATTGTCTTTGTCTTGTTTCTGAATCATAAATCTATCATTAGCAAATTATAAATCACATTACAATGATTCATTCTCTTTCCTAACTATTAAAACAAGTATTAAAACGCGATGTTACCCCTAGAACGATTTAAACAAGGCTAATTGTAAGGCGAATCACTCAAATTTTGCCTAAAAATATCACACCGCTTTATAATTTGTGTGTACATGTAGGTGTACTACAATTAATACTAAAAGAAATCCTAAAGCTTAAGAAAAATAGTTCTCATGTGTACTCCCGAATTTACGAGGTATTGACCTTAAACCAACAATAATAAATGTTTCCAAATAACTGACAACTATCATGAGACATTTCAGCATCTCTAACAATTTAGAAGCCCCCCCCCCCAGGCAATGCAGTTTCAAAAAAGCCCAGGCTAGATAGGGTTAAGAAGGCAAACGTGTCCAAGGCCAAGACGAGATCACTACAACTAGCTAATCCCTTTGGATACCTTCAGAGCTCTCTCCAAGTCTTACCAATACCAGGCCAAGTCTTGATTTGAAACACTTATTTTGTCTAATTGATTTTTGTCTTAAGGGGTGATACTCCCTACTCCAAATTTCTTTTGTTATATCTTTTAACCCTTGCCTGCTATCAGAAAACACATGGGTACCTTTTTATATGTTTTGCTAAAGAAATAAGTTATTTACTGTTAGCTCATAGTTATACCTGAAACAATTTTGCAGTCATGTCAGCAAACTTGTAAATGTGAGGATTGTTTGTCTGCTGTTGACTGCTTTTTTACATCACTATCAGAAGCTTAATTAAAAAATGCTGTATTTTTTTTTACTACTTGTGTTCACACATAGGCTACCATGACAAGGCAAGCTACGCCATTCCCAGCTACTACAACCCAGTCCCCTGGATGCCTATCCACACCCCTAAAGAGCACACCAAGCCTGTTGCAAAGGGGAAGAAAGGGCGGGGTAAGAGGACCAATGCTACCTCATTAGGGAGGCAGATACAACAAGCGTTGTCACCCCCTCTGCTCTTCAGAGAACGGTCAGCAAAGGATAAGCTTGGGAAACTGAGGTGACATTAAGGGTAAAAGACAGTGAAGAACATTTCTTCTGTAAATCCTGTATTTGATAAAAAACCTTTAATCTGTTCTTAGCAACAGATTAAAGGGCGGGTGAAGAGGACCAATGCTACCTCATCAGGGAGGCAGATGCAACAAGCGTTATCACCCCCTCTGCTCTTCAGAGAACGGTCAGCACAAGAGAAGCTAGGGAAAGGGGGGTAGTTGAGGGGGGGGGGGATTTGTTTTGTTTAGTGCTCACTATCACCCCTGCACACTATCACCCCTGCACAATGCATTTTTTGTGACGTAGGGTCCTCACAACACAGATTTGTAATATAACCAAATTCAATGTAGTTTGCTCAGTATTGTGTGCGTCTGTAAAATGGCGCCTGTCTGGAATGCTCTCCAGGGAGTGAAAAATGTGCATACACTGTCTGCAGGCAAACCCGAATTCTATGACTGGGGCAGTAACATATATGTAAAGTGCTAGAGACATTGTCAATGTTTTAAGCACTACAGGGTATATAAACGCGGAATAGCATTATCAGATGAATTGATTGAATGCCAATAGCTGATTGACTGAAAAGTGTCTTGCTCCAAACCTGCCTAATTCATTTAATTTGCAATAAGAACATTTGATTTTCATGAAATACTTTAAAATTATTTATTTTCTCTTTAAAGATATTATCTCCCTTTTGCAGCCAACATCAATTCTTTTGCATTTGCAAATGTGATGAAAAACTAACAAATACGCCTCAAATGGCTCTAATTGCGCAATTTGACAGTTTATGCGCGATTTGAGAGCTATACACATCATTTTCAAGATTGCGCAATAAATAAAGATAAGAAACATAAATCGATGTCGCAAACAGGTAGAGGAGCTCAAGCGCAACATAATGATACTACTTAGGAGACCATACCATTCTTTTTAAGAAAGATATTTGCAAATGTGATGAAAAACTAAAAAAATGCTTCAAATGACTCTTTTATTGCGCAATATGACAGTATATACGCGATTTAATCGTTTTCAAGATTGCGCAATAAATAAAGATGGGAAACATAAACCGATGTCACGAACAGGTAGAGGAGCTCAAGCGCAAAATAATGAATACCACTTTGGACACCATACCATTCTTTTTAAAGGTTCTATGTCCCATTTGCAGGCCAAAAAAATGAAAAGGTTAAATTCCAACTGCATTTGAAAGATAATACTAATTTAGAACTTCCCTAAAAAAGGTGGGGCTTGAAAATGTCTTCAAGTGGGAAAATAACGACTATTAGTTGTCAAATCGACTTTAGGGCTATAGAGCCCAAAAGTAATAGTCTTGATTTTCAGACAATTGTACCGAATGGTCATACGTTTTATGCTGCGCAAAGATTCAATCAGTTTAATCTTGGCCATCACAAGAAGTGGGTTATTGATGTAGACAAATGCTCATGTACCCTTTACAACTCTTTTCATGTATGTTATTACCACCGAAGAAGAAAAGCCAGTCAGTCACTCAATAGTGTCTGACAGTGAAGTCTAGCAAGTAAACGGGTTTCCTTGCATAATTTGAATATGAGGACACTGCTAAGGTTTAAATTTCACAGATAGGACATACATGACATATTCATAATTCCTGTTAATTTCTACTGCATTTGATGTTGGCTGCAAAAGGGACATAGTACCTTTAAGAAAGATATTTGCAAATGTGATGAAAAACTAAAAACATCAAGATACACAACTAAATCAAGATACACAACAAAGAAGCATATTATATATGGGACACTCTCATATTTGTTTATGATTTCTCTTACGTGCACTAAACATCTAAAAAAAAAAGCACTAAACAGAAGCTGTATTACACTGCAACCCCAAATCATTGATTTTTCTCACATCCGGTGTTTCGCAAGTAGTTGCAATGGATTGCGTTTTTTTTTAAACGCTTGCTGGAGTTTCACTGATTTTTTGCTCTTGCGACTTTCCTTGCTTCAATGTTAAAGAATACAGGGCACCGACAAGTGGCGCATGCACACTATTCCTTTAAACAAAAAAAGGTTGGTATGAGCAAACTGTTATGTTTTTGCCAGTAGTGCTTGGTAGTCCAAACAATCAAGGATTTTTAAAATGTTTGGGATGTGTAAATGGGCCTAGATTTGATTGTAAATTGATAAGATTAGACTAAGTCTCAAGGGACTGTGACCAGTCCGCCAGTAATGTAACACATCCACTAGATATTTGGCCAACATGTTGAATGTGATAGTCCTTGCCCTTGCGTGAGAAGTAGCATCCCGATAGTGCGTATCGGGGGAAGCCACTCACTCAGTTTTTTTTGGCGCATGATCTAGTTTTACATAAATATGGAGTACTTCAGTCATTCTTAAACTACGTTTGACATCATTGTAATAAAAGTAACTTTGAATCATAGGAGGTACTTTAGGAAGAAGAACGTTCAAGTTTTATTTTAGTGAAGAATCAAACTGTCCGTACTGCCGGCCTGATCGTCAAGTCATAGTTTTGTTTGATACAAAATTCTGATTTATTTTCCTCACCTAATGTTATTTCAATCTGTTCTTTATTGTAGACTTTTATTTTTCCTCCCCCCCCCCCCCATAACTTAAAAAAATAATTCTTTCTTATGTTATTTATACTATAGTCCTCTTGTTTATTTATATTTTTTGATGTACATGCATTTTCTACAACTTCCTCTTATACGTTTTTCTTCATGTTTCTCCTCTCCGTTTTCCAGACTTCATGTTATATTCTGTTTTCTTATTTTTACTGCCCAAGCAATCTTATCAAATTAACTATATATACATGTATTTCAATATTGTCAAATTAATTGTAACTGTATTTTATGTTTGAAATATGCAATGAGTGTTTTGTTTGCACACATGATCAATTCAGCCATTGGGCTGCGACACATGTTTTTTTAATAAACCTTGATTCAATTCAATTCAATTGTATGTCATCATTTTTGGCAAGGAAATGAGACATAAGGACAGATTCTTGAACTAAATAGGATATCTGTGTGTGTGCGTATGTGTGAAAGAAAGAGAGAGAGAGAGAAAGAAAGGATGTGTGTGTGTGTGAGAGAGAGAGAGAGAGAGAGAGACAGAAAGAGAGAGCAGAGGGATAATGAGATATAACAAGAAATATATTAGGAAATAATTTGATGAAAACAAGAGAGCTCATAGGAAAGTGAAAAGTATGCCGCAGACCTGCCGCAGACTTTTAGTCTGCGGCAAAGAGTATGCCGAAGTATGCGGCAGAAAGAAATTTTGCTGCAGACTTGCCACATACCAGTATGCCACAGGAACAGTCTGCGGCAGATCTGCGGCAGGATGAAATTTTGCTGCAGACTTGCCGCATACTAGTATGCCACAGGAACAGTCTGCGGCAGATCTGCGGCAGGATGAAACTTTGCTCCAGACTTGCCGCATACTAGTATGCCACAGGAACAGTCTGCGGCAGATCTGCGGCAGGATGAGACTTTGCTCCAGACTTGCCGCATACCAGTACGCCACAGGAACAGTCTGCGGCAGGTCTGCCACAGGAAATCCCATTAAAGTCTAATAGGGCCAATTGAAACCAATCATCTCATGCATATTCATTATTACTTTACACGTGTGACAGAAAAATACATTTATCATGATTTGTTAAGCAAATTAAGACAATGCACATCATTTTTGTGATTTCTATTTTCCTTTTGCCATTATTAACCAATAGATTATTTTGTCTGATCATGTTACAATTACATTCACGTTTAAGCAATAGATATATTGATTACTAACCAAGAAACTATGATTACTAACCAAGAAACAATATACATATTTAGTATATATACATGTGTACGAGCCTGTGTCACTCTAAATGTTACTCTGGAATACACTTCAAATGATCAATGTGATGAAGTATACAATTGAGAATAGAATATACCTAATTGGTAATATCGATATATATTGGTATTACCTAATTGGTAATATCGATATTGCCAATATCGATATCAATCAGTTTATCACTGGTTCTTCTACATGCATACTTTATTGCCACGTACTGGATATGAAAGAGTATGCGGCAGGTCTATATGAGATATGAATATTCATGACGAAGAGTCTGCGGCAGACCTGCCGCAGACTCTTCATCATACTGAAAGAGTATGCGGTAGGTCTGCATCATACTGAAAGAGTATGCGGCAAGTCTGCAGCAAGTCTGCGGCAAGTCTGCGGCAAAACTAATTTGCATGTGAAAAAGATGACTGTCTGCGGCAGGTCTGCTGCAGATCTGCGGCAAGTCTGCCGCAGGAGTATGCGGCAGGCTCATTTCTTTCCTATGGGAGATAGAGAGAGAGAGGGAGGGATCAGTGCATTATTTGTATAATATCGCTTTAGACCTTTGTTTGCATGTACTTGTACAAAGGTATTGCAAAATATCAGTGTACCGGTAAAATCAAATTGCGAAATTCCCTACATCTAAAAGTCAAACCCCAAATTGAGCGAGGTGGTTGTAGACCAGGGTGGGCAACCATATCAACTCAGGCCTAAGAAAATGTTATATTTTCTTCATACTCCTTGACTGTTGACCTCTAGATTGCAAGGTAAATAATTGGTGGTTGATTTGATACATGCTATGCACAAATTATTTGTTTCCAACGTGATTGTTACACTTTGAAATGATTATCGACCCAGGTGGGTGTTTCACAAAGATCTTAAGTTGAACTTGTCTCTAAGTTGGACTTAAAAATTATGGAAAGCCGTTAGCATCTTTGAAAATAGAAATTTCAATCTATAGAAAACTTATTCTATAGAATTCTATAGAGGAAACCGCTTTCTATAGAGAATCCTTAAAAGTTCTATAGAGAATCTGGAATGTTATAGAGTTCTATAGAACTCTATAAAGCGTTCTATAGAATTCTATACAACTTTTTTGTAAGGGCAGAGCTAACCACCTGTACACAATAGACCATTGGTTTGGTTTGGTTTTATTTTCCGTATAAAAAATCAAATACATACAAGAATACAATTATTTACAATTAATACAAATCAAGAATTAAAAACGGCTGGAAAGTTCTATTCAGAGCCATAATTATTAAAATGGCTCTGTTCTTCCTAGAGGTCCAGAAATAATCAAACATAGAAATAAAACACAAAATATTACAAAAATATAACATTACAAACGCACTATCTACAACCCCCCCCCCCCCAACCCTCTATAACACATTATGAATACGACTGTTACCATCCCTCCCCCCCCCCCTCCTCGTTTACACCAAAAGTTTATACATCCGAAATCTAGTATCCATTCTTTTAGGCCCTGCCGAAATAGATCGAGTGTGTTCGGTCTACGTGAGTTAATCGGTAGTTCATTATACAATTTAGATCCGCGATACAAGAATGTTCGTTTTCAATAATTATTTTTAGGTTTGGGCAAGACTAAGTTATCGACATGTCTTAGGGCATAATTGGTTTCTTTGTAAAAGAGATTATTCTGCATAATAATCTGGAGTTAAATTGTGGAAAAACCATTCCAAGGAGATCTATAAAAAAAAACATAGTTCTCATTACTAAATGAAAAACATTGCTTTTGGTTCTTCATTTGACTCTCTTCCTTTCTTTAATTAAACCATGGACCTATTACCGATGGACATTTAACGTGATTCTTTCTTTGATGCAATGATAGTCACCGCTTTCTGATTATGTGCATCTTAATGAGAACATTCAGCTGTTTTAACAATAACGACTGCGTAAGCATTTTCGGGCATTGACAAAGGAGCAGTTTCCCTCTCTTGGGCTTTGTTTGGATGGTGTGCTCTGTAAGAGTATGTCTTCAATAAAAACATCCCCAATGGGGAGCAGCAAAGTTGAAAAGTAGACGATTTGGGCGATATGAAATTTATTATTACTGATTTTCACACTTTTGCACGCACCAATGACCTTATAAAACAATTAGAAGGCCATGATCTTTATCAGCCCTGTGCGTTGTAATTCTGGAATAGTATGAGGAAATTTGGGGAAACGGGATTTTAAATCACAAACAATCCAAACAAAACCTATCTGGTAATATCAACATGTTTTTCAAATATAGAACACAGTACACGGAACAACAATTTCCAATTATTAACCAGAACTGCATGCACATCGATTTCCCATGATTTAAGCGTTCTATTATCTTCTGCGCATGTAGATTAACATGTTTAAAATCACTATCTTGATTCTGTCCCGGCTTATCGGCGGTGACCATCATGAGATCAAAGTAAAGAAACATGTACGGAATGTTATTGAGACGACATTGACGGAGACAATTACAATGAATTCGTTGAAACGATGAATGTCCATTCGTAATAGGTCCATGATTAAACCAACTGAATCCTCTCTGCGGGAAACTCAATTCAATGAAACATAATATCACTGATGCAAAATTTGGTTCTCAAAATGACAGAAAATATCCACTCCAGACCTGATCTCATACAAACTGTCTGTTTCTTAAAAACATAATATAAAACTTACGTTCCAACTACCAAACAACAAACTTCCATTATCTCCTTCTTCACCCAGATATACTTATTATACCAGATACGCTCTAAAATATATAAGCATAATATTCCCCTTTAATAGGCCCTGACCAGCGCACTGTTTTTTTCTCAAAAACTATGCAGTCTTAGAAGGTGCATTATTATTGGAAGGGTGTTATAAACAAAACTTCAAACTTAATAACATTCTAACCTTCAAAAACACGTTAACTATCTTATGCCTGTTATGTTTGACTACAATACATAGACCTACATCAGCGTTCTTTCTCCAAATATGAAAAATGTTTTAGGAAATATCAGGAAATAAAATGAGTGAAAAACAAACAAATAAAGATATAATGACGCGAATTTTAAAAAGGGTGAACGGAAACAAAATATAAGTCATACTAATGTCCGAAAATCTTTCTCCTTTTCTCCGATCTCATCACGAATTCGACACAGATAGAGTTCATCTATGTTTACACTATCCAGGATTGTCTGATGTGCATTAATTGCAGATTGCTACTTTTGCGCTTCGCGCTTAACATTTAGCTCGTTGCTTTATAACGCTGCGTCTTTGCATTTGGCGCACTGCATTTCTATGATACTGTTGATTGAACAAATTTAATAATTTCATCAATTCCTGATGAAGCCGTATGAGCGAGAATTCAATTTATTCTCGTCTCATATTGTCTCATTTACTTCGTATATATGTGTAGCCGGTACGCTCATTTGGGCAACTAATTTGATCTAAAGGGGCGCTAGAGCCATAGAAGAGCCGGGCTGGGTTCATAGAGATATATACTTAATAAGGCTGGCTGGGTTGTAGGTAGGCACTTTTTAGGCGACTTTGACGTGAGGCGGAAGTGAATTCACAGTAAAGGTCACGCGAGGCAAATGTTACTGATGGTCACACACACTCATCTCACTCTACGTTCGCCACATAGTAAATCCAACATGACTCTGTCTTTGTTTGCATAATTTAATTGCTTTAAATTCTATATTCTAAAGAAGGCCCTATTATTTTCATTAAATTCGGGTTGCGCGCAATAATTACTCTTGCTAAATAAAATTCAACGTTGATTGTTTTAATTCAGTATATGACACCTCATTCTACGTAACTCCGGGAAGCTCCAACACCGGCGCCGGTATTGGAGCTTCCCGGAGTTACATTCTACGTTCGCCTCACCTCACTGTACGTTCGTACATACATCCCCCCCCCCCCACTCCGAGAACGGACGGACCCCATGCGTGTTGCCAAAATGTCCTTTTCGTAACAAAAGAAAAAGGTCGACCCGTATTTACACACCGGACTTTTGCTGAAAGGGGGGGGGGGGGAGGGCTGCTGAAAAAGGCTCGTATAGAAAAGAAAAAGGTCGAGCCGTATTGACTTTACACACCGGACTTTTGCTGAAAAGGGGGGGGGGGGTCGGTTGGAACCCGCATATGCGTACCCTAAATAACACTGAGTGGGGGGGGGGGGGGGGCGGGCATACATCCAACATGATTTAGTTTGCCTTGAATTGTTTTGAATTCTATAGTCGCCGATTAATAGGCCTATAGGAATACAATTATTGTGCAAAATCTCATGTTAAAACCTAAACACAGAAGTCATTAAGGGAAAAGAAACATAAATGTTTTAATTCACTGTATAGGCCTATACACCTCATTCTACGTTCGCCTCACCTCACTGTACTTTCGCCACATAATTCTCTCTCAAATCCAACATGACTTTGTTTGCATTGAATTGTTTTGAATTCTATAGTCGCCGATTAATAGGCCTATATGAATATAATTATTGTGCAAAATCTCATGTTAAAACCTAAACACAGAAATCATTAAGGGAAAAGAAACATAAATGTTTGAATTCGCTGTATAGGCCTATACACCTCACTCTACGTTCACCTCACCTCACTGTACTTTCGCCACATAATTCTCTCTCTCAAATCCAACATGACTTTGTTTGCATTGAATTGTTTTGAATTATATAGTCTAGATTAATAGGTCTATATGAATATATTAATTGTGTCGAATCTCATATTAGAACCTAAATATACTGAAGTAGATGTTTAAATTTACTAAAGGCCTGTGACCTCACTCTACGTCCCGCCCCCCCCCCCCCCACTCCGAGAACGGACGGACCCCATGCGTGTTGCCAAAATGTCCTTTTCGTAACAAAAGAAAAAGGTCGACCCGTATTGACTTTACACACCGGACTTTTGCTGAAAAGTGGGGGGGGGGGGGGGGGGGGGGGGGGGTGCTGAAAAAGGCTCGTATACAAAAGAAAAAGGGCGAGCCGTATTGACTTTACAAACCGGACCGGGGGGTCGGTTGGAACACGCATATGCGTACCCTGGTTCTAGGACAATTACCCCCTGGGCAATCACCCCCCGGAAAATTACCCCCCGGAAAACTACCCCCCAAGGACAATTACCCCCCGGAAAATTACCCCCCGGAGAATTACCCCCTGAGGACAATAACCCCCTAAGGACAATTACCCCCCGGAAATTTACCCCCCGGAGAATTACCCCCCGAGGACAATTACCCCCCAAGGACAATTACCCCCCGGAAATTTACCCCCCGGAAAACTACCCCCCGAGGACAACTACCCCCGAGGACAATTACCCCCCGAGGACAATTACCCCCCGAGGACAATTACCCCCCCAAGGACAATTACCCCCCGGAAAACTACCCCCCGAGGACAACTACCCCCGAGGACAATTACCCCCCGAGGACAATTACCCCCCAAGGACAATTACCCCCCGGAAAACAACCCCCCGAGGACAATTACCCCCCGGAAAACTACCCCCTGAGGAATTACCCCCCGAGGACAATTACCCGCCCCCATGGATAACTACGCCTGAGGACAACTACCCCCCCCCCCCCGAAGACAATCAGGATTCAATAGCAAAAGACGATTTGACACATTGAGAGATGTTGTGAAGGCTACGAGCCCATAAAATCCCGTGCATGAACCCACATTCGTTCAAATACTTGCGCGTGATGTTCCTCTCATTACTACACATTTTTCTTTAACTATAATGTATGCAACACCACTGTGGTTGCTGTTTTCTACGAAGGATTTCTCTTGAGCAGCGTTATTTCAAATTTTTGTTAGACACAGTGCCCTCTTAAGAAATGAAAAGTTTCGCCCAATCTTAAATTCTTCACAAACTATTTATTTTGCATCACTCTGGCATTCGTCAAGAGCTATGTACACACGTATGGGCACATTTGTTTCTTGATTTAGTGAACGAGCAAGAAAAAAAAGGACAAGACACACTTATTTTCTTTTAATATGGCACCGTACATACCATATATTTAACTTGAAGGCAATTTTTATTTCAAAATAAATTACAGTACAAGAAAACATATTTGAGTTCACCATGACAACAGAAATATATATATATATATAAATATATATATTACATTACATTTATAAACATGAAGAGAACCTTTAGTTTGGAATAGATCGTGGATGAGGGCCTATTATGCATACAAAGACAAATATACTATCAGCTGATTAGAAAAGTTACAGAGGATGCATAAATAATGAAATCTTACATCCTAATTTCTTTGTTGGGCCATTTTGGGGGAGACTAGCTGTAACGCGTACTCATCTGCGCGCAATGTATTGTTAAATTTCTAAGAAATGTAAATTCCGTACTTTGATTTGATACATGCGTCTTCTGGCAATTGAATTCGATTTGATACATGCGTCTTCTGGCAATTGAATTCGATTTGATACATGCGTCTTCTGGCAATTGAATTTGATTCAATACTCGTGGCATATTAAGTCAAACTTCACAAAGATGGAATGGATACAGAGCGAGAGGGGTGGGCGAAAGCTCCTCCTGGGAGGATACATGTACGTCAAGCAAAAAGATTTGGCAGATGGGTACGAGGGCTTTGAATGTGAGCTACGAAGGAACACACGACAATGCAGAGCAAAAATTAAGGTAAGCATCAAACGTACCAACATATTGTGGAGTGAATGACTTGTACCAACCGTTTATTACAATACATAAGTCCCAGAGCCTATTGGTTCTACGCCACAGCCCATTGTCTAATATATTACCAATATGAAAATGATTAAGGTTGAACAGAGCCTAACAATTCATATAATAATTTCAATTTTTTTTAAATGGACACTAGCATAGCATAAATTTAAGTTAAAACTTTAGACGCACGGCTTCCTAGGACCAGTGATCTCTTTGGTCAATATAATTAATGGACAGTCGGCTCAAAAGGGTTGTTCCCCTAAACAGCTCCTTATAAATTCTTAACTGCAAACGTTTAAACGAATTCACCGAGACACAACTGTGTCCGTTTTTCTTACGTAACGTTTCCATAAAAATCAGAGGTCGCCATTGAGTCATAATTGACTCAACACACCTTAACCCTAATAAGGCCGGGGTGGCAGAGGGGGCACGTCCCCCCCCCCCCCCGGCCGCTCAAAAATATGTTAAAATCAGCCCTAAATTCGCCAAAATGTACTGAAAAACAGGGACGTGCCCCACGGGCCCCAAAATTCAATAATTGTTTGTAATAAAAAAAAATATAAATTTAAAAAAAAAATATATATATATATATATATATACAAATGCCTGACCTAAAAAGTTGACTCCAACGAAACAAAATGTCAAATTTACAATTTTCGTGACCAAAAAAAAAAGTGTCCGCTTACCAAACCCCCCCCCCCCCGCTTTTTCTGCGATTTTTATGGGACCAAAAAAAAGTGGGGTCCGCTTACCACCCCCCCCCCCCGCTTATTCAGCAATTTTTATGGGACCCAAAAAAAAGTTATCTCCGCTTACCCCCCCCCCCCCCCCCCCCCCCCGTTTATTCAGCGGCTGGCTGAGTCGTTGCGTTTTGGGGGACTAAAACAAAAATATTTATATGTTCTCTTACCCCCCCCCCCCGTGTGCCCCCCATATACGCACCCGGGAAGAAATTCCTGGATCCGCCCCTGGGCATTATGCCCCCCCCCCCTCCACGATTTTCTAATTGTTCGGGAACGCATATGGATGGCGCCCCGACGCTCGCTGACCTTTTTCTTTCGAGTCTTGCGCATCTTTAAAAGAATGTTTTTGAAAATCAGATGCTTAAATATGAATAATATATGATTTATGGGTAAAATGTGATTTATGACCTTATTTGCATAAATTACCATAAATATGCAAATAAGTGAATTTTTCAAAAATTATCATAGTATTGTATAATACACTTCACTTGACATGCGTGCAAATTTTCGCGGAGATCGGCCGTTTCACGGCAGCGATCTTAAGGGGGCATAATCACCCCCCCCCCCCCCCGGCCGTATTAAGAACTCAAAAAGTGATTCGGTAACATTGTTGAAGGTTGATTAAAAAACGGTGTAATTTTTGTATGAAATCTTACTTATTATATTCCTTTTACTGTACTTACAGGCAAAAAATCCTGAGAAAATTCTTAAACCACAAATAAATGCACGGTTTTCTTTGAAGCGGACACTGAGTAACACCCTTTAACAGTGATTAACAGTAAATTCTCCCAACCATTTTTGAATTTTCCAAACCGTTTTTCCATGAAAATAAGACATAAGACAGGCTTTTTAAAATCTTTCAACACTAAAATGTCTGGAATGTTATGAAGAGCCAGTTTGTTGCAATCGTCACAAGACGATGTACTTTCACCTGAAATGTAATTAAATTGTGATAATATAGTTGGGAGAATTAAGGAATCGATCAGTGAGATCAGTTTTTCCCAATGGTTATCATTAATAATGGTCCGTTTTCACTCAAACTTTCAGATTATCTTTAATTGTACATCTAGCAATGAAGTCACTGCCTTAGCACCATTTTCTCTCATATAAACAATGTTACCAAGTCCCTTTAAAGACCGAAAAATAAATGATTCGCAAGATCAATGTCATTGCTGTAGCTAAGGACAGCCAAATTGATGATTTTCCGCACTATATGCAAACATCACACTCGGACCTCCTTGCAGTGGTATTTTCAGAGGAGGGGAGGGGGTGGGCTGGCATTGCCTACCATAAGCACAAGGTAAAGGGGATAAAATAAGAATCACAGTTTAAACTTCATGAAATTAGTGTCGTTGCTTCAGTTCATAGAGGAACCGTAAGCTTATTAATGATCTACTGAGATCGTAATCAATTACTTAACGGTTATAGCTGAGCACAAGATTAAACAAATAACCACATTAAAATATTACTTAAAATTTGGAGACCGGCCTAAAACGCAAACATTTTCCGTAATATGCGTTGCCACCCTACTTTTCAGTGACGATGTTTCCATCATTTCATGGTTGACTGAGCACAAACAGAGGAAAAAAATTATTAAGTCATAAAGGTATTTCTTTACTTCTTGTTGTTGAAAGAAACTAAAGACGGCAAGCTAGTCAGTTACTTTCCCCCACATCGTATTTATTAGGTTATGCTTGAGTGAGCACAAATTAAAGATAGAATACAAAAAATGCAATGTCATATTAAACAATAAAGGACATCAATTTGTTTATGAATAGCGACCCCGATTTCGTATTATGAATAGCGGTCCTTAAGAGTAATGACCCCTAGATGTGAATTATGAATAGCGACCCTTATCTCACTTTATGAATAGCGGTCCTCAAGAATAACAGTCCTCACGCTTTTGTGAATAGCGGCCCTCTTTCCGTTTTATGAATAGCGGTTCTTCACGTATCGGAAGTTCCACGTAATAAATCGCGGTCCTTATGACTAGTGAGGTTACACTCCGAGCCAGCATGTTTATTAAGGGAAAAACATACAATCACACAAACACACAAACAAGAGAGGAATAGCCACATTTCAAAGGTGATGTAAATGAGTACCTGGTAGGAATTAATTCGTTGAAATGCTAGAGCGCCGCAGTGGCCGCCTTGCTAAAGCAAGGGTAATAATCGGGGCAGCGCCAGGAGCGTCACAACGTGACAGACATGTCCGCTATATAAGAAGCCACCATTATTAATATTATTATGAAGTAATGGATGGAGGTCAACGACCTTCTGAAAAACATTGTTCTACAATAAAGGAAGCAATGACATACATTTTAGGAATAAACATGGTTATTTTGTCTTTAATTTGTGCACAGTCAAACATGACATATAGGTCCAATATGATAAAAGTAACTGACAAGATATACCAAGTTTAATTTCTGTCAATATTAAATGAAATAGAGATATTAAGATTTGTTTTTGTTGTTAATGTTATTTTTTGTTCATTTTCGCTGACCTGAAGTTAGAATTGTGATTATTTTGTTCTTTAACTTGTGATCAGTCATCCATGAACTAACGGATGTTAAGCAGGGTAACAGGAGGTCATCGATGGGTGTGCATGGTGTTCGCATTCAGAGCTGACAAATCATCAATTTGACAGTCTCACTACAATTAAGCAAAGGCATTAATGTAGCTAATTTTCCAAATTTTGTCTTTAAAGATAGTATCACACATTTGCAAGCCCTCAAAATCTCGATGAGATTTTTTCTGCAGATGGCTTGTGATATGCAATACAATTTTTGAACAATACTCTGAAAGATTTAGAGCTCAACCCCTTCCAGTTATGAAGTAGGAAACAAAAATGTAATCAATTATTTTCTTTTATTTTCCTCATTTTCTATTACGGCGTCTACCAGACGCTTTAAGAAGGAAAATAATAAAATTGTCATTAATAATATTTTCAGTAATAATAATGACATTACATTATCGATAACATTGTGGCGTATCCGCACTCCTCTCCAATTTGCTCAGAAAATGTAATCAACTTAATTCTCTTCGTTGTTGATGACGGAATAGATTTCTTCCATACAAGGATTGGATAGGAAAACACATTTGAAATAGTATATTTAGGGTGCATGTATAACTGAAAATTTTGTCTAAGGAAAATAAAGATTTCTGATTTTTAGTACAGAGTAGAAGGGAGGGGAGTTTGCAACTTAAACAAAATAAAATCTTATCTTTAATCGGAATTCATTTAAACTTTCACCGACCCATTCCTCTCATTTACCTGCTTGATTAAGTATGACTGGCTACTTCT
Source organism: Strongylocentrotus purpuratus (assembly GCF_000002235.5). Classification (NCBI taxonomy): domain Eukaryota; kingdom Metazoa; phylum Echinodermata; class Echinoidea; order Camarodonta; family Strongylocentrotidae; genus Strongylocentrotus; species Strongylocentrotus purpuratus. The sequence continues at coordinate 15,648,569 of NW_022145615.1, read as the reverse complement.
GGTTTCCACACAAATATTTCTGTAAAAGCACAGATACAATCCTGTTAAAGGTACTATTCCCATTTGCAGGCCAAAAAATGAAAAGGTTAAGTTCCAACGGCATTTGAAAGATAATACTAATTTAGAACTCTCCTAAAAAACGGGGGTTTGAAAATGTCTTTAAGTGGGAAAATAACAAATATTAGTTGTCGAATCGACTTAAGAGCTATAGAGCCAGTAAGTAACAGTCTGATTTTCAGACCATTGTACCGAATGGTCGTACGTTTTAAGCTGCGCAGTGATTCAATCAGTTTAATTTGGCCATTACAAGAAGTGGGTTATTGATGTAGGCAAATGCTTATGTACCCTTTACAGCTCATTTTATATATGTTATTACCAAAGAAGAAAAAAGGCCAGTCAGTCACTCAATAGTGTCTGACGGTGAAGTCTAGCAAGTAAACGGGTTTCCTTGCATAATTTGAATATTAGGACACTGCTAACGTTTATATTTCACAGATAGGACATACATGACATATTCATAATTCCTACAAAGTTCGACAGCATTAGATGTTTGCTGCAAAAGGGACATAGTATCTTTACGGTTCAAAGGAAATCCAACCCTTGTAACAATTCCATTGCTTTTAAGGAATGAAAGCAGATACATCAGAGAAACAGAATGGCAAAAGTTTGGAATAAATCGGACCAATGATAAGAAAATAATGAATGTTTGATATATGAGATCACTATATACATCCATGCAAATCTCAAATTGGCAATTCTCTCATTGGATTGTGCCGTAGTGACAAATAACCCTTCGTTTGTCTTGTACACAAATATGAAGATTTTTTTTTCTTCTCCCAAGCGCCTTCACCCTTGGGGCACTACTTAAAATATAATATGGAGAGTATATTATTACAGGTTCTCTAGAAATAATTGTTTGTGTGTAGGAACAAACGGGAAAGGGAGTGTCGTGGTCGAGTGGTTTAAGGCGCTTGACTTGGAGATGCGAAGGTCGAGGGTTCGAATCCCGACACGGCACTAATATCCTTTGGCAAGATATTAACCTGCACTTGCTACTCTCCACCCAGGTGTTAAATGGGTACCCGGTAGGATGCGACCGTCATTGTTGGTCAAACAGTTTTTGAGCGTCATGTAACGCCTGGCTGGAATGCTCCCCAGGGAGTGGAGATTGTGCACACATTGTGTGCGGGTAAGCACTGAATCCAATGACCGGGGTAATAATATATTTGTAAAGCGCTTAGAGACATTTGTATTTAGCGCTATATAAATTAAATTTATTATATTATTATATTATAAAGTTGTCTGCCGCTACTTTATACAGAAAATACCGATTCGGCTAATTCGAAGAGCCCTACCTATATTTTTTTTTTTATTATTATTTATTCATGGTTAAAAACAAATACAACTTGTGCCCGCATTCAGCAAAAGCTGTTTTTTCAGCGAGGCAGTGATTACATAAAATTCGAATAAAATTTAAAACAATGAAAATATAATTCACAAACAAATATGAAAGTTATAATAAATGAACATATTTACAGAAATTTAACTACAAAATCAAATCATAGTGACAAAGGGGAAAAAACCCAAAACAAACACAAAACAATCAAATAAACAATTAAGTTTGTATCTACGGGATGAAAGTGATTCTAACTTTCAAAAATTCAAACTTTGTTCAACACGCTTCACTAATTTTTCAGGTTTAGTCTTGAGAAGTTAACTATCAATGTTGGACTCCCCGTTAACAAAAAAATCACAAGGAGTTGCTTTTTAGGAAACTTAATTCGTTGTGTTGAGATCAACGTACATGTAGCTATTTAGGGTGAATTGCCGTTTGGTTAACAACCAGCCAGTCTACTATCCACTTTGTCCCATAATAGTTTCGTCTACTTATCGTTAGATCTAGCGGCCATCTAGGACGACAGTCATTCGGTCTAATCCCCAATTAATCTATTACCATTTGGTCTATTATTCATTTTGTCTGATTCCTAGTTTTCTAAATGCCCATTTCGTCTACCATCCATAATGCCTAATAATTAGTGGATGATTAATAGCCTATATATATGGGAATAATGTTTTATCTCTCTCAATCTCTCTCTCTCTCTCTCTCCCCACACTTCCTCTCTCTCTCTCTTTTTCTTTTTCTCTAATAGGTCATGGGTGATAACCAATTCCGCGATAGAACGGAGCATAACCATCCGCCTAACCATGGTAGAAGCAATGCTACGAAGGTTAAAGCAGCAACGAAGAGAAGGGCCACTGAGTCCAATGAAAGACCACAACAGGTGCTTATGGCGACACTATGCGAGGTAACAGAGGAAGGGCGGGCAGCGCTACCATCACTAAACAACATGAGGAGGAATATCCGGAGACAGCGCCAAGAGAACCCAAACGCCCTCCCCATTCCCATGACTGTGGAAGATCTGGAAATCCCTGTAGATCAACGATTGACGCTGGGTGGAGAGCTTTTCCTTTATCACGACTCTGGAAGAAACGACCCTCGCCGGATTTTAGTGTTTACTACGGAAAGGAACCTTCAGGTAAGAACAAGTGTTGGGGTTCATTGCCATTTGGCCTTCTACGGTTCCGCAATTTTAGGAAGTGCTGCAAAAGCATACGTATTGAGTAAAAAAGATTTCAGGATTCATTAGAATGAATTGAAATTGTGAGGTCATCATAAAGATATCCAAATACTTCCTATAAAATTGAAATTGAAATTAAATTAAAATTGGTTATTATTCTCGACAAAGTACAGGATCGGTTCTAGAACAATTCCCCTGAGGGGGTATTGTTCTGATACGACATGATCTCCTATTTCGATTATGTTTTTTAATTATCATGCTATGATAATTAAAAAACAGTAAGTAAGTAAATAAAATAGCTTGGAAATAATACATACAATTTTGCAAGTGAAACAGTTTGTTTGTTTGAAATATATAATATTCGATGCAAATGTATTCATTCTGTTTTGCTACTAGTTGCTGTCAACGTCTGAAAGTTGGTTCGCTGATGGCACGTTCAAGGTAGTGCCGACCATCTTCTTCCAGTTGTGGACAATCCACGCCACATATGAGGGACATGTGGTGCCTTTGGTTTATTGCCTCATGCTAAATAAGGACCAGGCGTCATATGCAAGGGTACTAGCAGCACTACAGGAGGGAAGGGCGTTCTACCCAACCAGAATCATGATCGACTACGAATTTGCAGCGAAGAACGCATTTTCCCAGGCATTTCCAAATGCTCACGTTCAAGGATGTCTTTTTCATCTCTGTCAGAGGATACATGAACGGGTATGGTTATATTTATATATTGACAGTTGATCCCTTTTTTTTACCCGCCATTTATTGATCAAATAGTACATTCAAGGCTCATGGCTAAAAAAAAAAAAAATAGTGATACAAATATTAGGTAGAGTTTGAAATTTGAGTAAGTGGACTTGCAAGCCATGATAAATGCTGAGGAGAGAGGGGGGGGGGGGGAGGACTCTAATAAATATTTTTTCTTTTAATCATCCTTTCAAGCCCAGTAACAAAAACTTTATATGATGATTAGAGGGTAGGGGGCTAGGGGCTATATCTCTTTTCGATTGTGCCTAAAACTGACCTGGAAAAAACACGGACCTCTAATCGCCAGGGGAGGGGGAGGGGGGAATATAATCGATAGTTATACTGAAAATTGGTAGGCCACAAGGAAGCTGAGTAGGATACAAGCATGTTATTTTCTCCTATAGGAAACGCTCATTGCGTATAGTCAGGCAAGGGAGAAAATTTCGGGCAGCCCTGGCGGATTCGGGCGAAAAAATAGGGGACAGCGGTTTGTTCCTCCCCCCTCCCCCACACTAAATGAACAGTTACCAATATCTATGCATTTTGCTCAATGGGTAGACAACAAACAATATTTCTGAAGTGTGAAAGGGCTGGTACATGTACTGTTATGAGTTTTATATTATTATTTTTAGATCAAGCAAGAAGGGCTGCAGGTGCTCTACAACGAGGATGAGGAGATCCGGACACAGGCGAGAATGATAGGAGCGATTGCATTTGTGCCAGTGGAAGACACCGTGGAGGCGTTTGAAGCCTTGGCAGGCATTGCAAGGGCAGAGCTGCAACCTGTCCTCAATTATTTTGAGGATACTTATGTGGGTCGACCTCAAAGAGCCGCGGGACATGGTCGCCAGGCAGCGAGGTTCCCGCCCATAATGTGGAACATGTTCAATGCGACACTGCAGGGGGAATTTCGCACGAACAATCATGTGGAGGGCTGGCACCGAAGGTTCCAGATCGGCGTCGGTGCCGACCACCCCTCGTTTTGGCAGTTTTTGACCTGCCTAAAACGGGAACATGCCATGAACGAAGTAACGATCGGACAAGCGCAAGCTGGAATGGCGCCTCCCGCACGTAGGAGAGTGTACCAAGATACCAATCTCCGGCTCATCAGGCTCGTTACTAATTACCATGGGAGAGACATTGTAGATTTTTTGAGGGGCGTGTCCCATAATCTTCACTAACGATCAGTCACCTATGCTATTGTACAGTTTTTGATCAGTCCAGTTGAATTGTTTTAACATGCAGGACCTCCCATTTACTTGGCATTACATTATATGGGATGTTTTGTTTTACATTAAGAGATGCGTATATACATTGTTGAATACAGAATGATATCATTTGATATCTTCTTTTTGTATGCATTTGATCGTTTTCAGGATAAAAGTTTCTATTTTTTTTAATTCTCTTTTTTACTGTTTCATGTTTATATGATAAGCATGATTAGCATCGGGCAAGCGCAAGCTGGAATGGCGCCTCCCGCACGTAGGAGAGTGTACCAAGATACCAATCTCCGGCTCATCAGGCTCGTTACTAATTACCATGGGAGAGACATTGTAGATTTTTTAAGGGGCGTGTCCCATAATCTTCACTAACGATCAGTCACCTATGCTATTGTACAGTTTTTGATCAGTCCAGGTGAATTGTTTTAACATGCAGGACCTCCCATTTACTTGGCATTACATTATATGGGATTTTTTGTTTTACATTAAGAGATGTGTTACGTATATACATTGTTGAATACAGAATGATATCATTTGATATCTTCTTTTTTTATGCATTTGATTGTTTTCAGGATAAAAGTTTCTAGTTTTTTTTTAATTCTCTTTTTTTACTGTTTCATGTTTATATGATAAGCATGATTGTGATGATCTTTGCCTCTGAGTTTTACTTTGGGATGTCAGAACTCTGTTTTTAGTACATGACTTTGATAAGTCTCCTCCTTTGGCTTCCTTCAAGACAGCAGGAAGGTGTTTTATTTGTGTTAATGTATCATTAATATTTATCATGTTTATCCTCTTCAAATATGGTTTTGGGCAATACGCGCCAAAATTTGCTGGACAGAAGTTTTATCGTTGCAGAAAAAGCTCTTCGTATTAATCGCAACTCTCAGTCGCGTTCCCTTACAAATCCTATATTCTTTGAAAATAGCATGTTAATAATTAATGACCTCTATCTCTTCCAGTTAGGCCAGTTTTTGTAAACTAACAGTAATGACATGCTCTCAATTTTATTCATGATGTGTTCCTCCCCCCACCCCCCTACAAAAAAATTACATTGTGGTGACTTTCATTTACCTCTTCTAAATACATTTATCTATGCCGGTCTCAAATTTTGGAACTTTTCACGTATTTGTACTAAACTTGCCCCATCACTCCATTCTTTTAAGCGAAAAGCGAACTCGTTTCTTTTACAATCTTATAAAACATATTAAATCTTCGCGTAGTCAACTCGTGTTTTACTCCCCCCCCCCCACAGATTGCGTTTGTGACCTTTCATATAATGTCAGTCTTCGTCCTATGTCTCTGTTGGATCATGTTCACCCAGACGTAGGAAAAGCATGTTGTTATACATTTTTAAATTATGAATTTATAATTCATAAGTTCTCATTTCACAATTTCAGATTAATCTGTTTTGTCTCCAAATGTATATGTATTTATTCCATATGTTTATTACTACCGTCTTTTGAGGGATCCACATTCTACAAATCCCGCTTCTCAGTAGATCCCTCCATTTTCACAGTTTTTTACTTTTAAACAAACGAAACATCACTTACAGCACATGTATACATTCTTTTGTAATTTAATTAATGATTTTCAAAATGATTTATGTAATTGATTTCTTGTCATAATTGTTTATATTGATAGTTCTGTTGGAAGTGAAAATAAAACTGAAAATTGAAACACTGTTTGAAATGCTATTAAAGTTATTCACTTGTGATAGAGAATGTAAATAGTTAAAATATTGCATCTTGTATGTCAATTTACCTCCGCAACATTTTAAGTTCAATACCTTTTCTTTTATATAAAGAATGATGACAAAACAAGAATAGGATTTTCACCACATTAACTCGTACACTAGAGAACCATAAACAGCTAAACAAAAAATAAATTTTAAGCACAGTCTAAGTAGACATATTCCTTTGCTTCCAGAATTCATGAAAAGTCAAAGTTTTAGGAGACTTGGAGGCCACACTGAATAACGTCAAACAAAGCTGGCGAGAAGCGAACATCGTCACTAATGCTTAAGCGTCCCTTCGATTTTTAATCTCTGTTAAACTCGTTAAGAACAAAAGCTTGTCAATTTCATATGGTTCATAGAATTACCATGACCACGTTTCAGGGGGAAAATAAAGTAAAAATGCCTGCTTTAACCTTTTCTGAGATGGAGGTAGTGGATGTTTCTATCTTTCATATGGCCTAGAGTTTGAAAAAGTTTCACCAATTAAAAATTAGAAAATTATGATTTGTTGAAGGTGCAAACACAAATATGCAACTCCGTGACGTGTCTTGTGAGCTCCCCGCCTATTTGCCCTGTGCTAGAAAACTTTAAAAAAATCTGTATTCTTCCTTAACAAATTTTCCACATACATTCACCCAAAATATAATTAAATATAATTATTGCAAATATGTTTATACACAACCCCTGTACGAAACAAATCTATGCCGTCATAAATAACTAAGAAAATGAAAGTTCATGACATTTTCTCTAAATAGCAATTTGAAGCGGAGCTCGCATTATACGTCACAGTGTTGCAAATTCCCTGGGTGTGATTGTCCTCGGAGGTAATGGTGTTTCGAGGGGGGGTAATTGTCCTCGGGGGGGGGGGTAGTTGTCCTCGGGGGGTAGTTTTCGGGGGGTAGTTGTCCTCGGGGGGTAATTGTCCTCGGGGGTAGTTGTCCATGGGGGGTAATTGTCCTGGGGGGTAGTTGTCCTCGGGGGTAGTTGTCCTCGGGGGGTAGTTGTCCTCGGGGGGTAATTGTCCTGGGGGGTAGTTGTCCTCGGGGGGTAGTTTTCCGGGGGGTACTTGTCCTCGGGGGGTAATTGTCCTCGGGGGTAGTTGTCCTCGGGGGGTAGTTTTCCGGGGGGTAAATTTCCGGGGGGTAATTGTCCTTGGGGGGTAATTGTCCTCGGGGGGTAATTCTCCGGGGGGTAATTTTCCGGGGGGTAATTGTCCATGGGGGGTAATTGTCCTCGGGGGGTAATTCTCCGGGGGGTAATTTTCCAGGGGGTAATTGTCCTTGGGGGGTAGTTTTCCGGGGGTAATTTTCCGGGGGGTGATTGCCCAGGGGGTAATTGTCCTGATACGGCGTACCCTAAATAACACTGAGTGGGGGGGGGGGGGGGCTCTACGTTCACCTAACCTCACTGAACGTTCGCCACATATTCTCTCTATTCATAATTCAATTCAATTTCAATGTATTCAGCCAATCATTAAAAACAATTTATGACACTGCCTTGTACTGGAACAATACTTATAATATGATGACAGGCTATGAACCCCGACGGAGAAGCAGAGCTTGTAAATGGGGCCCATTAACATAGAATTAAATACATACTGTATAATAAAAATATGCTATAACAAGCAAAACAAAAAAGAGATACATGTATATTCATACGTATTACAAAACAATTACAAATATCTTGCAAACACACTCAGCCATACTCACTCACACACACACACACACACACACACACACACATTCTCACATCAGGGCCTTTGTGGGGCACCTGATTGTGGGGTATTTCTGTGCGTTCCAGATATACCTTGTGGTCCCCTACTAGTGGGGTATGTACAACCTGGCGATAACAACCCGGCGGTGTGCTTACGATGTTACTATAAAAAAGTGTGCAAGTTTTAGCACACGCTCACAAAAAGTCATTTATGGGGTACCACTTCTAATGCCCCGCAGGGCATAGGACACCGAATATACAGTCATTTGAAAGACTTTACTCTGTGGGGTCCTGAAAAAATACCCCACAAAGTAAAAAAATGCCTCACAAGGGGTATGTGAAGCGCACATAAAACCCCACAAGAATGCTGAGGTGAGAGCACGCACGCGCACGCACACACACACACACACACGCGCAATGCAATGTAGTTTAAAACATATAATAAGAGAGAGAGAGAAGAAGAAGAGAGTAGCATATTTAAAAATAAAAAGGAAGAAGAGGAAACACATGAAAAATGCGAAATGTGAGATTAAAACTTTTAATATAGTCCTACCCAGTTTTACAAATTGATAAATAGTTCCCCTTTGCACAAAACTTTAAACTTAGACAAAGTTTAACTCGTTTAAATCATTCCATTTGCTTATTATTCCCACATTTCTAAATGATTTCAGTGCATGGGTTGTACGTACAGGGGGTTTGTGTAATAACATTTTTTGCCTTGTGTTATGTGAATGAACGGATGAATTTCTAATAAACATGTTTTGAAAAATGTGTGGAAGATTACCAGTGTGGAAATAAAACATAAATATACAAGTATTAAGTGATATTAGTTCTTGGACAGGAAGAACCTTCATTCTGCTAAATAATAGTTTCGTATGAGAATTATACATTGAATATGTTAAAATTCGAATTGCCCTCTTTTGAAGTATTTCCATTTTATTTAGATGAGATGAATATGAATTTCCCCACACTATATTGCAGTAAGATAAATGGGGTAATACTATCGAGTTGTAAAATAACATTAGAACATTTTGGGGAACGGTAAATTTTAATTTTGATGATACTCCAATGCTTCTAGATACTTTCAAAGTTACATTTTTAATGTGTTCTTCCAGTCCAGGAATTCGCCTATAGTAACACCAAGAAAGGATAGTGAATGTACACGTTGTAGGACTACGTTGTTAACAGAAATGTCATTAATGTCTCCGGAAACTCTCCTGTTCTTTGAACGAAATATGATGTCTTTTTTTTTATTAAAGCTCCCATCACACCAAACTTGTTCTCATCTCATTTATTAGAGAGGCACATCCCTGTATTTTACATTAGGTAAGTATATGACCCCACCCCAGGCATTTCCCTCATCACAAATAGTATATACATATTAGGGACATCACATTGATATTTCTATAGAACATTTTAACACTAAACAACCAGAAACCTTTCCTTTTGTTAATCTTACAAACTCAACAAAGAGAGATTTTTTGTGGGGGTGGGGGGTTGAGGGCTGCTTTAGATTGTACAAGAAAGACACATTTCTGTATACATATACATACACAATACACATTATAATAAAACTTTTGGCACACCTAAAACTGTAACCTGAACTGAAAATCTTTCAGCGAATCTTGGCAGAGATTTAATAAATGTGCTTGTGGGGGGGGGGGGGGGCAGAAACTCAACTATATTGTTGTACACACGCGCGATAAAGAAAAACGAGTAAAAAGGATATACCGGTAGCTTTTGTTGGTTAAGGTAATCAATGCGCATGATGCGTTTAGGTTGCCAAAAACGCCAAAGATTGGGTATGTTTCTGGAGTTAAGTAGGCAAAAAAAATCAGTTAAAGTTACGTTTCAAGAGTATGTTAAACTCACGTTTCATAAAATCTCCCAAATTAAAAAAAAAAAAACATTTGTTGCATGCTCAGCCCCCCCCCCCCCCCACACTTTCAAAAACGCTCTGCGTCCCCTGCGTTTCGGGTATATTTTTCCACCATATTGGTCTAGATTTTTTGCGACCTATAATTGACCTCATTAGGTATATGTTGTTATAGGGGTACATTTCATAGGGGGTAAAATGTAAAGCGAAACAAGTGGAAATTGGTGAATAGGGTATAAATTGAACAAGAATATAATGCATTTAGGGGTGGTTGAAACCTGTGGTCGCGCGTATGTACAACAATATAGTTAAGTGCCCCCCTCAACCCATAGAAGACAAAAAACGGTTTGAAGTTAAATTAAGTTGTCCAATTTTATTGCCAGAACGAGCCACTTTGATGTCTACATGAGTCAAGTTTGAAATTAATACGTCGAATGGTTTGCAAGAATGAAAATGGGATGGACCGGCAGCTAGGGGCGTTATACCTTTTTAAGTGGGGGGGGGGGGGGGGTTGTAGAGGCCATCAATTACCGACAAATATAATATGTCAATGTGCCAATGTCTACAATTTTTTTCTGTCTTTATTTTCTTTATTTTCCTTTCTATTCTTATCTTTTCTTTTCCTTTTTGCCTCCCCTGTTGCCTCTCTTTCTTTTTTCTTTTTCTTTCTTCTCTTCTCTTTCCTTTCTTTTCCTTTTTTCCCCTTTTCTTTCCCTTCCCTTCTCATTTTCCCCTCCTCTTTTCTCATTTTCCCCGACGGCAGCGCAATATCGACAATAATATCCTGATAGGTGTGTGTGTGGGGGGGGGGGGGGGGTGTGGTCGCACCCCACATCCCCCTTCGGAGACCCCCCCCCCCTTCCGCGGCGGGCAGCTACCCTGAATACAAGTATGTAGAAAAAGAAGAATACACAACATGCATTTATACTTATCATAGGCCTATAACTAAATCTAGATTATATACACTGTTGGTCATAATGGTGGAATATTTATTTTTACCCCAGTTTAGGGAAGGATTTTTAAAAATTATTTATTTCTAATAGATCTAGATAATGGCATACATTCTCAGAGTTTATTGAATATTAATTTGCGAGTGTTTGTTTTGCGTGACTGCTTAATCATATGTGTTCTACTATGCTAATCAGCTAAGGGACCTATGTCCTTAAGTCATAATTGACAGTAATGAGGATTAATGCCTCACAAAAGGGCACTAATATATAGCTGATCGGCACGATTTTTATCCTGGGGCCTCAAGTAACGAGGCCATTGCTTAGCCCCCTGAATCATGTCTGTACGCAGTGTTTGCTAGGGTACGCGGCCCCTTCCACAAATCCCCCAAAACGAAGAAAATGCAATAAATTGTCAAAAAATTCATTGCATTTCCCCCCGGCCCCCCAACAGGAAAAATTCCTTGTAGGGCCATGCATTATGGTTCAAGGCATGGCCACACAGAGGGCACTAATATATAGCTGATCGGCACGATTTTTATCCTGGGGCCTCACAGTAACGAGGCCATTGCTTAGCCCCCTGAATCATGACTGTACGCAGTGTTTGCTAGGGTACGCGGCCCCTTCCACAAATCCCCCAAAACGAAGAAAATGCAATAAATTGTCAAAAATTCATTGCATTTCCCCCCGGCCCCCAACAGGAAAAATTCCTTGTAGGGCCATGCATTATGGTTCAAGGCATGGCCACACAGAGGGCACTAATATATAGCTGATCGGCACGATTTTTATCCTGGGGCCTCACAGTAACGAGGCCATTGCTTAGCCCCCTGAATCATGACTGTACGCAGTGTTTGCTAGGGTACGCGGCCCCTTCCACAAATCCCCCAAAACGAAGAAAATGCAATAAATTGTCAAAAATTCATTGCATTTCCCCCCGGCCCCCAACAGGAAAAATTCCTTGTAGGGCCATGCATTATGGTTCAAGGCATGGCCACACACAGGAATTTTTCCTGTAGGGGGCCGGGGGAAAATGCAATGAATTTTTGACAAGCTATTGCATTTTCGTCGTTTTGGGGGATTTGTGGAAGAGGCCGCGTACCCTAGCAAACACTGCGTACAGTCATGATTCAGGGGGTAAGCAATGGCCTCGTTACTGTGAGGCCCCAGGATAAAAATCGTGCTGATCAGCTATATTAGTGCCCTTTTGTGAGGCATTAATCCTCATTACTGTCAATTATGATTTAAGGACGTAGGTTCCCTAGCTGATTAGCATAGTAGCACACATATGATATAGCAGTCACGCAAAACAAACACTCGCAATTTAATATTCAATAAAATCTGAGAATGTATGCCATTATCTAGATCTATTAGAAATAAATAATTTTTAAAAATCCTTCCCTAAACTGGGGTAAAAATAAATATTCCACCATTATGACCAACAGTGTAATTCAAAACATTTTAATGCAAACAAAGTCATGCTGGATAAAGAGAATTATGTGGTGAATGTAGAGTGATGTAGGCATATATAATGAAAACAGGAATGTTTCATTTATTAGATATTAAGGTTCTGAGATTTGGCACAATAATTATATTCCTATAGTTCTATTAATCCGGCCAATTAAGAATTAAAAACAATTAAATGCCAACAAAGTCATGTTGAACGGTAGATAGAATGATGTGGCGAACTTACAATGAGGTGAGGCGAACGTAGAGTAAGGTAGGTCCTACGTGAATTAAAACATTTATGTTTCATTTTTCTCTTCTGTATTCATGTTTTAACATAAGATTTTGCACAATAATTATATTCCTATAGGCCTATTAATTGGGAACTATAGAATTCAAAACAATTCAATCCAAACAAAATCATGTTGGATTACCTGATGTAGAGAGAATTATGTGGCGAACGTACAGTGAGGTGAGGCGAACGTAGAGTGAGGTACCAGGCCTATAAGAAATTAAAACATTTATGTTTCACTTCTCTTAATGATTTCTTTACAGGTGCTAACATGAGATTTGGCACAATAATTATATTCCTATAGGCTAATTAATCTGGACTATATAATTAAAAAACAATTCAATGCAAACTAAATCATGTTGGCATGTGAGAGAATTATGTGGCGAACGTACAGTGAGGTGAGGCAAACGTAGAATGAGGTATCATAATTATACTGAATTAAAACAACGTTATTTATCTTAATGAAGCATTTTATTTAGCAAGAGTGAACGTAAAATTATTGCGCGCAACACGAATTTAATGAAAATAATAGGGCCTTCTTTAGAATATAGAATTTAAAACAATTGAATTATGCAAACAATCCTGTTGGATTTACTATGTGGTGAACGTACAGTGAGGTGAGGCGAACGTAGAGTGAGATGAGTGTGTGTGACCATCAGGGGGGCGTTTCATCAAACATTTAGTCGGTGGATTTCACCGACTAATATCATTTTCACCGACTAATTTCAATAAATTTGTCGGTTGCCTTGGACCTCCCGACAAAGTCAATTTACACCGACGAACAACAAGCAAAAAGGCACCAAAAGGGCAAAATGGCAGCAATCATGAATATCCTAGGGGGTGCTGCCCTCGGTAGAATCTAGAGTTGATGCAGCTATGTTACAAAAATACAGATTTACTAGGGAAGGAGTGTTATACATGATAAATGAGTTAGAGCATGCCAAAAAGAGGAGCAAGGATCTATCTGCCCATCTGCAAGTCTTTGTGGCTTTGAGATTATTTTTTGCGACAATAGAAGGGTGAAGCAAGTCATGTGCGGAAAGAAAAACCAAGTAAGTATTGCCTTTTTTTTCCTGAAATGAACTGACTTGAGCTTGAAGTCCTATGAAAAGTAGACCCAATACCATCGCAATGTACAAATTGTTTGTTTGATTTTTTTTTTTTAAATTGGGACCTAAAATTTTATTCCACTCTTTCATTCATTTTAATCTAGATAACAAAGGTGAATGAATGGGGTCTAACGATAAGACTAAGCGTGTAGATTCAGACTCCACATTCACCCAACTTTATTACCTTTTTTTGTTGTTGTTGGTAGAGACAACAAAATAAAAATAAACACACAACAAACAGCTGAAATTAATGTTAAAGGGCCTTCTCAATTGAACGGAATATTAATAAAATAAAATCAGAATGACATTCGTTGTGTCAATTTTCCATCAATTTTCAAAGAACAGACTACTTAATCTAGATCAATAGATCTATATCTTGAGATCTACTTAAACTACTGAGAGGAAAAAAACCCTCAAAGGTTGAAAAATGCAGTTAAAAATGATGAAGAAAATTTACAGTTCATTGTTTAGTATTGATTAATTTGATTTTTGTATCTTATCATTACTTGCAACTTTTCCTTTTAAACCTCAATTTTAATATTCCAAATATCTCCCTCTCAATCTCCAACAGCTCCAGCTGTCCATCAACTGTGCATTTTCTTTGTTGTCCTTGTTGTCGATGTTGCTGCTACCATCTTTGTTGTTGTCCAGGTTGCTGCTGCTGGTGCTGCGCTGATGCTTTTGCTGCTGCTGTTGATGTTGTTGTTGCTGCTGTTGCTGCTGTTGTTGCTGCTGTTGTTGTTGCCGCTGCTCCTGCTATTGTTGGTTGTTGCTGCTGAGTCTCTGGAAAATGTTGGTTCTCTTGATGCTGTTGTAATTCAATCAACTGCAATTGAAATTCATATTTATAATGCTATTATCATCTTATGAAAAACATTAATATATTAAATAATTGTTATTGTTTGTGGATTGTAATATTAGTGGTGTTAGTGGTATAAGTACTGCTATTATCACTTCCTCTATCATTGTCATTGTTAATCATTGATTTTATATAACTTGCCTTTTTCTGGATCTCCTTATATATTCATTAAAAGAATACATTCCAATCAATTAAGACTAAGTGATTGTGTCTTTCTGCAAATCTTCCAGAGTTCCTTACTTGAAAACTGAAATAAAATGAACAAGTCAGGTAACTACATATACCCTTTTCTAACTGCACTGATTTTCATCGGATGCATCCGGACACATCCGATGAAACGGCCAGTTAGAAAGCAAGAGAGGAGAAAAAGGCGATTAAATAGCCGATGAAAAGAAGAGAAATAGGCGATTAAATTCCCCTGCTCGAGAGCAGGAGAAATTCTCATTCTATCGGTGTGACACCGATGAAACGGCCAGTTAGAAAGTGTTTGGGAGAAAAGGGTGATTAAAACAGCGATTAAAATGGTCAAAGGTCGCAGTATACACGCGCTTTATCGTAACCAGCTGTGTTTGTGGTTCATGGTTGAACATGCTGCATGCTAGCTAGATGGAGCGCGGGCTTAATAATTACTCAATAATTCTTCACTTTCGGCAAGGGCTCGCCACAGCGAGTAAATTTCACCGGCAGTTAGAAAGCGACAGGGGGAAAACTGCGGTTTCACCTTTGTTTACATAAGGAAAATTCAATCGGTATTTTCATCTGTGTGACTCCGATAGAAGCCAGTTAGAAAACCCCCCAAAATGCTTATCCCATATAGGCACATCTATTCTTACGAACAGTGAAATGCAAATATGATACTTTGACTTATGTGATTATTTCATCATGACTTGGGCATGTAGAATGTAGAATGTATTAATGTCAAAGAATCTCATTTGCAGAAAAGCATTACATTTGTTTAGTGATGAAGTAAATTGAGCAGTATATATGCATCGTAAATTTCCGAAATACCAGTGTTGAAAAAACAAACTTGTTTTAACTTAAATATTTCTTTGATAGATATCTAGCTGTTAAAAATATAAAAAAGCAGTGAGGAATTCTCAATACTTGGTGTCCAATTTCTATTATAACTATTTTTAGCACTTGACATGTCATTTAATTTGATGGTATAGTGATCCAATATATTTTTATAATCAAATATATATTTATAATTTATATATTTATCTCTAATTGTGTGTTTTTAATGTGGACCCATCACAGAACTTTCAGATTTATTTATATATATATATATATATATATATATATATATATATATATATATTTATATATATATATATATATATATGCTTTATTTACGTCATAGCAAGGTTGTTGTGTTGGCTGTCCAAAGGAAACAACTGAATGATGCATTCTTGAACGATAACAATATCAATCGTTTCACGTCAATAAATAAATGTATCTGTTTCTTTCCCCGTTGTAAACATTGTAATATTCACTATGAATTACCAGTCGATTGTGCTTTGCTCCTATATTGTTAAGCACAAGACTCCACCGCTATGAGTCAAGGGGCAGAACATCAAGACTGGAACCTCAAGGCACCCCATCTCTCCACAGGAAACCCTCCTTCTCAATCCCTGGAACAGCTTTATAAACATTTCAATAAATATTAACCAAATATGTAAGAAAATACAAATAAAATAGAGTTTAGTTGTCTTCGATAGTTACTTTTCAGCAAAATTTGAAAGTCAATTATTTTTTTCTTTTTGCTCGCCATTCCGTTTCATGTACTGGACCCCCCCCCCCTTCTACGAAATCTTCAAATGTTAATTCTAAAAAGTGATATATATCTAGCCTAAGGATATTTTGAAACTGCATAGCCCGAGGGGGACTTTGAAGGCCCTCTCCCCCTATGATCTCGGCCGTTGAACGGCCAATCACTGCCAAAATTTGCATGCATGTTAAGTGAAGTGTAGACTATGGTAATTTGAATTTTGGAAAAAAAGGAAGAGCCAAGTTATCCCTAATGTTATCTATTCTATTAATTTGATAACTTCAGTGTATTTCTTTGTTTTTTTAACTTATGTATTTTATTGTTTTATTTCAATTCTAACTATAATTCAAATATTTGAACCAGGCGCGCCAGAAGCAATTTGGGATTCGGGAGGCAAACATTCCAGGGGGCTCACCTTCCAAGGGCAGTGACGTAATGAGAAAAAACGTTCGGAAGGGGGGGGGGGCAGACGAAAAATCTGCATCACCACCAGTCTTACACGTTACATGCAGGTCCCGCGGAACGTTTTTCAAAGTCGAGTATTAACGATCAGGTACAGCGTAAATTGGCGTGGGGTCCAGGGCATATGAGCCTCGACAGGGGGTCAAGGGGCTGAGCCCCCGGAAGCTCAGGGATTTTAAGTATTTAATTACGGTTAGATGAGCATCCAGGGGCCTCTTTCAGGCCATTGACGTGTTCCAGAGGGGGGGGGGAGCCCCCAGAAGTTAAGAGGTTTTATCATTTATTACGGTCAGATGAGCATCCAGGGAACGCCCTTGGGCCCTTGGTGGGGTCCAGAAGGGCAGGGCCCCCGGAAGCTCAGGGTTTTTAGGTATTTAATTACGGTCAGATGAGCATCCAGGGGCCCGCCTTAGGGCCCTTGGTGGGGTCCAGGGGGCATAACTCTTTGAAGCTAAGGGTTTTTAGGTATTTAATTACGGTCAGATGAGCATTTTTTATATCTTATTTGTGACATTGGCAGGTCACTTATTTTTTCTCTCCGTCTTTCTTTCTTTTTCTCTTTTACATACTTTTTCAAAAAGTGAGGGGGGAGGGGGGCTCGAGCCCAGCCACTTTGCAGACCATGACATAAAGGCTTCTAAATAAGCGTATTTTTCGCCCGACTGTAATTTTGGAATTTCTTATTTTCCGACAAACGCATAAAAAGGTACGACTTACAAAAAAATGGAGAAAAAATACCGGAAAATCATGTCATAACAGCAACATTTGTAAATCACTGGTATCGTATAGATATCCCTCCCCCCTCCCCATCAGTACGCCAGCGTTCAGGGGCTCATGTCTTCTCACCCCTATAACAAAACAAAAAAACAGACACGCTTTCCCATTCTCGCACAATATGTCCACGATATGCGCGTATCGATATTATAAACCGTATAGGTAGCATGCGCAATGTTTATGAAATTTAATTCCTGTGAACTTTCCTTCTCTTTGAATGGAATGGTATATGTGATTTAATTAAGGTTTTTATTTTTGTTATGTTCTTTTGGATTAAAAATACAAACCATGTTTATTCCTTTACTGCTTTTTTTTTTTGAGGGGAGGGGGGGGGGGGGCGTTTTTTTTTTTTTTTTTGGGGGGGGGGGCAAAAATGCGTTTTGCACCCCACTTTTTTTACCCTGCCCCCCACCCACTTCCGGTGCCTATGTTTGAACCCCCTCCCCCCAAAAAATAAAATAAACACCTTAACTATGAACCTATAAACAAGACCAAATAACCAATAATTTATCCTATTTTGGAAAAAAAATGAGATTTCCATGTTTTGAACATAAATTATGAAAATGAGTGATTTTCAAGCTGATATGCAAAGACAAAAGGTCACGTGACTTTGCATAGGCTTATTTGTTTTTGACCCGCCGTTTGAAGATTCCCCCCCCCCCTCCCGTCGTCGCCATTTTAGACAATCCAAAATTGTTAAGCCTTCCTTTTTTTATGGAGGGGGGGGGTAGGGTGATTACCTGGAAACACAGTATATTTTTTGCCTTTTGGGTCTAAATTATATACCCAATAGGCAATAAAATCATGCGAGCGCATAGCGCGAGCTGATTTTTTTTCTTTTCTCTCTCGATAAAGTGACCTGAAATCGCTGCTTTCTAAACCCTTATTTTAAATGAATCCCCTGAAATAATCATTCTAACATAGGTTAAATAGATTAAACAAATAGGGCGTCGGAGGTTCTCGGATGCTAGTCACGTTCGGAATTCCATATGCAGTTAAACCATGCGAGCGCAAAGCGCGAGCCGAATTTTTTTGATATAATGACTTGATAATGTAGAGTGGCCTGAGCGGGAAGGGCGTGGTTCTAAACTTACAGACAGGGGCGTCGCTAGACCTTTTTCAGTGGGGGGGGGGGGGGGGGGAAGGGGGGAGGGGGAGGGGGGCGTGTAGAGGCCAACGATTACCGACAAAACTAGCCACCAAATACCGACAAAATTAAATGTCCTAATATCTACAAATTTAACCCTATAAACCCGGGGCCGAAGACTATATTGTTTTTCCTATGAACTATCTATAATACTTGCATATGCGCAAATGGTCATTTTCCTCGACGACATAAATATACGATTTATTTCGTCAACTAGTCAAAGTCAGCATCATAGCTATATATTTTAATGCAGGCGTTTAGCTAGGATCTTATTTTAGGGAGGGACGGTAGTGAGCAAGCGAATCACTTAAAGGGGGTGGGTGAATTAAGGCCTCACGCGAAGCACGAAAGCTTAGACGTTCCTTAAATTATTAAAGTAAGAAGACGATTCGTTGAATATACCGTTCTCGACTCTTAATAAGCCCTAATTTATTGTCTGAATTCTGTTTCCCCCTTCCGAGCGAAGCGCGGAAGCCCGGCCCCCCCACTCAGTGTTATTTAGGGTACGCATATGCGTGTTCCAACCGACCCCCCCTTTTCAGCAAAAGTCCGGTGTGTAAAGTCAATACGGCTCGACCTTTTTCTTTTGTATACGAGCCTTTTTCAGCATCCCCCCCTTTTCAGCAAAAGTCCGGTGTGTAAAGTCAATACGGCTCGACCTTTTTCTTTTGTTACGAAAAGGACATTTTGGCAACACGCATGCGGTCATTTTGAAACCTGAGTGGGGGGGGGCCGGGCGCGGAAGCCTTGACGTTTCTTTAGAATATTAGAGTAAGAAAACGATTCGTTGTGACGTTCTTGACTCTTAATCCTTGTCTGAATTCAGTCCCCTCCCACGCGAAAGCTTAGATGTTCCTTTAATAATTATTAGACAAATTAGAGTAAGAATTCTAGACTCTTCTAGACCGTTCTAGACTCTTAAGCCTTGTCTGAAAGAAATTTCCAGCTTTTAATACACAGCCAGGATTTAGTAATGCACCTAGACTAGATCTATGTGTGACCAAAACCAAAACCAAAGTCAAAAAGACAAAAGAGAAAATTGAAAAATCGTTCAGAATCAGACACCCCCCCCCTAAAAAGTGCCTACCTGATTAATAATTGTATACACCTAAAAGTTAAATAGCATTAATTATGTTTCCAATAGTATGCCGGAACGGGTAAACAACCCCTGGTTTTGAATTCTTGCATTATATTAAAGTGTTCATTTCGATAAGAACGTTGGAAATGAATTCCTGCATCAAGATGTACAGGTGTTCATTTCCAATAACACGTTAGACAATAGACTGTTTTTTTTCCGGGGACGCGACATTCTCGCCAAGAGACAGACTCCTCCCATTTTTGTCGGTGACTAGTTTAGACCACTCTAAGAGTTATGCTTTGTTTGTTTGTTTGATTGATTTTATTTCTGCGTTCAAAAATATACAAATTCAAAGTCAAAGTACAAAATTTCGAACAATAACAAATACAATTAATACAATGTTTACAAAAGTAATTAAATGAAAAATCATGTACAATTATATAATTCGATAAACATGTACGAAGCATACAATAACATAAGAAATATGAAATATTTTCAATAAATTAGAGAGGTAATTCGGAACGCAGGAGACCACCATCGTGAGCGGTTAGGCTGGAGATGGATGGCGGCCTCGTAAAAAGAATTGGCGACATAACTCTCTTCGAAAAACTGAGTGATCAAGAGGGTGCGGTGCAAGTGCAGGTGTAGTGAGCAGTTGCATGATAAAGAATAAATAAGTCACGGTTTTGTTATACTAATTTAGAGAGGGGAGCATATGATTGTATTATTTGTCGTTTAAGTGTAGCTTTTAAGGAGTAGATGGTTGAACAAGACTTTATGTTGTCGGGTAAATCATTCCAAATGTCCGGGCCAGAATGTCTAACAGATTTGTGTGTTATTGATAATTTGGGGTTTGTAAGATGGAAGTTTCCAGATATGCGAGTAGAGTATGAATGAACGGAATTATTAAACCTAAACATGTTTTCAAAGGATGGTGGAAGCAGATTATTAATGTACTTAAACATAATAACTGCTACTTGAGTAGTGTTCAGATCGAAATTTTTTAGTGTTTTAAGTTTATAGAATAAAGGATCAGTGTGAGCTAAGAAATGCGAACCTGTACAAATACGTATGGCTTTCTTTTGCAGTTTGAAAATAGAATTGATTTTTGTCGAACCACAATTTGCCCATACACTATTACAATATGTTATATACGGGAGAACTAGCGAATTATATAGTAGGAATAAGGTTGCATGGGGTAGAAGAAACTTTAACTTGGAGATTATTCCAATACTTTTGGAAATGCACATTGTAACTTGGTGTAAATGATCATTCCAAGTCAAGGTTTCATCTATAAGAACACCCAAAAACTTGGAATTAGTTTTTTGCTCTAGTAGCATACCATCGATTTTAATATATATAGGTGTTTCTGTATTATGAGAATGATGTTTAAAATACATGAAATGAGTCTTTTTTGTATTAAGTGAAAGTTTATTGGATTTAAACCAATCTGATACTTTGTTAATTTCATAATTCAAAGTATTGTTTAACGAATTAAGGTCTTTATGGGAATAAAAGATATTTGTATCATCGGCAAATAAGATAAAAGAAAGAAGGGGGATGTATTGATAATATCATTTACATAAAGAAGAAATAACAGTGGACCTAAGATGGAGCCTTGAGGAACACCGCATTGAATTAAAAGAGGATCAGAATCATAACTATTAAATGTAACATATTGTCTTCTGTTTGTTAAATAATCTTTAAACCATAAGAGTGGCTGACCCCGAATTCCGTAATGACTGAGTTTGGAGAGTAGAATAGCGTGATTGAGCGTATCAAATGCTTTACTCAAGTCACAGAATATACCTATAACATGCTTTTTGTTAGCTATGGCACTTGTAATTTTGTCATAAATTTGAATTAATGCTAAGTCAGTTGAGTAATTTTTTCTGAAGCCATATTGATTTGAATTGAGTATTTTGTGTTTAGTGATAAATTTGTGTAGCCTATTATGAACGATCTTTTCTAAGACTTTGGATATACTTGGGAGTAGGGAAATTGGACGATAGTTACTAATTTCGTGAGGATCATCTTTTTTGAAAATGGGGTTGACTTTAGCTAGTTTTAATAGATCAGGGAAAACACCTTGCGATAGCGAGTGATTAAATATGTGAGTTAAAGGCTTTGCAAGTGGATACATTATTTCTTTTAGGAGAGACATACTTATTTTATCAAAACCGTGCGATTTTTAGTTGTTAAGAGATTGGGTAATGTTAATAATTTCGCTAGGATTTGTCGGATTTAAAAAGAGAGAGACTCAAGGTTTTGATTGGAAAGATAGTCTTTAAAGTGAGCGTGAGTTCTATTAATTTTGCTGGCGAGTTCAGGGCCGATATTCGTAAAAAAATGAGTTAAATGAATTTGCATGAAGACTAGGATCATGTATTTTAGTGCCATTTAATGTGATATTATCCGTGGGTGGGGGATTCGTTTTTTTTCCCATTACCTCTTTGATAATTTTCCAAGTTGCAGTTGTGTTTGAACTGGCCTTTTTTATTTTATTAGAAAAATGCAATCTACGGGATGTACGGATAAGTTTTGTTAATTTGTTTCGATAAATTTTATATGTGTTTAGGTTAGTGTCAGTTGGATTGTGTAAATGTAATTTGTAGAGGCGATTGCGTGTTTGTATTGATTTCAATAAACCTTTCGTTATCCAAGGCTTCCTGGGTTTATTTCGCTTATTACTCATTTTGCCTAAGGGAATATTCTTTTCATAATAATATTGCAATTTGTTATGTTTATATGCAGTATTGACATCATTTACACTATATACCTCAGCTCATCCCTCGAAAAATAAATCCTGTTTCAGCAATTCTATATTACGTTTGGATTCTTTGCGATATATAAGCTCATCAAATGATTTACGGCCAGATAGTTTGCATTCACAAGTTAAAAATATGGGTAGGTGATCCGACACTTCAGAACACAATATTCCACCGATGGTTTTGTTGTTATGTACGTTTGAAAAAATATTGTCAATCTGAGTTGATGAATGTGGATTTATTCTGGTGGGTTTATTAATAATCGAAAAAAAGCCGTATGAATGCATCAACTGCATACAACTGGTTGAGTTACTGTTATCAGATGAGGGTGAGAAGTTGATGTTAAAGTCACCAAGGATAAAATTGTGTTTATTTTCATCCCCTATTTTATGAAGATAAAAATCCAGTTCGTCACAGAATAAATCACAATTAGAATCAGGGGGTCTATAAATCAAACCTATGATGACATTTTTGGCATTTGAGTTATTAATTTCGATAAATAAAGATTCTGCTTGTGTTAGTTTAATATCTGAACGGATTTTGAAGTTTATGTTTTGTGTAATATAAAACGCAACACCGCCACCTCTTCTTCCTTTGCGGTCCGCCCTAATCAACTTATAATTAGGCAAATTGAACATATCTGGAGAATTCTGATGTAACCATGTCTCACTTATTCCAATGACGGAAAATGCAAAATTATTTAAAGAGTGTAAAAGGTTTTCAACGTATTCGAAATTTTTGTTCAGACTTCTGGAGTTTATATGTAAAAGTGAAATATTGTCTGGTTTGTAAGAAAATGAATTTTTGAATTCTTGGGGTGTGTAGTATTTGCTCTCGTTTATATCGTCGACAAGAATATCGGGAGTGTGCGCGTGCGAATTCATTTAACGATACGTATTATGTAAAGTACCGAAAATTTGGAGGATGAACAACTGCATGTGTGATGGTGGTGCGTTTGTGTGTGTACGAAGTGCAAGTGTGCGGGTAACTTCAAAATATAATACAAATGAAAATACAATAAGACCTTAGGAGCAACAGAGCGGAGCCCGACCGCCCGAATAAAGGGTGTATTTTTGACACGCAAAATAGAGGGGCTGGGAAGAAACAAAATGCTCGATAACAATAATGACAAATCGGAGTACGATTATTAAATGGCAAAGAGGGATTTGACATTCCCGCTCATCAAAACTAGTTCAGTCTATAACAATGGATTCTGTGATTGACACAGGAGTTTTGCAAAACAAAGAGATTTGCTGTGCGGAGGAGAAAAATGTATGCATGTTAAAGCAGACTCTGAGATGATGCTTAATAGCAATAACGTCATTTCGGAGTACAATAATATTAAATGACAAAGAGGGTTTTGATATTCCCGCTCAAAAAAAAAAAAAAAAGTTCAGTCAATTACAATATAACAGATAGACTCAAATTTTTGGAATGCTATACAGATAATAATTATTGATAAAGAGTAAGGAGTTCGGTCTTAATAATCCCAGTAATCAAGATCAAAGGTCAATAAAAACTTGTCTCCAGCTTCCAGCCCAGTGGAGGGTAAGCTATATACATTCCTGCATGATACAAAATGGAGCTGCATGACACCCGAATGTATACAATCGTGACAATTTAGCATTAGTGAAAAAGTACAATTCCTTCAAGATTCAAATGTTTTTTTCCATTATTATTGGTCACAAAACAATAAAACACACCAAAACATAAATGCAGATTAGAAATGAAAGTAAGACTGCTCAAACAATGGACCCATCGCTCTATGCGTCGAGTATGTTTGTGATAGAGCGCCACAGCGGGCCGAAGATCGGTTAACCGTGGTGCGGAGAAGCCACGCCCTGTTCCTATACGTCAGACACGCGTAAGCGATAAGTCCATGTATTTGTTAAGGTTATAAGCACACGAAATTGCGAATGTATTTTTGATTGACACAGGTGATTAGAAAGATACATGCATGCTAAGACAGGCTCGTATGTACATACTTGATAACTGTTATGACAATTCGGAGTACAATAATATTAAATGGCAAAGAGGGTTTTGACATTTCCGCTCATCATAAAAAAGAAAAAAGTTTCGTCAATTACAATATAACAGATAGACTCAAAACAATTGAATGCTATACAGATAATAATGATTGATAAAGAGTGAGGACTTCGGTCTTGATAATTCCAGTCGTCAAGATCAAAGGATAACGAATACTTGTCTCAAGCCCATTTGAGGGTAAAGAATACATTCCTGCATGATACAAAGTTCTACTGCATGTCCCCTGGAAGGAATACAATCATGACAATTTAGGATTAGTGACAACCGTACAATTCTTTCAAGATTCAAATGCTTTACCCATTTGGACAATCGAATTTTCCATCATGATAATTGTCACATACAAAAACCGAAAAAAAAATAAACAAATAAATAAATAAAGTTTTGAGAAGTTAGGCTGGTCAAACAATGGACCCATCGCACCCATGCGTCGAGTATTTCTGAGATAGAGCACCACTGAGGACCAATATGAAGATCGGTCAGCCGTGGCGCGGAGAAGCCACGCCCAAACGTTAGACACATGTGAACGACAAGCCCATGTATTTGTTACAGTTTAATAAGCCCATCATATACGAATCGTGTGACTGACACGGGTGTTTTGCAAATCAAAGAGATTCGTTGTGCAGGTGAGAAATATTCATGCATGCTAAAGCAGACTATGACATAATGTTTGATAGCATGATAATTCGGAGTACAATTATTAAGTGGCAAAGAGGGTTTTGACATGAATTCCCGGTCATCAAAACAATTTCAGTCAACCACAATAAAACAGATGGATCTAAAACAGTTGAACGCTATACAGATAATTATTGATAAAGGGTGAGGAATTCGTTCTTGACAATCCCAGTAATCAAGATCAAAGGTTAATACAAATTTGTCTACGACCCCTAGGCCAGTGGAGGGTAAGCTATACATTCCTGCATGATACAAACTGGAGCTGCATGACCCCCGAAAGGTCATGACAATTTGAGATTAGTGACAACAATACAATTCTCTCAAGATTCAAATGCCTTACACATTTGATGCGGTTTTGAAAAGAAAGTTAGGCTGGTCAAACAATGGACCCATCGCACCCATGCGTCGAGTATTTCTGAGATAGAGCACCACTGAGGACCAATATGAAGATCGGTCAGCCGTGGCACGGAGAAGCCACGCCCAAACGTTAGACACATGTGAACGACAAGCCCATGTATTTGTTACAGTTTAATAAGCCCATCATATACGAATCGTGTGACTGACACGGGTGTTTTGCAAATCAAAGAGATTCGTTGTGCAGATGAGAAATATTCATGCATGCTAAAGCAGACTATGACATAATGTTTGATAGCATGATAATTCGGAGTACAATTATTAAGTGGCAAAGAGGGTTTTGACATGAATTCCCGGTCATCAAAACAATTTCAGTCAACCACAATAAAACAGATGGATCCAAAACAGTTGAACGCTATACAGATAATTATTGATAAAGGGTGAGGAATTCGTTCTTGACAATCCCAGTAATCAAGATCAAAGGTTAATACAAATTTGTCTACGACCCCTAGGCCAGTGGAGGGTAAGCTATACATTCCTGCATGATACAAACTGGAGCTGCATGACCCCCGAAAGGTCATGACAATTTGAGATTAGTGACAACAATACAATTCTCTCAAGATTCAAATGCCTTACACATTTGATGCGGTTTTGAAAAGAAAGTTAGGCTGGTCAAACAATGGACCCATCGCACCCATGCGTCGAGTATTTCTGAGATAGAGCACCACTGAGGACCAATATGAAGATCGGTCAGCCGTGGCGCGGAGAAGCCACGCCCAAACGTTAGACACATGTGAACGACAAGCCCATGTATTTGTTACAGTTTAATAAGCCCATCATATACGAATCGTGTGACTGACACGGGTGTTTTGCAAATCAAAGAGATTCGTTGTGCAGATGAGAAATATTCATGCATGCTAAAGCAGACTATGACATAATGTTTGATAGCATGATAATTCGGAGTACAATTATTAAGTGGCAAAGAGGGTTTTGACATGAATTCCCGGTCATCAAAACAATTTCAGTCAACCACAATAAAACAGATGGATCTAAAACAGTTGAACGCTATATACAGATGATTATTGATAAAGGGTGAGGAATTCGTTCTTGACAATCCCAGTAATCAAGATCAAAGGTTAATACAAATTTGTCTACGACCCCTAGGCCAGTGGAGGGTAAGCTATGCATTCCTGCATGATACAAACTGGAGCTGCATGACCCCCGAAAGGTCATGACAATTTGAGATTAGTGACAACAATACAATTCTCTCAAGATTCAAATGCCTTACACATTTAATGCGGTTTTGAAAAGAAAGTTAGGCTGGTCAAACAATGGACCCATCGCACCCATGCGTCGAGTATTTCTGAGATAGAGCACCACTGAGGACCAATATGAAGATCGGTCAGCCGTGGCGCGGAGAAGCCACGCCCAAACGTTAGACACATGTGAACGACAAGCCCATGTATTTGTTACAGTTTAATAAGCCCATCATATACGAATCGTGTGACTGACACGGTTGTTTGGCAAATCAAAGAGATTCGTTGTCATTGGTTATAATGAATTAAAGGTATTACTCCTCTCTTGATTGGTCGGATGACCTAAGGGTGTCTTCGTAAGGGTCCTCCTGGTTGGCTGGTGATAATTAAATGCCATGTGCATGTGCGGGGATTTGTGGTCATCTTATTTGAGAGTTTATTTCATTCCGTTTAGGATGTGCTGCTAGTTTACTGTCGATATGGCCGTCCAGCCTCTGAGAGAAGCAGCTTTATATTTAAAATGTTTATAACATAATTACTCTTCGTTTGTAACGATTGGAGCTTTCGGTTGACTTTATAATTAATAAAGTGGACTTCAACAGTATATCCGAGCTTTTTGTTTTCATTTATATTTGAACTTGTCGTCTCGACCCAACTCATTAAATGGCACACCACATTTGGTAGTACGGATGGGGTCAACTTTCTTTCGTTCACGGCAAAGTTTGCAGTTGGCATGCTAGCGATTACCACTGGTTCGTCGTCCCGACCCACCACTCGAACTCGATATCATTTGCTCGGAGCACACAGAAGTATTTTAGTTGCTGCTGCTGAACTGTTTCTCACCGGTGGAGTTAGCGACAGATTAGCGACATATTATCGTGGCGTTTATTGAAGGCATGTTATCAGCGGAGTAGTCCAGTACGAAAAGGGCCAATGGGCAATTGGAGGCCTTTCTTGGAACACATTGCACATTCTTCTCGGTGAATGTGATTAGGATAACCACGGAGAGAGAGGTTTCCGAGACCCCCCTCTTACCTGTTACCAACACGGTCGCGAAGGGAGAAAATGCCGAGAAATTGAACGTTTTGGTATAGATATAGGCCTATATTTACGAAAAAAAGTTTAGTCGACTGCCCCTCGTTTAAATTTTTGCAAACCATTTCTAGGCCTACTTGGGTGATCTGATACGTATTACCTTTAGGAGGTTCCCCCGTACAGCTAGGAGCTGCTCAAAGTCTGGCTGAATTCTCTGGAGCTGGTTTGCCAGCTGGCCTGGCACCCGAAGAACTAGTATCGGGAAGCTCTCGGGTAGGAAAGTAACGCCGATGCCTCGTCACGATCCTCAAGAAGGTCTTATGTTCTGATGCTTCGATTGTTGAGCTGAACTTGTTTGTTTTTTTGGTCTGCAAAGCCAAATTCGCAGGGAGCAACCTTCGGCGGGAGTCAAGTTGAGCTGAGGTATGTTTTGAAAACAAAGATGTTGGCAGAAGTTGAAAAATGTATGTACCCTGTAGTCTACAGTGAGAACCGAATTGAACTGATAAATTGAAACGTCCTTTGAATCTTGATATTTTTGGATTGATGTCTTAGATTTTTTGAAATAATTGTTGTGTAAGACTAAGTGTTGGAATATTGTGTGTTGGTGAAAATGTGGTGGGCCAGTTAATGTTCGAGACGACAAGTTCAAATATAAATGAAAACAAAAGAAGCTTGGATATATGTCTGCAGGAAATTTCCTTAAAGGCACTGTTTGACAATGTTAAATCTGAGATGCACGACCCTACGTGTTATCAGTGTCTGTGGTATGGTGTATGTATATACCTTACTTAAGAAATCCAGCCATCTGATTGGTCAAAATTGCACTTGTGATTTTAGCCATTCCCGTAAAGAAACGAAAAATGCCAAAACCAATCAATAGTCCCAAGAGTAAAATCACGGCAAAATTCCAGTTACCAGGAAAATAATAAAATCTTGCTGCAATACCCATTAGTTTACGTTTTAAAATGTTCTTTGAGCTAGCGCGGACACCATACAGTGTGTTGTGTCTGCGATTCCCAACTGATCGAAAATTTCAGTCATTTTTCGTTGGTGATAAACAGACAGCTTCTCAGATTTTCCTTGATGTTTTAATCAATTGAAGCCCTAATAAGAGCAAAGCTAGATGTACATGTAGGGGTAAGACTATCCATTTGTTCCTTCATGTACCAGCTTCTTGAAACCTTATTAGGTGGTCTGTCGATGACAGATCACCTATTGATTTCGTTAGAATTTTCTTTCTTTATTTATTAGGTGGTCTGTCGATGACAGATCACCTATTGATTTCGCTAGAATTTTATTTCTTTATCAGGTGGGCTGTATAACGTACAGACCACCTTATAATTTCGTTAGAATTGCCTTTATTTATTTATATCTTTTTCTTATTTCTAACCACTTTTTTGTAAGCACGATTACTTGAAAATGGCTCAATCAAATGCCTTCAAATTTAGCACACATATGTATAGGCATATGTACAAAGCACAATAACGTTTTCAACATTGACCTTGACTGATGACGTCATTTAGGAGCCATTTTGTAAAATTTTCGGAAAATCAACTCATGATCATATCTTCATAACCAAAAGCTATTTCTCATTCATATTCATCATGATCAAGGTCAATATCCGTCCGGTCAATTTCAAGTCAAATAACGCGCGCGTGCGCGTACGTCCGCGCGTCAATGCGCGCGCAAAATTTTGAAATGCTCAAAATCGTTTTAAAATCATTTTGCATACGTTTAAGGCCATTTTAAGCATTTTATAAAAAATCGCGCACACGCGCATGCGTGCGCGTTTTTGCGCGTAAAATTATTGCACAACATAGAATCGCCATTTTTTTTCTTTCATAATATTCCACATATTTTTACAAACAAATTGATACCATGTTTATCTCTTTATGACTATTAATGACGGAATGATCGACCGTTAAAGATAAATTTCCGTGCGCGCGAGC
Source organism: Strongylocentrotus purpuratus (assembly GCF_000002235.5). Taxonomy (NCBI): domain Eukaryota; kingdom Metazoa; phylum Echinodermata; class Echinoidea; order Camarodonta; family Strongylocentrotidae; genus Strongylocentrotus; species Strongylocentrotus purpuratus. Next base: position 15,618,737 of record NW_022145615.1, on the reverse strand, counting down.
TCTTGTAATATAAAGCATATATGGGAAAAAACATGCCTATGCAAAATCCATTGTAGCTCTTTAGGGTGCAAGGTGACCCCAATTTTGTTTCATATTTTGATGGAGTATGAATCGGAGATATAATTTCATGTCTCATTTGACCTTCAATTAACTCATGACGTCATCATAATCGCCTCTGAACTCAAAATTTCAATTTGCATATTATGACGTCAGCATATTTTTTCGAAAATTGATTGTATCTTTGTAAAAATTGATCGATTTTCTTCAAAATGTTGATATGTTCTAGCTGAGACAATTTCTACAAATGCAATCACTATTATCATTCATTTTGACAAAGGCATCATGGCGTATTTTTGCGATTAAAGGAGGCATGTCAATTTTTCACATTTTGCGTGTATTCTCTATGGGACATGACTTTTTCTCAAAACTCGATTCTACAGTCCCGTCCTTCGCGAGCAATATCTACGTTGTTGTAGCTTCGTTTACGCTGAACTTCAAGTATGTTGTAGCTGAGACAAAAAGATATCTCAAATGTATTCTTCATTTTGTCTCAATATTTTGTTGCATCAGCCCACCTATACTTGTTCCAAACAAGTATTACATATCTAGTCAGGTGGGCTGTATCTAATACAGACCACCTTATATTTTTGTTAAAATCGCCTTTATTTATTATTTATTTATTAGGTGGGCTGTATCTAATACAGACCACCTTATAATTTTGTTAAAATTGCCTTTATTATTAGGTGGGCTGTATCTAATACAGACCACCTTATAATTTTGTTAAAATTGCCTTTATTATTAGGTGGGCTGTATCTAATACAGACCACCTTATAATTTTGTTAAAATTGCCTTTATTATTTATTATCAGGTGGGCTGTATAACGTACAGACCACCTTATAATTTCGTTAGAATTGCCTTTATTTATTTATTAGGTGGTCTGTCAACGACAGATCACCTATTGTTTTCGTCAGAATTTTCTTTCTTTATTATTATTCTTTATTTTTATTTATTTCCTACACTTTTTTGTGCCTAGGATAACTCAAGTTCGGTTTCGTCAATTTCATTCAATTTTGGCACAGTCATAGGTCATTGTGATGAGACGTGACAGGAACCTTTTCAAGGTCATCACGTCATCGTGACGTCATCCAGGCGCCATTTTGTGAAATCACGTTATCCATCATATCTTCATGATGCATAAGCAAAGGTCATTCATATTCATATCACATATATTTCAGGTCAAGGGTCAACAGGTCATGTCATCAAAGGTCACATAAAGGTCATGACGCGCACGTACGCGCGCGTCAAAATTTAAAAATGCTCAAAATCACTTAACTATTAGAGGAGAGTACGAATCAGGTCATTTTAAGCATTTCAAAATTTTCCGTCCGTAAGTGTCACCGCGCGCGTTGCGCGCGCTCATAACGCGCGGAAAAGGTCAAATTCAAATTGTTTACATGATTTAGATTCCTCTTACCGTAAATGACAATTTACATTAATTTCAGTCACTCTTGACCTTTTATAAGGCCGTGAGCGCGCGTCAAAGTTCAAAATCCGCGCGGGCTGCTATGGGCAATATAATGCAAATTTGATCAAAAACATCCCATTTTAAAAATCAAAATAGCTCTTCAGAGAGTCAATTGACCCCAACTTTTATATCATGGTTGGAAAAAGCATGAGTTGGAAATATGATTTCATGTCTCATTTGACCCTCAATTAACTCATGACGTCATCATAATGGCCTCCAAACTCAAAATTTTAATTTTCATATTATGACGTCAGCAGATTTTTGGAAAATTGATTGTATCTCTGTAAATGTTGATCAATTTTCTTTCAAATTTTGATATGTTCTACCTGAGAATCTTCTCTACAAATGCAGTCTCCACGATATTTCATTTTGACAAAAGCATCATGGCGTATTTTTAAGATTAAAGGAGGCATGTCAATTTTTCACATTTTGCGTGTATTCTCTATGGGACATGACTTTTTCTCAAAACTGGATTCTACATTCTCGTCTTTTGCGAGCAATATCTCCGTCGTTTTATCTTTGTTTACGCTGAGCTTTGAGTATGTTGTAGCTGAGACAATAAGCTATCACAAGTGTGCCCTTTATTTTTCGATCAGATGCCGAGATCATGCTCATATTTCACTTACAAAGTGGGATTTGATAATTCCATTTTCCGTTTACGTGTAATCTCTATGGGAAATCTTTTGGTATATCGGTAACGCACTTGACTTCCGACCTCGAGGTCCCTGGTTCGAGTCCGGGCGTCTCCAACAATTTTTTTTCTTCACTTTTTTTTCCTTTTTGACCTTTCACTCTACCATCTCCTTTGAATATTAAAACACGTAGAATCGCAAATAATGTAATAAACAACCATATTTACTTTATCATTACCCTATTATCACTAGATCCATTACTTTTTGAATGTGTAATCCTTATGGAAGATGACTTTTTCTCAAATCTGGATTTTACATTCTTGTCTTTTGCGAGCAATATCGCCGTTATTTCGGCTTGGTTTTTGTTGATTTTTGAGTATGTTAAAGCTGAGACTAAATACTATCTAAATGTTCTCTCATTTTTTTCAGTCTGTCATCGTAGTCTGTTGATGATAATCATCAACATCATGATGATGATGATGATCATCATCATCGTCATCACCATTACTATCAAGATCATCATCATCATGATCATCATGATGATCATCATTGTTTACACGTCTATATAACTTCTCCCTTTCTCAATATAGAAAATATTATAATCTATCATAAGACTTGAAGACAGACCACCTAAATCGTCCCCATGACGAATTAAATTTCTAGTTTATTTATTATTATTATTTATTTTACTTATTTCTAACCACTTTTTTGTGGACAAGATAACATGAAAATGGCTCAATCAAATGACTTCAAATTTGGCACACATATGTATAGGCATATGTACAAAGCACAATAACGTTTTCAACATTGACTTTCGCTGATGACGTCATCTAGGCGCCATTTTGTAAAATTTTACGAAAATCAGCTCATGATCATATCTTCATAACCGAAAGCTATTTCTCATTCATATTTATCATGATCAAGGTCAATATCCGTCCGGTCAATTTCAGGTCAAAGAACGCGCGCGTGCGCGTACGTCCGCGCGTCAATGCGCGCGCAAAATTTTAAAATGCTCAAAATCGTCTTAAAATCATTTTGCATACGTTTTAGGCCATTCTAAGCATTTGATAAAAAATCGGGCAGACGCGCATGCGCGCGGCGCGCGCGCGCGTTTTCGCGCGTTACACTATTACACAACATAGAATCTCCTTTTTTTTCTTTCATAATATTCCACATATTTTTAAGAACAAATTGATACCATGTTCGTCTCTTTATGACTATTAATAACGGAATGATCGACCGTTTAACATAAATTTCCGTGCGCGCGAGCTCTTCTAATACATAGCATATATGGGCAAAAACATGCCCATACAAAATCCATTGTAGCTCTTTAGGATGCAAGGTGACCCCAATTTTTTTTCATATTTTGATAGAGTATGATTCGGAGATATTTTTTCATGTCTCATTTGACCCTCAATTAACTCATGACGTCATCATAATGGCCTCCGAACTCAACATTCCAATTTGCATATTATGACGTCAGCATATTTACGGAAAATTGATTGTTTCTCTGTAGATATTGATCGATTTTCTTTAAAATTTGTATATGTTTTAGCTGAGACAATTCTCTACAAATAAAGTGACTACGATCCTTTATTTTGGCATAGGCATCATGGCGTATTTTTGCGATTAAAGGAGGCATGTCAATTTTTCACATTTTGCGTGTATTCTCTATGGGACATGACTTTTTCTCACAACTGGATTCTACATTCCCGTCTTTCGCGAGCAATATCTCCGTCGTTTTAGCTTCGTTTACGCCTAACTTTGAGTATGATGTAGCTGAGACAATTAGCTATCTCAAATGTGCCCTTTATTTTGTCTAAAATTTTAGCTGGACCAGCCCACCTATACTTGTACCAAACAAGTATTACAAATCTAGTTTATTTTTCTTATTTCGAACCACTTTTTTGTGAGCAAGATAACTTGAAATTGGTTAAATCAAATGCTTTGAAATTTGGCACACACATGTATAGGCATATAGAGAAATCAAAATAACGTTTTCAACCTTGACCTTGACTGATGACGTCATCTAGGTGCCATTTTGTGAATATCAACACATGATCATATCTTCATAAGCAAAAACCTATTCTCATTCATATTAATCATGATCAAGGTCAATATCCGTCCGGTCAATTTCAGGTCAAAAAACGCACGCGTGCACGTACATCCGCGCGTCAATGCGCGCGCAAAATTTCAAAATGCTCAAAATCGTCTCAAATTTATTTTGCATACGTTTCAGGTCATTTTAAGCATTTTATAAAAAATCGCGCACACGCGCATGCGCGCGCGTTTTCGCACGTAACACCATTTTATAACATAGTATCGCCATTTTTTCTTTCATGATATTTCTCATTTTTTCGAGGAATTTGATACCATGTTTATCTCTTTATGTCCATTAATAACAAGATGAGCGTCAATTCAAGAAAAATGCCCGTGCGCGCGAGCTCTTTTAATACATAGCATATATGGGCAAAAACATGCCTATACAAAATCCATTATAGCTCTTTGGAATGAAGCGTGACCTTCAATTTTTGTTCATATTTAGATAGAGTATGAGTCGAAGATATGATTCCATGTCTCATCTGGCAATTAAGTGTATCGTGACATCATCACAATGGCCTTGGAACTTAAATTACGAATTTGCATTCAAATCAAATACCTTGAAATTTGACACACATATGTATAGGCATATGAACAAAACACAGCAAACTTTTCAACCTTGACCTTGACTGATGACGTCATCTAGGCGCCATTTTGTGAAATTTTCTGAAAAATTACTCATGATCATATTTTCATAACGGTACGTCATTTCTCATTCATATTTATCATGATTAAGGTCAATATCAGTCCGGTCAAATTCAGGTAAGAAAACGCACGCGTGCGCGTACGTCCGCGCGTCATTACGCGCGCAAACATTTTAAATACTCAAAATCGTCTTAAATTTTTTTTGCATACGTTTCAGGTAATTTTAAGCATTTTATAAAAAATCGCGCGTAAGCGCATGCGCGCGCGTTTTCGCGCGTAACGCCATTACAAAACATAAAATCGCCATTTTTTTTTTTCATGATATTTCTTAAATTTTTTCAAGGAATTTGATACCATGTTTATCTCTTTTTGACCATTAATAACAAGATGAGCGTCAATTCAAGATAAATGTCCGTGCGCGCGAGCTCTTTTATTACATAGTATATATGGGCAAAAACATGCCTATACAAAATCCATTATAGCTCTTTGGAATGAACCGTGACCTTCAATTTGTTTTCATATTTAGATAAAGCATGAGTCAGAGATATGATTCCATGTCTCATTTTGCCATTAAGTGTATCGTGACACCATCATAATGGCCTTGGAACTCAAAATATGAATTTGCATATAATGACGTCAGCATATTTATGTAACATTGATTGTATCTCTGTATATAATGATCGATTTTCTTCAAAATTTCGATATGTTGTAGCTAAGATAATTTTCTACAAGTTCAATGGTAATCTTTTTTCATTTTGATGACGTCATCAGAGTAAAAATTTCGATTAAAGGCCTCATGTCAGAAATTTCACAATTTGCGTGTTATGACTATAGAAGGTGAATTTCGTTCACGTAATGAATCTACATGATATTGTTTATTAAGAATTTTTAAGCCGTTTGTCGCTTATTTTTGCTCTATTTTGTTTTAAATTTTAGTTGACCAGCCCACCTATACTTGTTCCAAACAAGTATTATGTCTAGTTTATTTTTCTTATTTCTAACCACTTTATTGTGGACAAGATAACATGAAAATGGCTCAATCAAATGACTTCAAATTTGGCACACATATGTATAGGCATATGTACAAAGTACAATAACGTTTTCAACATTGACCTTTACTGATGACGTCATCTAGGCGCCATTTTGTAAAATTTTACGAAAATCAACTCATGATCATATCTTCATAACCGAAAAGTATTTCTCATTCATATTTCTCATGATCAAGGACAATATCCGTCCGGTCAATTTCAGGTCAAAGAACGCGCGCGCGTGCGCGTACGTCCGCGCGTCAATGCGCGCGCAAAATTTTAAAAAGCTCAAAATCGTCTTAAAATCATTTTGCATACGTTTTAGGCCATTTTAAGCATTTTATAAAAAAATATTTAAAAAATGGCGCACACGCGCATGCGCGCGCGTTTTCGCGCGTAAAACTATTACACAGCATAGAATCGCCATTTTTTTGCTTTCATGATATTCCAGATATTTTTACAAACAAATTGATGCCCTGTTTGTCTCTTTATGACTATTAATAACGGAATGACCGACCATTTAACATAAATTTCCGTGCGCGCGAGCTCTTGTAATACATAGCATATATGGGCAAAAACATGCCTATACAAAATCCATTGTAGCTCTTTGGGATGCAAGGTGACCGCAATTTTTTGTTTATATTTTGATAGAGTATGAATTGGAGATATTGTTTCATGTCTCATTTGACCCTCAATGAACTCATGACGTCATCATGATGGCCTCCGAACTCAAAATTCCAATTTGCATATTATGACGTCAGCATATTTATGGAAAATTGATTGTATCTCTGTAAATATTGATCGATTTTCTTCCAAATTTTGATATTTTCTACAAATGCAGTTACTATTATCCTTCATTTTGACAAAGGCATCATGGCGTATTTTTGCGATTAAAGGAGGCATGTCAATTTTTCACATTTTGCGTGTATTCTTTATGGGACATGACTTTTTCTCAAAACTGGATTCTTCATTCCCGTCTCGCGCGAGCAATATATCTGTCGTTTTTACTGAGCTTCGAGTATGTTGAAGCTGAGACAATAAGCTATCACAAATGTGCCCTTTAAATTTTAATTGAAACAGCCCACCTATACTTGTTCAAAACAAGTATTACAAATCTAGTTTATTCTTTATTTTTCTTATTTCTAACCACTTTTTGTGGACAAGATTACGTGAAAATGGCTCAATCAAATGCCTTGAAATTTGGCACACATATGTATAGGCATATGTACAAGGCACAAAAATGTTTTCAACCTTGACCTTTACTGATGACGTCATCTAGGCGCCATTTTGTAAAATTTTCGGAAAAACAACTCATGATCATATCTTCATAACCAAAAGCTATTTCTCATTCATATTTATCATGATCAAGGTCAATATCCGTCCGGTCAATTTCGGGTCAAAAAAGGCGCGCGCGCGCGTACGTCCGACAGCGCGCGCAAAATTTTGAAATGCTCAAAATCTTCTCAAAATTTTTTTGCATAAGATTTAGGCCATTTTAAGCATTTTATAAAAAATCGCGCACACACGCATGTGCGCGCGTTTTCGCGCGTAAAACTATTACGAAACATAGAATTGCCTTTTTTTCTTTTATAATATTCCACATATGTTTACAAACAAATTGATACCATGTTTATATCTTTATGACTATTAATAACGGAATGATCGACCGTTTAACATAAATTTCCGTACGCGCGAGCTCTTATAATACATAGCATATATGGGCAAAAACATGCCTATACAAAATCCATTGTAGCTCTTTAGGATGTAAGGTGTACCCAATTTTTTTTTCTTATTCTGATAGAGTATGAACTGTCGATTTGATTTCATGTCTCATTTGACCCTCAATTTACTCATGACGTCATCATAATGGCCTCCGAACTCAACATTTTATTTTGCATATTATGACATCAGCATATTTTTGGAAAATTGATTGTATCTCTGAAGATATTGATCGATTTTCTTCCAAATTTTAAAATGTTTTAGCTGAGACAATTTTCTACAAAAGCAGCCACCACAATTTTTCATTTTGATAAAGGCATCATGGCGTATTTTTGCGATTAAAGGACGCATGTCAATTTTTCACATTTAGCGTGTATTCTCTACGGGACATGATTTTTTTCTCAAAACTGGATTCTACATTCCCATCTTTCGAGAGCAGTATCTCCAACGTTTTAGCTTTGTTTTCGCTGAGCTTCGAGTATGTTGTAGCTGAGACAATAAGTTATCTTAAATGTGCTTTGGTTTTGTCTCAATTTTAGTTGGATCAGCCCACCTATACTTGTTCCAAACAAGTATTACAAATCTAGTTAGGTGGTCTGTCGATGACAGATCACCTATTGATTTCGCTAGAATTTTCTTTCTTTATTCTTTCTTTATTTCTTTATTAGGTGGTCTGTCGATGACAGATCACCTATTGATTTCGCTAGAATTTTCTTTCTTTATTCTTTCTTTATTTCTTTATTTTTATTTCTTCCGTACACTTTTTTGTGCACACGTTTACTCGAAATCGACATGGTCAATTTCCTTTGAATTTCTGTCAGTCATCAAGCCCTATGATTTCAAGTCTAATTAACTTTTTCAAGTTCATGGGGTCATCGTTACGTCATCCAGGCGCCATTTTGTAAAAATCAGGTCATTATCATATCTCGATAACAAGTCATCAAAAATCAACCATATTTGGTATACATCAACTTCAGGTCGAAGGTCAACGAAAAATGTCAAAAAATTCCGCGCGTGCACCTCGACGCACACGTACGCGCGCATTAAAATTTTAAAATGGTCAAATTCGTTCTAAATTAATTTTGCATACGTTTCAGGCCATTTTAAGCATTTTCAAAATTTGCGCGCGCGTAATTATGCGCGCGCGTTTCCGCGCGTATCCGCGCGTACTGGCATTTTGCAACATAGAATCGCCAAATTTTTTCTGTTATCATATTTATTACATTTTTCCAAGCATTTTGATACCTTGTTTACCTTTTCCGACCAGTAATACTGCAATTAGCGGCTGTCAAAGTTGAACGCACGCGCCGACCTGCGCTATCTGTATCCACAATACATGGGCAAAAACATGCCTATACAAAATTCATTTTAACTCTTCAGAATTGATAGATAACCCACAATTTCTTTCATATTTAAATAGATTATGAGTTGGAGGTATGATTTCATGTCTCATTTGACCCTCAATTAACTCATGACGTCATCATAATGGCCTCCAAACTCAAAATTTCAATTTGCATATTATGACGTCAGCAGATTTCTGGAAAATTGACTGTATCTCTGTAAACAATGATCAATTTTCTTCCAAATTTTGATATGATCTAGCTTAGACAATTCTCTACAAATGCAGTCGACACAATATTTCATTTTGACAAAGGTATCATGGCGTATTTTTGCGATTAAAGGTGGCATGTCAATTTTTCACATTTTGCGTGTATTCTCTATGGGACATGACTTTTTCTCAAAACTGGATTCTACATTCTCGTCTTTCGCGAGCAATATCTCCGTCGTTTTATCTTTATTTACGCTGAGCTTTAAGTATGTTGTAGCTGAGACAATAAGCTATCATAAGTGTGCCCTTTATTTTTCATTCAGATGCCGGGATCATGCTCATATTTCACTTCCAAAGTGGGATTTGAGAATTCCATTTCCCGTTTACGTGTAATCTCTATGGGAAATGTTTTGGTATATCCGTAACGCACTTGACTTCCGACCTCGAGGTCCCTGGTTCGAGTCCGGGCGTCTCCAACAATTTGTTTTCTTCACTTTTTTTTTCTTTTTGACCTTTCACTGTACCATCTCCTTTCAATATTAAAACACGTACAATCGTAAATAATGTAATAAACAACCATATTTACTTTATTATTACCCTATTATCACCCTATTATCACTTGATCCATTACTTTTTGCGTGCAATCCTTATGGGAGATGACTTTTTCTCAAATCTGGATTCTACAAAATCTTGTCTTTTGCGAGCAATATCGCCGTTATTTCGGCTTGATTTTTGTTGATTTTTGAGTATGTTGTAGCTGTGACTATATACTATCTAAATGTTCTCTCATTTTTGTCAGTCTGATGTCATCATGGTCTGTTGATGATAATCATCAACATCATCATGATCATGATCATCATCATCGTCATCACCATTACTATCAAGATCATCATCATCATCATCATGATGATCATCATTGTTTACATGTCTATATAATTTCTCCCTTTCTCAATAAAGTAAATATTATAATCTATCATAAGACTTGAAGACAGACCACCTTAATCGTCCTCGTGACGATTTAAATTCTAGTTTATTTTTATTTCTTCCATACACTCTTTTGTGCACACGTTTACTCGAAATTGACATATTCAATTTCCTTTGAATTTCTGTCAGTCATCAAGCCCTATGGTTTCAAGTTTAATTTACTTTTTCAAGGTCATTAGGTCATCGTGACGTCATCCAGGCGCCATTTTGTAAAAATCAGGTCATTATCATATCTCAATAATGAGTCATCAAAAATAAACCATATTTAGGATAAATCAACTTGAGGTCAAAGGTTAGCTTAAAATGTCAACAAATTCCGCGCGCGCAACTCGACGCGCACGTACGCGCGCATCAAAATTTTAAAATGCTCAAATTCGTTCTTAAATTTTTTTGCACACGTTTCAGGCCATTGTTAGCATTTTCAAAATTTTGCGCGAGAGCACTTATTTTTTACACGTTTCCGCGCGTAATCACGCGTACTGACATTTTACAACATAGAAACGCCAAATTTTCTCTATCATATCAACCACATTTTTCCAAGCATTTTGATACCTTGTTCACCTTTTTCTGACCAGTGATAACGCAATGAGCGTCCGTCAAAGTTGACAGCACGTGCGGATCTGCATTATCTTTATCCACAATACATGGGCAAAAACATGCCTATACAAAATTCATTGTAACTCTTCCGAATAGATAGGAACTCCCAATAATTTTTCATATTTGGATAGATTATGAGTTGGAAATATGATTTCATGTCTCATTTGACCCTCAATTAACTCATGACGTCATCATAATGGCCTCCAAACTCAAAATTTCAATTTGCATATTATGACGTCAGTATATTTATGGAAAATTGATTGTATCTCTCTTAATATTAAGCAATTTTCTTTCAAATTTTGATATGTTTTAGCTGAGAATATTCTCTACAAATGCAGTAATCACGATATTTCATTTTGACAATGGCATTATGGCGTATTTTTGCGATTAAAGGAGGCATGTCAATTTTTCACATTTTGCGTGTATTCTCTACGGGACATGACTTTTTCTCAAAACTGGATTCTACATTCTTGTCTTTCGCGAGCAATATCTCCGTCGTTTTATCTTCGTTTACGCTGAGCTTTGAGTATGTTGTAGCTGAGACAATATGCTATCGTAAGTGTGCCCTCTATTTTTCGATCAGATTCTTACTTACAAAGTGGGATTTGAGAATTCAATTTTTCGTTTACGTGTAATCTCTATGGGAAATGTTTTGGTATATTGGTGACGCACTTGACTTCCGACCTCGAGGTCCCTGGTTCGAGTCCGGGCGTCTCCAACAATTTTTTTCTTTTTAACCTTTCACTGTACCATCTCCTTTGAATATTAAAACACGTACAATCGCAAATAATGTAATAAACAACCATATTTACCTTTTTATTCCCCTATTATCACTTGATCCATTACTTTTTGCGTGTAGTCCCTATGGGAGATGACTTTTTCTCAAATCTGGATTCTACATTCCTGTCTTTTGCGAGCAATATCGCCGTTATTTCCGCTTGGTTTTTGTTGATTTTGGAGTATGTTGTAGCTGAGACTATGCTACATGTATATAAAGGTCCCCTCATTTTTTTCAATCAGATGTCATCATGGTCTGTTGATGATTATCATCAACATCATCATGATCATCATCATCATCATCATCAACATCGATATCCCCATTACTATCAAGATCATGATCATCATCATGATCATCATTGTTTACATGTCTATATAACTTCTCCCTTTTTCAATATAGTAAATATATTTTAATCTATTATAAGACTTGAAGACAGACCACCTTATTCGTCCTCGTGACGAATTAAATTCTAGTTTTGTTATTGTTTGTATAGCTGGTAGTGGAATCTTGCACGGTTCCCTCCCATTTGCTCTGTACTAAAAACAGAATCAGAAATTTCTATTTAGTATTTACCCTAAAGAAAATGTTCCTTAATAAAATTATTGCAAATATGTTCCTTTACAACCCCAGCTCTCAATTAACATAAGAAAAAGGGGACCATGGGGGGGGGGGGGGGGGGGAGACCAATGGGTACCGTTTAGGCATTTTGGCTGTATGGAGGGCGCAAGTAGCTTTAAGTGCTACATGTATATAGATGTTACTAATATATTATCATTAGTAGTAGTAGTTGTACTATGTTATTACAATTTTTAGGTGGTCTGTCGTTTTCGACAGATCACCTTTTGTTTTCGTCAGAATTTCTTTCTTTATTTATTAGGTGGTCTGTCGTTTCGACAGATCACCTATTGTTTTCGTCAGAATTTTCTTTATTATTTATTCTTTATCAGGTGGGCTGTATAACGTACAGACCACCTTATAATTTCGTTAGAATTGCCTTTATTATCAGGTGGGCTGTATAACGTACAGACCACCTTATAATTTCGTTAGAATTGCCTTTATTTATCAGGTGGGCTGTATATCGTACAGACCACCTTATAATTTCGTAAGAATTGCCTTTATTTATTTATTTTTCTTTATTTTTCTTATTTCGAACCACTTTTTTGTAAGCACGATTACTTGAAAATGGCTCAATCAAATGCCTTTAAATTTGGCACATATATGTATAGGCATATGTACAAAGCACAATAATGTTTTCAACATTGACCTTCACTGATGACGTCATCTAGGCGCCATTTTGTAAAATTTTACGAAAATCAACACATGATCATATCTTCATACCCAAAGATTATTTCTCATTCATATTTATCATGATCAAGGTCAATATCCGTCCGGTCAATTTCAGATGAAACAACGCGCGCGTGCGCGTACGTCCGCGCGTCAATGCGCGCGCAAAATTTTTAAATGCTCAAAATCGTCTCAAAATCATTTTGCATACGTTTTAGGCCATTTTAAGCATTTATAAAAAATCGCGCACACGCGAATGCGCGCGCGTTTTCGCGCGTAAAACTATTACACAATACAGAATCGCCATTTTTTTTCTTTTATAATATTCCACATATTTTTACAAACAAATTAATACCGTGTTTGTCTCTTTATGACTCTTAATAACGGAATGATCGACCGTTTAACATAAATTCCAGTGCGCGCGAGCTCTTGTAATACATAGCATATATGGGCAAAAACATGCCTATACAAAATCCATTGTAGCTCTTTAGGATGCAAGGTGACCCCAATTTTGTTTTCATATTTTGATAGAGATTAAATTGGAGATATGATTTCATGTTTCATTTGACCCTCAATTAACTCATGACATCATCATAATGGCCTCCGAACCCAAAATTCCAATTTGCATATTATGACGTCAGCATATTTATGGAAAATTGATTGTAGCTCTGTAAATATTAATCGATTTTCTTCCAAATTTTGATATGTTGTAGCTGAGACAAAAAGCTATCTCAAATGTACCCTTCATTTTGTCTCAATTTTTTGTTGGATCAGCCCACCTATACTTGTTCCAAACAAGTATTACAAATCTAGTTATTCTTTATTTTTCTTATTTCGAACCACTTTTTTGTAAGCACGATTACTTGAAAATGGCTCAATCAAATGCCTTCAAATTTGGCACACATATGTATAGGCATATGTACAAAGCACAATAACGTTTTTAAAATTAACATTCACTGATGACGTCATCTAGGCGCCATTTTGTAAAATTTTACGAAAATCAACACATGATCATATCTTCATAACCAAAAGTTATTTCTCATTCATATTTATCACGATTAAGGTCAATATCCGTCCGGTCAATTGCAGGTAAAATAACGCGCGAATGCGCGTACGTCCGCGCGTCAGTACGCGCGCAAAATTTTAAATTGCTTAAAAACGTCTCAAAATCATTTTGCATACGTTTTAGGCCATTCTAAGCATTTTATAAAAAATTTATAAAAAATCTCGCACACGCGCATGCGCGCGCGTTTTCGCGCGTACTGAATTTTTGCAACATAAATTAGCCAAATTTTCTTTTTCATCATATTTGGCACATTTTTCCAAGCATTTTGATACCTTGTTCACCTTTTTCTGACCATTAATAACGGAGTGAGCGTCCGTTTAAGATACATGTCCGTGCGTGCGAGCTCTTGTATTACATAGCATATATGGGCAAAAACATGCCTATACAAAATCCATTGTAGCTCTTTAGGATGTAAGCTGACCCCAATTTTTTATCATATTTTGATAGCGTATGAATCGGAGATTTGATTTCATGTCTCATTTAAACCTCAACTAACTCATGACGTCATCATAATGGCCTCCGAACTCAAAATTTCAATTTGCATAATATGACGATATTTTTGGAAAATTGATTGTATCTTTATAAAAATTCATCGATTTTCTTCAAAATTTTGATATGTTCTAGCTGAGCCAATTTTCTACAAATCCAGTCTCCACAATTTTTCATTTTGACAAAGGCATCATGGCGTATTTTTGCGATTAAAGGAGGCATGTCAATTTTTAACATTTTGCTTCCAAATTTGAATATGTTCTAGCTGAGACAATTTCTACAAATATAGTGACCACCATTTTAGGCCATTTTAAGCATTATAAAAAAAAAAATCGCGCACACGCGAATGCGCGCGCGTTTTCGCCCGTAAAACTATAACACAACATAGAATCGCCATTTTTTTTCCTCTCATAATATTCCACATATTTTTACAAACAAATTGATACCATGTTTGTCTCTTTATGACTATTAATAACGGAATGATCGACCGTTTAACAAAAAATTCCGTGCGCGCGAGATCTTGTAATACATAGCATATAGTGGCAAAAACATGCCTATACAAAATCCATTGTAGCTCTTTAGGATGCACGGTGACCCCAAATTTGTTTTCATATTTTAATAGAGTATGATTCGGAAATATTTGTTGATGTCTCATTTGACCCTCTATTAACTCATGACATCATCATAATGACCTCCGAACTCAAAATTTCAATTTGCATGTTATGATGTCAGCATATTCTCTGTAGATATAAATCGTTTTTCTTCCAAATTTGAATACAAAAAGCTCTCTCAAATGTATCCTTCATTTTGTCTCAATTTTTGGTTGGATCAGCCCACCTATACTTGTTCTAAACAAGTATTACAAATCTAGTTTATTTTCAGGTGGGCTGTATATCGTACAGACCACCTTATAATTTCGTAAGAATTGCCTTTATTTATTTATTTATTAGGTGGTCTGTTGAAACAGATCACCAATTGTTTTCGTCAGAATTTTCTTTCTTTATTTATTTATTATTATTATTATTTATTTTTATTTCTTCCCGTTTTTGTTTATCGGTTAACTCAAGATCGCTTGTCTTAATTTCTTAATTTTTTTTTTTTTTTTTTTTGATCCTCAAAAAAAATTAATTTGCACCCCCCCCCCCTTGAGCGCCAGGGGGGGGGGGGGGGCCCAACCCCCAAAAAAGGTAAAAATCACGTGATTTTACATGATTTTTTTCTCAAGGGGGGGGGGGCCCGGGCCCCCCGGCCCCCCCCCCCCCCCCTGGATCCGCCACTGAGCCCACCTATACTTGTTCCAAACAAGTATTACAAATCTAGTTCTTATTTATTTATTCCCGTTTTTTGTTTATCGGTTAACTCAAGATCGGTTGTGTTAATTTCTGTCAATTTTGACACAGTCATAGGTCATTGTCATGAAACGTGACAGGAATATTTTCAAGGTCATCGGGTCATCGTGACGTCATCCAGGCGCCATTTTGTGAAATCACGTTACCCATCATATCTTCATGATGCATAAGCAAAGGTCATTCATATTCATATTACATATATTTCAGGTCAAGGGTCAATAGGTCATGTCATCAAAGGTCACATAAAGGTCATGATGCGCGCGTACGTGCGCGTCAAAATTTAAAAATGCTCAAAATCACTTAAATATTAAAGGAGAGTACGAATCAGGTCATTTTAAGCATTTCGAAATTTTCCGTCCGTACGTGTCCCCGCGCGCGTTGCGCGCGCTCACAACGCGCGTTAAAGGTCAAATTCAAATTTTGTGTACATGATTTAGATTCCTCTTACCGTAAATGACAATTTGCATTAATTTCAGTCACTCTTGACCTTTCATAAGGCCTTGAGCGCGCGTCAAAGTTTAGAATCTGCGCGTGCTGCTATGGGCAATATAATGCAAATTTGATCAAAAACATGCCATTTTAAAAATCGAAATAGCTCTTCAGATAGTCAATTGACCCCCAACTTTTATATCATGATTGGAAAAAGCATGAGTTGGAGATATGATTTCATGTCTCATTTGACCCTCAATTAACTCATGACGTCATCATAATGGCCTCCGAACTCAAAATTTCAATTTGCATATTATGACGTCAGCAGATTTTTGCAAAATTGATTGTATCTCTGTAAATATTGATCAATTTTCTTTCAAATTTTGATATGTTCTACCTGAGAATATTCTCTACAAATGTAGTTACCACGATATATCATTTTGACAAAGGTATCATGGCATATTTTTGCAATTAATGGAGGCATGTCAATTTTTCACATTTTGCGTGTATTCTCTATGGGACATGACTTTTTCTGAAAACTGGATTCTACATTCCCGTCTTTCACGAGCATATCTCCGTCGTTTTTATCTTCGTTAACGCTGAGCTTTGAGTATGTTGTAGCTGAGACAATAAGCTATCACAAGTGTGCCCTTTATTTTTCGATCAGATGCCGGGATCATGCTCATATTTCACTTACAAAGTGGGATTTGAGAATTCAATTTTCAGTTTACGTGTAATCTCTATTGGAAATGTTTTGGTATATCGGTAACGCACTTGACTTCCGACCTCGAGGTCCCTGGTTCGAGTCCGGGCGTTTCCAACAATTTTTTTTCTTCACTTTTTTTCTTTTTGACCTTTCACTGTACCATCTCCTTTGAATATTAAAACACGTACAATCGCAAATAATGTAATAAACAACCATATTTACTTTAATATTACCCTATTATCACTTGATCCATTACTTTTGGCGTGTAATCCTTAAGGGAGATGACTTTTTCTCAGATCTGGATTCTACATTCTTGTCTTTTGCGAGCAATATCGCCGTTATTTCGGCTTGATTTTTGTTGATTTTTGAGTATGTTGTAGCTGAGACTATATACTATCTAAATGTTTTCTCATTTTTTTCAGTCTGATGTCATCGTGGTCTGTTGATGATAATCATCAACATCATCATGATCATCATCATCATCATCATTGTAATCCCCATTACTATCAAGATCATGATCATCATGATCATCATGATGATCATCATTGTTTACATGTCTATATAACTTCTCCCTTTCTCAATATAGTAAATATTATAATCTATCATAAGACTTGAAGACAGACCACCTAATTCGTCCCCATGGCGAATTAAATTTCTAGTTTTATTCTTTTCATTATTCTTTTTTAAGTACATGTATTATTAACCCTATTTAGCCCGGGGGGGATGGGTGGGATATATCCCCCCAATATTTCAGGTGGGGAGGATGGCCTGTACAATCATTCCCCCCCCCCCCCAATAATTCATCATCAAAAAAAAAAATTAAGAGAAAAATTAATGAGAGCCCGATGAGAGTAGTTAATGGTTATTACTCGCAAGATGACCATCAATAAATATACACATTTTACTATCTAATTTGCATAATACATAAATAAATGAGACAACCGTATATGAGACAAGAATAAATTCAATTCTCGGTCATACGGCTTTATCAGGAATTGATGAATTTATTCAATTTATTCAATCAACAGCATCATAGAAATGCAGTGCGCCAAATGTTAAGCGCGAAGCGCAAAAGTGCAAAAAAGAAGTAGAGAGTGGGAGAGAGAGAGATCATGAGAGAAAGAGAGGATATAGGCGCATAGCCAGGTGGGAGGAGGTAGGGGCTGTCGCCCCCCCCCCCCCAAAAAAAAAAAAAAAAAAAAAAAAAAAACGCCGGCCAAAAAGAGAGAGAGAGAGAGAAAGAAGAAAGGAAGGGGACGTAGGAAGAACAAAGATTAAGAGTCGAGAACGGTTCAACGCATCGTCTTCTTTCCCTAATAATTTAATGAAACGTCAAAGCTTCCGCGCTTCGCGAGGGAGGGAGGGGTGGACTGAATTTAGACAAGGATTAAGAGTCAAGAATGCCGGTACAACGAATCGTCTCCTTTCTTTAATAATTTAATGAAATGTCAGAGCTTCCGCGCTATGCGCGGAGGAAGGGGAACTTTATTCAAACAAGGATTAAGAGTCGAGAACGGTAAAACAAATCGTCTTCTTTCTCTAATAATTTAATGAAACATCAAAGCTTCCGCGCGAATCCCTGCACCTACCCCCTAGGGAGCGCACTTTGCGCGCTCTGTAAGTGATTTGCACGCTTCGCGTGCTCACTTCCGCCCCCCTAAAATGAAATTCTTGCTACGCGCTTGAGAGGATAATAACCCAAGTTGCAAGCCCATGTGGGACCCTAACAGGCCCCATATTCTCTGAAATGTTATCTTTATTGAGGGTGACTTGAAAAGGTTAATAACTTGTAAGGGAGGGGTGCAACCTGCCACACGCTCCTACCTCTTGGTTGCTTTGATCCATTGCCGAAAATATTTTGGCACCTATTATCCCCCCCCCCCCCCAACCACGAATACAAATCGACACCGTTGATCAGTTGTATTATGCGTATATACATTGATGATACCAGAACAAATTAATGTTGATTATCAGAATGTCATTTTGGAATACCTCTATACAAATACCACATTGTCTTTATCCCGTATCAGTATTAGTATGATCCAATATAAAGCTATTATTCTTTAGATAATTCAGTATAATGCTTTTCCTCAAAAATAGTTTTGCTATTTTTTTAGGGTTGAGACGCTAAGAAATGGTTTCAAATGTACATTACACGAACCCTGAACCATTGCAAAATGATGGTGGTTCTCTCTCTTTTACTTTAATCATGCATTATCAACTACATATAAAGCAGCAACCAAAAACTTAGGGTTATCTGAGATAGGTGAAAGTAAGAGTTAAAAAGAAAGTCATGCTAAAACGGCGCTTCACTTCCCCTCGCCCCCTGAAAAAAATAAAATAGATTAGTAGTCCTCCTCTCCAGCATCCCCCTCCCCCCGCTTTAATATCACATTTTCACTTGGCAGCCGAAGGGGTCCGGGGTGGGGGTGGGAGGAGAGGGTTAAACCCCTACCCCCCCCCCCCCCCCCCCCCGTAGATCTGCCCATGTTACCATGTTCATGTTCTCAATAGTGACTTTTAGATTTGCGTGGACGTGTTACTTCCTTTTAAGGCACTGACAGTCACATGTGGCGTCCTTTTAAGCACTGGCAGTGCCTTAAAAGGAGGTCACACGTTGCAGTCCACGTTCTCAACGTGCAATTCTAAAAGTCCCTAATATTGATTTACTGGTCGAGGTTCATTATTTGCTGACAACGAAAAACTTCTCCGACCATGTTTCTGCCCTTGCGCGATAGGCCTATAACCACTGCTGACGGCGGCACTGCACTGCAAGCTGAATCGGTAATAATAGGCCTACTCGTAAAACGAGAAATCTTGCACGCTAATCTTAGTTCCATTTCATTGGTTTAAGGTTTGAAAATTGAAACTCAATATTGTAATAAAGTTATAACAGAAAAGATAATCTTTATTATAATTCCACCGGGGCGATTTTTAATTTTGCAATCGCCCCCGTGAGCAACCTGACGGGGACGATTATGTAGCTCACGGGGGCGAATCGCCCACCGCCCCCGTGTATTTTGAGCTACTCTCTATGCAGTCTACGTGCATTGCGCGACCTAGTCTACTCTCAAAGATACACTCATGAAAAACAACCGTGCAGATAAACTAGAGAAAGGCCAAGGTGGTGTCATTAGTTGACTCTTTTGTTTTCGGCATATAAAAGTATGAATGACTGCTTTGATATTCGAGAAATAGTTGTTTTTATACGCTCAAGGGAAGGTTAGAA
Organism: Strongylocentrotus purpuratus; assembly: GCF_000002235.5. Taxonomy (NCBI): domain Eukaryota; kingdom Metazoa; phylum Echinodermata; class Echinoidea; order Camarodonta; family Strongylocentrotidae; genus Strongylocentrotus; species Strongylocentrotus purpuratus. The sequence goes on along the minus strand of NW_022145615.1, from coordinate 15,598,628 downwards.
TTGTGCTATTGCCCGAGGCGTCTCTCAAAGCAGTCATTAATACTATACTGTTAAATGAAAATATCTGGGGGGTACCCAACTCAAGAACATAACCGATGCCCTGGTCATGTAATGAAATACTCACAATTATATTGTATAATCTACACAAAAAATTTAGAAGTATATTTCATCTCTTATTTCCTGGTATCATTTTCAATCTTTTTGTTACTAATTCATTTAAATAATTGCATTTTTCCTAATATTACTTTTTTAAATATTCCGGTGGTATTGCGACTAAGGCTATGGCTTGGTTCTTTTTACTCGCCTATTTTACGAGATAGTAACTAGTAACGTTGGCTTCTATGAACGGGGCCCAGATATCAATGGTGTATCTCATAGAGAACCTTCTGACTTCATAGTGTCAATAGCTATGCATCAAGATCTAAAAAATCTAAACATAGATCTGACACAGCTGCAGGCCTGCATTAAGGCAGGATATGGCATGTAGTCAGTGGGTATGTTTGTGTGTACGAGTATTTGATTAATTGGTTGTAGAGCATGTGAGTAATTCCAAATTGTTTGTATTTTACTTTCTTGCATTACCATGTCCGCATAGTGGCCAATGCAGAGATGAAAGTTTGATACAAATTTATTCTGGATATGATATCATTCCTCATGATTATTGTACCCCCAACACGGATCATAGTTTAAGAGTAGAACCTAGTGAATTTTATTTGCAGCTGTATTTGATCTGAGTTAAGCTTACTGCTTTGTATCAACTATTTTCAAAATATAGATTCATCTCTGTAATGTATGAATGATGACGATGTGGACTGTCTTGTGGCCCAGAATGTCAATGATAACGAAACCCGGGATTACCCCATCATTTTCTTCTTCAAACTTTGTTTTCTGATTGTAGGAATGCGGAGGACGAGCATTCCATAGTGGAGCGACGTCTTAATCAACAGAAAGAAGACTTGGAGATGACGATGAGAAGTCTGAAACAACAAATTGAGACTGTAGAGGGCGATCTTACAGCATCACGTTAGGAGTGTTCGGGTCTAAAAAGCTCTATAGCTTCCATGACAGCAGCACAAGCTGGTCATATAGCGCAGTTGGATGCCACTAAGGTAAATATTGGTCTATTATCTACATGTACCTCCTACAATTAAAGAGGAAGTCCACCCTAATAATCAGTTGGTATAAATAAAAGCAGAAAAATAAAAGAAACAAATTGATGAAAAATTTGAGCAATATCAGATTAAAAGCAGGAAAGTCATGAATATTTAAAGTTGTCATCGGTGAAACACAAATTGGCAACACTTTGACATATCGAGCAAGTTCCTCTCCAGTTTGCTCTGTACAGAAATTTCATAAACTTTCATTCTCTTAGTGATAATTGAAAAGTTTTGTTTGATACAGGGGTTGTATAGGAACATATTTGCAATAATTTTATTTAGGATACATGTATGATTGAACATTTTCTTTAAAGGTGAAATTCAAAGAAAATCACAAATATGTCAACTCATGTATCACTAGAAACTGGTAAGCTAACAGATGGCCATCTTACAAGTTTTAGGTCAACTACATATCGGGTGATTTATAAAACTACAAATACAACTACCTCCATAGCGACTCGATAGCAGCTGGGATATACGAGAGATTCGCCGGAAAAATAACGATGTTTTAATGACGTCACTATATGGACCAATACTGCCAAGGCAGACGACATCCCATAAAGAATAAACATAATTGCAAAGCTATTATTTGTCTAATTATTAGTTTAGTGTATATAAATGTAATGGCATGTCAAACCATTCAAAAGGGGATATGACCCGATTCTGATAACTAAAATCTTTTGCTTGTAAATACACAGGATAGGGGTTAATTAACAGTCGAAGAAACCAGACTTTCAAATTGAAAAACCCCCGAATGATAGTAAGGACGGCATTTGTTCCCTCTTGGAACGCAGAACATACCGCGGTGTGTGCAGCTGAATATACAATGGCGTCTTATTCTGTTTACAAGCGACAGACTCCTTTAGTTTTGTATCGCTGCATTTAATTGTCATCAAAACACAACCATGCGCGGGGTTTAGAGTGAGGCAATAGATTATACATTTAGCCTGACGGTAGTGAAGTAAGAGAAAGAACTCAAGAAAAGATGAAAACACAGGCACTGAAAATGTGTGAGATGTCATGGGACATCGTCTGCTTGTGCAAATCATGTCCATACTGTGATCTCACACATCTCAGCAGCGTTCGGAGAGCTCTTCATGTGCTATGCCGGGGCTGTATTTAAGCGTTTTTTAATTTATAATAATCTTTACTTCAAATGTTTCCAAGCATTACATTTTGATAACCTTGTCGAATCAACGTTTCAACTTTGCAATAATGAACATAAAATTAGTTTTTAAATTCAATGAATATCTAATTTATGGTAAATAGAAATTTCTGATTCTGTTTTAGTACAGAGCAAATGGAAGGGAATCTTGCAAGATTCATGTAGGTCATAGAGTGGCCAATTTGTGTTTGAATGATTGTAACTTCAAAAATGTCTTTATTTCTAATTACTGTGAAATTGTTAATTGTATTTTGACTAAATTTGGTCACAGGTAAGTGAGATGCTATCCGGTGATTGCCTTCAAAAAAGAAACTCAAAAATTTGCATGAATAATATTTCTGAAACACATTCTGAAAGACTAGTTGTAGCAAATGAGTTTGATATCACAGTCATTTGATTTGCTATACCGTATTTGCCGCAGCGCTGCATACACTGTAGGCCGCACCCCCAACTTGACATTTCGTAGAGGAAAAAAAAACAAAAACCAAACGGACCAAACAAAATAATCTTAATTTTCTTGTTAGAACACTATTTTTTCTACAAACTGATACCCAAATTTATCAATATTCTTATAAATTTACAGGAAGTTTACCTCAAAAATGATTGTAATCTAGCAAATCTTCATCGATTTTTAAATTAGTACTGCATCACAGGCAGATTTGGTATCCTACATAGAATACCAGGATGCGCAGTTGCGTTGCACGGCAGCTAGCTCCGTTACGGTCCCTTTTACTTTGTAACCATGCAATGGCACATACTTAAATCTAGATCTACCGGTAGATTTTGTCAGAAAAATAAGAAATGAAGTTTATTTTCGTCTTTATGTCAACAATGCAACAAAGAATTGTCGGTTAGATGTGTGGAGTTATTCTAGAAATGTCCTGTACCATTGTATAGTCATTTTAGTCCCATATGTAGGAATGGACGTGCTGTTTTGACCGCTGAATTTTTAGCTGTTGCGCAAAGGCCGCACCCAGACTTTTTGAATTTTCTCTTCCGAAAATACTGCGGCCTTTACGCCGGCAAATACGGTAGTTTACAGTAAAATTGTAAAAACTCATCATAGTATTCCTATCTGATTACTAAATATGAATATAGGATTAAGGTCCAAAAATTGGCATTTCTGAAAAATATAAATGGTCCTGATACTAAAATTACATGTTTGAATTTTATAAACATAATTTCATTTTTCACTGTCTTGGGGACACATGTACATTATAGTATATGTCAACAAACCCAGAGCCATTTAGAAAATCAATGACACTTCAAGCCTAGACATACAGATCAGCAAGTGCAGGGGTCATTGATGCAAAAAGCTGTACTTTTACCCCACAGCAAAGCTTCAGTTCAGTCTTCCTTGGTAGTTATTTGAGACAATTTACAGTGTTACATGGATCTCATGTTGTGTACATTTTGACAAGTATTCTTTGTGTTTGCTTGCTCTTGTTATACATTTAGCACCAGCTAGAGCAGTCTGTGGATTCTTGCAGACAGAAAGGTAGCAGGATCTCCGATCTGGAAGCAGAGGTGGCGGCGCTCAAGGCTACTGTGGAGGAGAAAGAAGGCAGGATCAGAGAAGATGAAACGATTAGGAGAAAACTCCACAATACCATCCAGGAATTAAAGGTAAATTGAGATGTAAAGATGTATTGAAGATTTATACGTTTGTTCTGCATTGCTTCAAGTTTTTGATCCGGACCAACATGCCATATGCCAGAGCTGCCAACCATTCCGTTTTTGCCGGAATTACTGTTTTTTCCTCCAAATTACGGTATTACGTTTTTTCTTCATAAATATGTTTTTATGCCTCCGTTACGAAGTAGCCGGAGGCATTATGTTTTCGGGTTGTCCGTCCGTCCGTCTGTACGTCCAGTTCTCGTGATCGCGTTATCTGAAGAACCGATTGATGGATTCCTGCCAAACTTTGGTCATGTATGTATCTTGCAGAGCCGATGAACTGATTAGATTTTGGGGTCACGAGGTCAAAGGTCAAAGGTCAAAGGTCAAAGGTCACATTATGTATGCAAAAACAGCTCGTCATCGCGTTATCCGAAGAACCGATTGATGGATTCCTGCCAAACTTTGGTCATGTATGTTACTTGCAGAGCCGATGAGCTGATTAGATTTTGGGGTCATGAGGTCAAGGTCAAAGGTCATGCGGTTCATTATGTATGCAAAAATAGCTTGTGATCGCATTTCCATGGCTTCCTTTTAAGAAAGATATTTGCAAATGTAAAACATGCTTCAAAATGGCCCTTTTATAGCGCAAAATGACAGTATATACGCGATTTAATCGTTTTCTTTTGATTGCGCAAGAAATAAAGATGAAAGAGATAAACCGATGTCAAGAACAGATAGAGAAGCTCAAGCGCAACATAATGATATCTCTTAGAAGTCCATGGCTTCCTTTTAAGAAAGATACTTGCAAATGTAAAACATGCTTCAAAATGGCCCTTTTATAGCGCAAAATGACAGTATATACACGATTTAATCGTTTTCTTTTGATTGCGCAAGAAATAAAGATGAGAGAGATAAACCGATGTCAAGAACAGATAGAGAAGCTCAAGCGCAACATAATGATACCTCTTAGAAGTCCATGGCTTCCTTTTTAAGAAAGATATTTGCAAATGTAAAACATGCTTCAAAATGGCCCTTTTATAGCGCAAAATGACAGTATATACGCGATTTAATCGTTTTCTTTTGATTGCGCAAGAAATAAAGATGAAGAGATAAAACGATGTCAAGAACAGATAGAGAAGCTCAAGCGCAACATAATGATATCTCTTAGAAGTCCATGGCTTCCTTTTTAAGAAAGATATTTGCAAATGTAAAACATGCTTCAAAATGGCCCTTTTATAGCGCAAAATGACAGTATATACGCGATTTAATCGTTTTCTTTTGATTGCGCAAGAAATAAAGATGAGAGAGATAAACCGATGTCAAGAACAGATAGAGAAGCTCAAGCGCAACATAATGATACCTCTTAGAAGTCCATGGCTTCCTTTTTAAGAAAGATATTTGCAAATGTAAAACATGCTTCATAATGGCCCTTTTATAGCGCAAAATGACAGTATATACGCGATTTAATCGTTTTCTTTTGATTGCGCAAGAAATAAAGATGAGAGAGATAAACCGATGTCAAGAACAGATAGAGAAGCTCAAGCGCAACATAATGATACCTCTTAGAAGTCCATGGCTTCCTTTTTAAGAAAGATATTTGCAAATGTAAAACATGCTTCAAAATGGCCCTTTTATAGCGCAAAATGACAGTATATACGCGATTTAATCGTTTTCTTTTGATTGCGCAAGAAATAAAGATGAAAGAGATAAACCGATGTCAAGAACAGATAGAGAAGCTCAAGCGCAACATAATGATACCTCTTAGAAGTCCATGGCTTCCTTTTTAAGAAAGATATTTGCAAATGTAAAACATGCTTCAAAATGGCCCTTTTATAGCGCAAAATGACAGTATATACACGATTTAATCGTTTTCTTTTGATTGCGCAAGAAATAAAGATGAGAGAGATAAACCGATGTCAAGAACAGATAGAGAAGCTCAAGCGCAACATAATGATACCTCTTAGAAGTCCATGGCTTCCTTTTTAAGAAAGATATTTGCAAATGTAAAACATGCTTCAAAATGGCCCTTTTATAGCGCAAAATGACAGTATATACGCGATTTAATCGTTTTCTTTTGATTGCGCAAGAAATAAAGATGAAGAGATAAACCGATGTCAAGAACAGATAGAGAAGCTCAAGCGCAACATAATGATACCTCTTAGAAGTCCATGGCTTCCTTTTTAAGAAAGATATTTGCAAATGTAAAACATGCTTCAAAATGGCCCTTTTATAGCGCAAAATGACAGTATATACGCGATTTAATCGTTTTCTTTTGATTGCGCAAGAAATAAAGATGAGAGAGATAAACCGATGTCAAGAACAGATAGAGAAGCTCAAGCGCAACATAATGATACCTCTTAGAAGTCCATGGCTTCCTTTTTAAGAAAGATATTTGCAAATGTAAAACATGCTTCAAAATGGCCCTTTTATAGCGCAAAATGACAGTATATACGCGATTTAATCGTTTTCTTTTGATTGCGCAAGAAATAAAGATGAGAGAGATAAACCGATGTCAAGAACAGATAGAGAAGCTCAAGCGCAACATAATGATACCTCTTAGAAGTCCATGGCTTCCTTTTTAAGAAAGATATTTGCAAATGTAAAACATGCTTCATAATGGCCCTTTTATAGCGCAAAATGACAGTATATACGCGATTTAATCGTTTTCTTTTGATTGCGCAAGAAATAAAGATGAAAGAGATAAACCGATGTCAAGAACAGATAGAGAAGCTCAAGCGCAACATAATGATATCTCTTAGAAGTCCATGGCTTCCTTTTTAAGAAAGATATTTGCAAATGTAAAACATGCTTCAAAATGGCCCTTTTATAGCGCAAAATGACAGTATATACGCGATTTAATCGTTTTCTTTTGATTGCGCAAGAAATAAAGATGAGAGAGATAAACCGATGTCAAGAACAGATAGAGAAGCTCAAGCGCAACATAATGATACCTCTTAGAAGTCCATGGCTTCCTTTTAAGAAAGATATTTGCAAATGTAAAACATGCTTCAAAATGGCCCTTTTATAGCGCAAAATGACAGTATATACGCGATTTAATCGTTTTCTTTTGATTGCGCAAGAAATAAAGATGAGAGAGATAAACCGATGTCAAGAACAGATAGAGAAGCTCAAGCGCAACATAATGATACCTCTTAGAAGTCCATGGCTTCCTTTTTAAGAAAGATATTTGCAAATGTAAAACATGCTTCAAAATGGCCCTTTTATAGCGCAAAATGACAGTATATACGCGATTTAATCGTTTTCTTTTGATTGCGCAAGAAATAAAGATGAGAGAGATAAACCGATGTCAAGAACAGATAGAGAAGCTCAAGCGCAACATAATGATACCTCTTAGAAGTCCATTGCTTCCTTTTTAAGAAAGATATTTGCAAATGTAAAACATGCTTCAAAATGGCCCTTTTATAGCGCAAAATGACAGTATATACGCGATTTAATCGTTTTCTTTTGATTGCGCAAGAAATAAAGATGAGAGAGATAAACCGATGTCAAGAACAGATAGAGAAGCTCAAGCGCAACACAATGATACCTCTTAGAAGTCCATGGCTTCCTTTTTAAGAAAGATATTTGCAAATGTAAAACATGCTTCAAAATGGCCCTTTTATAGCGCAAAATGACAGTATATACGCGATTTAATCGTTTTCTTTTGATTGCGCAAGAAATCAAGATGAAAGAGATAAACCGATGTCAAGAACAGATAGAGAAGCTCAAGCGCAACATAATGATACCTCTTAGAAGTCCATGGCTTCCTTTTTAAGAAAGATATTTGCAAATGTAAAACATGCTTCAAAATGGCCCTTTTATAGCGCAAAATGACAGTATATACGCGATTTAATCGTTTTCTTTTGATTGCGCAAGAAAAAAAGATGAGAGAGATAAACCGATGTCAAGAACAGATAGAGAAGCTCAAGCGCAACATAATGATACCTCTTAGAAGTCCATGGCTTCCTTTTTAAGAAAGATATTTGCAAATGTAAAACATGCTTCAAAATGGCCCTTTTATAGCGCAAAATGACAGTATATACGCGATTTAATCGTTTTCTTTTGATTGCGCAAGAAATAAAGATGAAAGAGATAAACCGATGTCAAGAACAGATAGAGAAGCTCAAGCGCAACATAATGATACCTCTTAGAAGTCCATGGCTTCCTTTTTAAGAAAGATATTTGCAAATGTAAAACATGCTTCAAAATGGCCCTTTTATAGCGCAAAATGACAGTATATACGCGATTTAATCGTTTTCTTTTGATTGCGCAAGAAATAAAGATGAGAGAGATAAACCGATGTCAAGAACAGATAGAGAAGCTCAAGCGCAACATAATGATACCTCTTAGAAGTCCATGGCTTCCTTTTTAAGAAAGATATTTGCAAATGTAAAACATGCTTCAAAATGGCCCTTTTATAGCGCAAAATGACAGTATATACGCGATTTAATCGTTTTCTTTTGATTGCGCAAGAAATATAGATGAGAGAGATAAACCGATGTCAAGAACAGATAGAGAAGCTCAAGCGCAACATAATGATACCTCTTAGAAGTCCATGGCTTCCTTTTTAAGAAAGATATTTGCAAATGTAAAACATGCTTCAAAATGGCCCTTTTATAGCGCAAAATGACAGTATATACGCGATTTAATCGTTTTCTTTTGATTGCGCAAGAAATAAAGATGAGAGAGATAAACCGATGTCAAGAACAGATAGAGAAGCTCAAGCGCAACATAATGATACCTCTTAGAAGTCCATGGCTTCCTTTTTAAGAAAGATATTTGCAAATGTAAAACATGCTTCAAAATGGCCCTTTTATAGCGCAAAATGACAGTATATACGCGATTTAATCGTTTTCTTTTGATTGCGCAAGAAATAAAGATGAGAGAGATAAACCGATGTCAAGAACAGATAGAGAAGCTCAAGCGCAACATAATGATACCTCTTAGAAGTCCATGGCTTCCTTTTTAAGAAAGATATTTGCAAATGTAAAACATGCTTCAAAATGGCCCTTTTATAGCGCAAAATGACAGTATATACGCGATTTAATCGTTTTCTTTTGATTGCGCAAGAAATAAAGATGAGAGAGATAAACCGATGTCAAGAACAGATAGAGAAGCTCAAGCGCAACATAATGATACCTCTTAGAAGTCCATGGCTTCCTTTTTAAGAAAGATATTTGCAAATGTAAAACATGCTTCAAAATGGCCCTTTTATAGCGCAAAATGACAGTATATACGCGATTTAATCGTTTTCTTTTGATTGCGCAAGAAATCAAGATGAGAGAGATAAACCGATGTCAAGAACAGATAGAGAAGCTCAAGCGCAACATAATGATACCTCTTAGAAGTCCATGGCTTCCTTTTTAAGAAAGATATTTGCAAATGTAAAACATGCTTCAAAATGGCCCTTTTATAGCGCAAAATGACAGTATATACGCGATTTAATCGTTTTCTTTTGATTGCGCAAGAAAAAAAGATGAGAGAGATAAACCGATGTCAAGAACAGATAGAGAAGCTCAAGCGCAACATAATGATACCTCTTAGAAGTCCATGGCTTCCTTTTTAAGAAAGATATTTGCAAATGTAAAACATGCTTCAAAATGGCCCTTTTATAGCGCAAAATGACAGTATATACGCGATTTAATCGTTTTCTTTTGATTGCGCAAGAAATAAAGATGAGAGAGATAAACCGATGTCAAGAACAGATAGAGAAGCTAAAGCGCAACATAATGATACCTCTTAGAAGTCCATGGCTTCCTTTTTAAGAAAGATATTTGCAAATGTAAAACATGCTTCAAAATGGCCCTTTTATAGCGCAAAATGACAGTATATACGCGATTTAATCGTTTTCTTTTGATTGCGCAAGAAATAAAGATGAGAGAGATAAACCGATGTCAAGAACAGATAGAGAAGCTCAAGCGCAACATAATGATACCTCTTAGAAGTCCATGGCTTCCTTTTTAAGAAAGATATTTGCAAATGTAAAACATGCTTCAAAATGGCCCTTTTATAGCGCAAAATGACAGTATATACGCGATTTAATCGTTTTCTTTTGATTGCGCAAGAAAAAAGATGAGAAGAGATAAACCGATGTCAAGAACAGATAGAGAAGCTCAAGCGCAACATAATGATACCTCTTAGAAGTCCATGGCTTCCTTTTTAAGAAAGATATTTGCAAATGTAAAACATGCTTCAAAATGGCCCTTTTATAGCGCAAAATGACAGTATATACGCGATTTAATCGTTTTCTTTGATTGCGCAAGAAATAAAGATGAGAGAGATAAACCGATGTCAAGAACAGATAGAGAAGCTCAAGCGCAACATAATGATACCTCTTAGAAGTCCATGGCTTCCTTTTTAAGAAAGATATTTGCAAATGTAAAACATGCTTCAAAATGGCCCTTTTATAGCGCAAAATGACAGTATATACGCGATTTAATCGTTTTCTTTTGATTGCGCAAGAAATAAAGATGAAAGAGATAAACCGATGTCAAGAACAGATAGAGAAGCTCAAGCGCAACATAATGATACCTCTTAGAAGTCCATGGCTTCCTTTTTAAGAAAGATATTTGCAAATGTAAAACATGCTTCAAAATGGCCCTTTTATAGCGCAAAATGACAGTATATACGCGATTTAATCGTTTTCTTTTGATTGCGCAAGAAATAAAGATGAAAGAGATAAACCGATGTCAAGAACAGATAGAGAAGCTCAAGCGCAACATAATGATACCTCTTAGAAGTCCATGGCTTCCTTTTTAAGAAAGATATTTGCAAATGTAAAACATGCTTCAAAATGGCCCTTTTATAGCGCAAAATGACAGTATATACGCGATTTAATCGTTTTCTTTTGATTGCGCAAGAAATAAAGATGAGAGAGATAAACCGATGTCAAGAACAGATAGAGAAGCTCAAGCGCAACATAATGATACCTCTTAGAAGTCCATGGCTTCCTTTTTAAGAAAGATATTTGCAAATGTAAAACATGCTTCAAAATGGCCCTTTTATAGCGCAAAATGACAGTATATACGCGATTTAATCGTTTTCTTTTGATTGCGCAAGAAATAAAGATGAGAGAGATAAACCGATGTCAAGAACAGATAGAGAAGCTCAAGCGCAACATAATGATACCTCTTAGAAGTCCATGGCTTCCTTTTTAAGAAAGATATTTGCAAATGTAAAACATGCTTCAAAATGGCCCTTTTATAGCGCAAAATGACAGTATATACGCGATTTAATCGTTTTCTTTTGATTGCGCAAGAAATAAAGATGAGAGAGATAAACCGATGTCAAGAACAGATAGAGAAGCTCAAGCGCAACATAATGATACCTCTTAGAAGTCCATGGCTTCTTTTTAAGAAAGATATTTGCAAATGTAAAACATGCTTCAAAATGGCCCTTTTATAGCGCAAAATGACAGTATATACGCGATTTAATCGTTTTCTTTTGATTGCGCAAGAAATAAAGATGAGAGAGATAAACCGATGTCAAGAACAGATAGAGAAGCTCAAGCGCAACATAATGATACCTCTTAGAAGTCCATGGCTTCCTTTTTAAGAAAGATATTTGCAAATGTAAAACATGCTTCAAAATGGCCCTTTTATAGCGCAAAATGACAGTATATACGCGATTTAATCGTTTTCTTTTGATTGCGCAAGAAATAAAGATGAGAGAGATAAACCGATGTCAAGAACAGATAGAGAAGCTCAAGCGCAACATAATGATACCTCTTAGAAGTCCATGGCTTCCTTTTTAAGAAAGATATTTGCAAATGTAAAACATGCTTCAAAATGGCCCTTTTATAGCGCAAAATGACAGTATATACGCGATTTAATCGTTTTCTTTTGATTGCGCAAGAAATAAAGATGAGAGAGATAAACCGATGTCAAGAACAGATAGAGAAGCTCAAGCGCAACACAATGATACCTCTTAGAAGTCCATGGCTTCCTTTTTAAGAAAGATATTTGCAAATGTAAAACATGCTTCAAAATGGCCCTTTTATAGCGCAAAATGACAGTATATACGCGATTTAATCGTTTTCTTTTGATTGCGCAAGAAATAAAGATGAAAGAGATAAACCGATGTCAAGAACAGATAGAGAAGCTCAAGCGCAACATAATGATACCTCTTAGAAGTCCATGGCTTCCTTTTAAGAAAGATATTTGCAAATGTAAAACATGCTTCAAAATGGCCCTTTTATAGCGCAAAATGACAGTATATACGCGATTTAATCGTTTTCTTTTGATTGCGCAAGAAAAAAAGATGAGAGAGATAAACCGATGTCAAGAACAGATAGAGAAGCTCAAGCGCAACATAATGATACCTCTTAGAAGTCCATGGCTTCCTTTTTAAGAAAGATATTTGCAAATGTAAAACATGCTTCAAAATGGCCCTTTTATAGCGCAAAATGACAGTATATACGCGATTTAATCGTTTTCTTTTGATTGCGCAAGAAATAAAGATGAGAGAGATAAACCGATGTCAAGAACAGATAGAGAAGCTCAAGCGCAACATAATGATACTCTTAGAAGTCCATGGCTTCCTTTTTAAGAAAGATATTTGCAAATGTAAAACATGCTTCAAAATGGCCCTTTTATAGCGCAAAATGACAGTATATACGCGATTTAATCGTTTTCTTTTGATTGCGCAAGAAATAAAGATGAGAGAGATAAACCGATGTCAAGAACAGATAGAGAAGCTCAAGCGCAACATAATGATACCTCTTAGAAGTCCATGGCTTCCTTTTTAAGAAAGATATTTGCAAATGTAAAACATGCTTCAAAATGGCCCTTTTATAGCGCAAAATGACAGTATATACGCGATTTAATCGTTTTCTTTTGATTGCGCAAGAAATAAAGATGAGAGAGATAAACCGATGTCAAGAACAGATAGAGAAGCTCAAGCGCAACATAATGATACCTCTTAGAAGTCCATGGCTTCCTTTTTAAGAAAGATATTTGCAAATGTAAAACATGCTTCAAAATGGCCCTTTTATAGCGCAAAAGACAGTATATACGCGATTTAATCGTTTTCTTTGATTGCGCAAGAAATAAAGATGAGAGAGATAAACCGATGTCAAGAACAGATAGAGAAGCTCAAGCGCAACATAATGATACCTCTTAGAAGTCCATGGCTTCCTTTTTAAGAAAGATATTTGCAAATGTAAAACATGCTTCAAAATGGCCTTTTATAGCGCAAAATGACAGTATATACGCGATTTAATCGTTTTCTTTTGATTGCGCAAGAAATAAAGATGAAAGAGATAAACCGATGTCAAGAACAGATAGAGAAGCTCAAGCGCAACATAATGATACCTCTTAGAAGTCCATGGCTTCCTTTTTAAGAAAGATATTTGCAAATGTAAAACATGCTTCAAAATGGCCCTTTTATAGCGCAAAATGACAGTATATACGCGATTTAATCGTTTTCTTTTGATTGCGCAAGAAATAAAGATGAGAGAGATAACCGATGTCAAGAACAGATAGAGAAGCTCAAGCGCAACATAATGATACCTCTTAGAAGTCCATGGCTTCCTTTTTAAGAAAGATATTTGCAAATGTAAAACATGCTTCAAAATGGCCCTTTTATAGCGCAAAATGACAGTATATACGCGATTTAATCGTTTTCTTTTGATTGCGCAAGAAATAAAGATGAGAGAGATAAACCGATGTCAAGAACAGATAGAGAAGCTCAAGCGCAACATAATGATACCTCTTAGAAGTCCATGGCTTCCTTTTTAAGAAAGATATTTGCAAATGTAAAACATGCTTCAAAATGGCCCTTTTATAGCGCAAAATGACAGTATATACGCGATTTAATCGTTTTCTTTTGATTGCGCAAGAAATAAAGATGAGAGAGATAAACCGATGTCAAGAACAGATAGAGAAGCTCAAGCGCAACATAATGATACCTCTTAGAAGTCCATGGCTTCCTTTTTAAGAAAGATATTTGCAAATGTAAAACATGCTTCAAAATGGCCCTTTTATAGCGCAAAATGACAGTATATACGCGATTTAATCGTTTTCTTTTGATTGCGCAAGAAATAAAGATGAGAGAGATAAACCGATGTCAAGAACAGATAGAGAAGCTCAAGCGCAACATAATGATACCTCTTAGAAGTCCATGGCTTCCTTTTTAAGAAAGATATTTGCAAATGTAAAACATGCTTCAAAATGGCCCTTTTATAGCGCAAAATGACAGTATATACGCGATTTAATCGTTTTCTTTTGATTGCGCAAGAAATAAAGATGAGAGAGATAAACCGATGTCAAGAACAGATAGAGAAGCTCAAGCGCAACATAATGATACCTCTTAGAAGTCCATGGCTTCCTTTTAAGAAAGATATTTGCAAATGTAAAACATGCTTCAAAATGGCCCTTTTATAGCGCAAAATGACAGTATATACGCGATTTAATCGTTTTCTTTTGATTGCGCAAGAAATAAAGATGAGAGAGATAAACCGATGTCAAGAACAGATAGAGAAGCTCAAGCGCAACATAATGATACCTCTTAGAAGTCCATGGCTTCCTTTTTAAGAAAGATATTTGCAAATGTAAAACATGCTTCAAAATGGCCCTTTTATAGCGCAAAATGACAGTATATACGCGATTTAATCGTTTTCTTTTGATTGCGCAAGAAATAAAGATGAGAGAGATAAACCGATGTCAAGAACAGATAGAGAAGCTCAAGCGCAACATAATGATACCTCTTAGAAGTCCATGGCTTCCTTTTAAGAAAGATATTTGCAAATGTAAAACATGCTTCAAAATGGCCCTTTTATAGCGCAAAATGACAGTATATACGCGATTTAATCGTTTCTTTTGATTGCGCAAGAAATAAAGATGAGAGAGATAAACCGATGTCAAGAACAGATAGAGAAGCTCAAGCGCAACATAATGATACCTCTTAGAAGTCCATGGCTTCCTTTTTAAGAAAGATATTTGCAAATGTAAAACATGCTTCAAAATGGCCCTTTTATAGCGCAAAATGACAGTATATACGCGATTTAATCGTTTTCTTTTGATTGCGCAAGAAATAAAGATGAGAGAGATAAACCGATGTCAAGAACAGATAGAGAAGCTCAAGCGCAACATAATGATACCTCTTAGAAGTCCATGGCTTCCTTTTTAAGAAAGATATTTGCAAATGTAAAACATGCTTCAAAATGGCCCTTTTATAGCGCAAAATGACAGTATATACGCGATTTAATCGTTTTCTTTTGATTGCGCAAGAAAAAAAGATGAGAGAGATAAACCGATGTCAAGAACAGATAGAGAAGCTCAAGCGCAACATAATGATACCTCTTAGAAGTCCATGGCTTCCTTTTTAAGAAAGATATTTGCAAATGTAAAACATGCTTCAAAATGGCCCTTTTATAGCGCAAAATGACAGTATATACGCGATTTAATCGTTTTTTTGATTGCGCAAGAAATAAAGATGAGAGAGATAAACCGATGTCAAGAACAGATAGAGAAGCTCAAGCGCAACATAATGATACCTCTTAGAAGTCCATGGCTTCCTTTTTAAGAAAGATATTTGCAAATGTAAAACATGCTTCAAAATGGCCCTTTTATAGCGCAAAATGACAGTATATACGCGATTTAATCGTTTTCTTTTGATTGCGCAAGAAATAAAGATGAGAGAGATAAACCGATGTCAAGAACAGATAGAGAAGCTCAAGCGCAACATAATGATACCTCTTAGAAGTCCATGGCTTCCTTTTTAAGAAAGATATTTGCAAATGTAAAACATGCTTCAAAATGGCCCTTTTATAGCGCAAAATGACAGTATATACGCGATTTAATCGTTTTCTTTTGATTGCGCAAGAAATAAAGATGAGAGAGATAAACCGATGTCAAGAACAGATAGAGAAGCTCAAGCGCAACATAATGATACCTCTTAGAAGTCCATGGCTTCTTTTTAAGAAAGATATTTGCAAATGTAAAACATGCTTCAAAATGGCCCTTTTATAGCGCAAAATGACAGTATATACGCGATTTAATCGTTTTCTTTTGATTGCGCAAGAAATAAAGATGAGAGAGATAAACCGATGTCAAGAACAGATAGAGAAGCTCAAGCGCAACATAATGATACCTCTTAGAAGTCCATGGCTTCCTTTTTAAGAAAGATATTTGCAAATGTAAAACATGCTTCAAAATGGCCCTTTTATAGCGCAAAATGACAGTATATACGCGATTTAATCGTTTTCTTTTGATTGCGCAAGAAATAAAGATGAGAGAGATAAACCGATGTCAAGAACAGATAGAGAAGCTCAAGCGCAACATAATGATACCTCTTAGAAGTCCATGGCTTCCTTTTAAGAAAGATATTTGCAAATGTAAAACATGCTTCAAAATGGCCCTTTTATAGCGCAAAATGACAGTATATACGCGATTTAATCGTTTTCTTTTGATTGCGCAAGAAATAAAGATGAGAGAGATAAACCGATGTCAAGAACAGATAGAGAAGCTCAAGCGCAACATAATGATACCTCTTAGAAGTCCATGGCTTCCTTTTTAAGAAAGATATTTGCAAATGTAAAACATGCTTCAAAATGGCCCTTTTATAGCGCAAAATGACAGTATATACGCGATTTAATCGTTTTCTTTTGATTGCGCAAGAAATAAAGATGAGAGAGATAAACCGATGTCAAGAACAGATAGAGAAGCTCAAGCGCAACATAATGATACCTCTTAGAAGTCCATGGCTTCCTTTTTAAGAAAGATATTTGCAAATGTAAAACATGCTTCAAAATGGCCCTTTTATAGCGCAAAATGACAGTATATACGCGATTTAATCGTTTTCTTTTGATTGCGCAAGAAATAAAGATGAGAGAGATAAACCGATGTCAAGAACAGATAGAGAAGCTCAAGCGCAACATAATGATACCTCTTAGAAGTCCATGGCTTCCTTTTTAAGAAAGATATTTGCAAATGTAAAACATGCTTCAAAATGGCCCTTTTATAGCGCAAAATGACAGTATATACGCGATTTAATCGTTTTCTTTTGATTGCGCAAGAAATAAAGATGAGAGAGATAAACCGATGTCAAGAACAGATAGAGAAGCTCAAGCGCAACATAATGATACCTCTTAGAAGTCCATGGCTTCCTTTTTAAGAAAGATATTTGCAAATGTAAAACATGCTTCAAAATGCCCTTTTATAGCGCAAAATGACAGTATATACGCGATTTAATCGTTTTCTTTTGATTGCGCAAGAAATAAAGATGAGAGAGATAAACCGATGTCAAGAACAGATAGAGAAGCTCAAGCGCAACATAATGATACCTCTTAGAAGTCCATGGCTTCCTTTTAAGAAAGATATTTGCAAATGTAAAACATGCTTCAAAATGGCCCTTTTATAGCGCAAAATGACAGTATATACGCGATTTAATCGTTTTCTTTTGATTGCGCAAGAAATAAAGATGAGAGAGATAAACCGATGTCAAGAACAGATAGAGAAGCTCAAGCGCAACATAATGATACCTCTTAGAAGTCCATGGCTTCCTTTTTAAGAAAGATATTTGCAAATGTAAAACATGCTTCAAAATGGCCCTTTTATAGCGCAAAATGACAGTATATACGCGATTTAATCGTTTTCTTTGATTGCGCAAGAAATAAAGATGAGAGAGATAAACCGATGTCAAGAACAGATAGAGAAGCTCAAGCGCAACATAATGATACCTCTTAGAAGTCCATGGCTTCCTTTTTAAGAAAAGATATTTGCAAATGTAAAACATGCTTCAAAATGGCCCTTTTATAGCGCAAAATGACAGTATATACGCGATTTAATCGTTTTCTTTGATTGCGCAAGAAATAAAGATGAAAGAGATAAACCGATGTCAAGAACAGATAGAGAAGCTCAAGCGCAACATAATGATACCTCTTAGAAGTCCATGGCTTCCTTTTTAAGAAAGATATTTGCAAATGTAAAACATGCTTCAAAATGGCCCTTTTATAGCGCAAAATGACAGTATATACGCGATTTAATCGTTTTCTTTTGATTGCGCAAGAAATAAAGATGAGAGAGATAAACCGATGTCAAGAACAGATAGAGAAGCTCAAGCGCAACATAATGATACCTCTTAGAAGTCCATGGCTTCCTTTTTAAGAAAGATATTTGCAAATGTAAAACATGCTTCAAAATGGCCCTTTTATAGCGCAAAATGACAGTATATACGCGATTTAATCGTTTTCTTTGATTGCGCAAGAAATAAAGATGAGAGAGATAAAACGATGTCAAGAACAGATAGAGAAGCTCAAGCGCAACATAATGATACCTCTTAGAAGTCCATGGCTTCCTTTTTAAGAAAGATATTTGCAAATGTAAAACATGCTTCAAAATGGCCCTTTTATAGCGCAAAATGACAGTATATACGCGATTTAATCGTTTTCTTTTGATTGCGCAAGAAATAAAGATGAGAGAGATAAACCGATGTCAAGAACAGATAGAGAAGCTCAAGCGCAACATAATGATACCTCTTAGAAGTCCATGGCTTCCTTTTAAGAAAGATATTTGCAAATGTAAAAAATGCTTCAAAATGGCCCTTTTATAGCGCAAAATGACAGTATATACGCGATTTAATCGTTCTTTTGATTGCGCAAGAAATAAAGATGAGAGAGAGAAACCGATGTCAAGAACAGATAGAGAAGCTCAAGCGCAACATAATGATACCTCTTAGAAGTCCATGGCTTCCTTTTAAGAAAGATATTTGCAAATGTAAACATGCTTCAAAATGGCCTTTTATAGCGCAAAATGACAGTATATACGCGATTTAATCGTTTTCTTTTGATTGCGCAAGAAATAAAGATGAGAGAGATAAACCGATGTCAAGAACAGATAGAGAAGCTCAAGCGCAACATAATGATACCTCTTAGAAGTCCATGGCTCCCTTTTAAGAAAGATATTTGCAAATGTAAAACATGCTTCAAAATGGCCCTTTTATAGCGCAAAATGACAGTATATACGCGATTTAATCGTTTTCTTTTGATTGCGCAAGAAATATAAAGAGAGAGAGATAAACCGATGTCAAGAACAGATAGAGATAGCTCAGCGCAACATAATGATAACCTCTTAGAAGTCCATGGCTTCCTTTTAAGAAAGATATTTGCAAATGTAAAACATGCTTCAAAATGGCCCTTTATAGCGCAAAATGACAGTATATACGCGATTTAATCGTTTTCTTTTGATTGCGCAAGAAATAAAGATGAGAGAGATAAACCGATGTCAAGAACAGATAGAGAAGCTCAAGCGCAACATAATGATACTCTTAGAAGTCCATGGCTTCCTTTTTAAGAAAGATATTTGCAAATGTAAAACATGCTTCAAAATGGCCCTTTATAGCGCAAAATGACAGTATATACGCGATTTAATCGTTTTCTTTTGATTGCGCAAGAAATAAAGATGAGAGAGATAAACCGATGTCAAGAACAGATAGAGAAGCTCAAGCGCAACATAATGATACCTCTTAGAAGTCCATGGCTTCCTTTTTAAGAAAGATATTTGCAAATGTAAAACATGCTTCAAAATGGCCCTTTTATAGCGCAAAATGACAGTATATACGCGATTTAATCGTTTTCTTTTGATTGCGCAAGAAAAAAGATGAGAGAGATAAACCGATGTCAAGAACAGATAGAGAAGCTCAAGCGCAACATAATGATACCTCTTAGAAGTCCATGGCTTCCTTTTTAAGAAAGATATTTGCAAATGTAAAACAGCTTCAAAATGGCCCTTTTATAGCGCAAAATGACAGTATATACGCGATTAATCGTTTCTTTTGATTGCGCAAGAAATAAAGATGAGAGAGATAAACCGATGTCAAGAACAGATAGAGAAGCTCAAGCGCAACATAATGATACCTCTTAGAAGTCCATGGCTTCCTTTTTAAGAAAGATATTGCAAATGTAAAACATGCTTCAAAATGGCCCTTTTATAGCGCAAAATGACAGTATATACGCGATTTAATCGTTTTCTTTTGATTGCGCAAGAAATAAAGATGAGAGAGATAAACCGATGTCAAGAACAGATAGAGAAGCTCAAGCGCAACATAATGATACCTCTTAGAAGTCCATGGCTTCCTTTTTAAGAAAGATATTGCAAATGTAAAAACATGCTTCAAAATGGCCTTTTATAGCGCAAAATGACAGTATATACGCGATTTAATCGTTTCTTTTGATTGCGCAAGAAATAAAGATGAAAGAGATAAACCGATGTCAAGAACAGATAGAGAAGCTCAAGCGCAACATAATGATACCTCTTAGAAGTCCATGGCTTCCTTTTTAAGAAAGATATTTGCAAATGTAAAACATGCTTCAAAATGGCCCTTTTATAGCGCAAAATGACAGTATATACGCGATTTAATCGTTTTCTTTGATTGCGCAAGAAATAAAGATGAGAGAGATAAACCGATGTCAAGAACAGATAGAGAAGCTCAAGCGCAACATAATGATACCTCTTAGAAGTCCATGGCTTCCTTTTTAAGAAAGATATTTGCAAATGTAAAACATGCTTCAAAATGGCCCTTTATAGCGCAAAATGAGTATATACGCGATTTAATCGTTTTCTTTTGATTGCGCAAGAAATAAAAAGATGAGAGAGATAAACCGATGTCAAGAACAGATAGAGAAGCTCAAGCGCAACATAATGATACCTCTTAGAAGTCCATGGCTTCCTTTTTAAGAAAGATATTTGCAAATGTAAAAATGCTTCAAAATGGCCCTTTTATAGCGCAAAATGACAAGTATATACGCGATTAATCGTTTTCTTTGGATTGCGCAAGAAATAAAGATGAAAGAGATAAAACGATGTCAAGAACAGATAGAGAAGCTCAAGCGCAAACATAATGATACCTCTTAGAAGTCCATGGGCTCCTTTAAGAAAGATATTTGCAAATGTAAAACATGCTTCAAAATGGCCCTTTTATAGCGCAAAATGACAGTATATACGCGATTTAATCGTTTTCTTTGATTGCGCAAGAAATAAAGATGAGAGAGATAAACCGATGTCAAGAACAGATAGAGAAGCTCAAGCGCAACATAATGATACCTCTTAGAAGTCCATGGCTTCTTTTAAGAAAGATATTTGCAAATGTAAAACATGCTTCAAAATGGCCTTTATAGCGCAAAATGACAGTATATACGCGATTTAATCGTTTTCTTTTGATTGCGCAAGAAATAAAGATGAAAGAGATAAAACGATGTCAAGAACAGATAGAGAAGCTCAAGCGC
>NW_022145615.1:15380533-15576965 GCF_000002235.5 Strongylocentrotus purpuratus | reverse complement strand
AAGTAAGACTGCTCAAACAATGGACCCATCGCTCTATGCGTCGAGTATGTTTTGTGATAGAGCGCCACAGCGGGCCGAAGATCGGTTAACCGTGGTGCGAGAAGCCACGCCCTTTTCCTATACGTCAGACACGCGTAAGCGATAAGTCCATGTATTTTGTTAGGTTATAAGCACACGAAATTGCGAATGTATTTTTGATTGACACAGGTGATTAGAAAGATACATGCATGCTAAGACAGGCTCGTATGTACATACTTGATAACTGTTATGACAATTCGGAGTACATAATATTAATGGCAAAGAGGGTTTGACATTTCCGCTCATCATAAAAAGAAAAAAGTTTCGTCAATTACAATATAACAGATAGACTCAAAACAATTGAATGCTATACAGATAATATGATTGATAGAAGAGTGAGGACTTCGGTCTTGATATTCCTCCAGTCGTCAAGATCAAAGGATAACGATACTTGTCTCAAGCCCTTTGAGGGTAAAGAATACATTCCTGCATGATACAAAGTTCTAACTGCATGTCCCTGGAAGGAATACAATCATGACAATTAGGATTAGTGACAACCGTACATTCTTTCAAGATTCAAATGCTTTACCCATTTGGACAATCGAATTTTCCATCATGATAATTGTCACATACAAAAACCGAAAAAAAAATAAACAAATAAATAAATAAAGTTTGTGAGAAGTTAGGCTGGTCAAACAATGGACCCATCGCACCCATGCGTCGAGTATTTCTGAGATAGAGCACCACTGAGGACCAATATGAAGATCGGTCAGCCGGTGGCGCGGAAGCCACGCCGCAAACGTTAGACACATGTGAACGACAAGCCCATGTATTTGTTACAGTTTAATAAGCCCATCATTACGAATCGTGTGACTGACACGGGTGTTTTGCAAATCAAAGAGATTCGTTGTGCAGGTGAGAAATATTCATGCATGCTAAAGCAGACTATGACATAATGTTTGATAGCATGATAATTCGGAGTACAATTATTAAGTGGCAAAGAGGGTTTTGACATGAATTCCCGGTCATCAAAACAATTTCAGTCAACCACAATAAAACAGATGGATCTAAAACAGTTGAACGCTATACAGATAATTATTGATAAAGGGTGAGGAATTCGTTCTTGACAATCCCAGTAATCAAGATCAAAGGTTAATACAAATTTGTCTACGACCCCTAGGCCAGTGGAGGGTAAGCTATACATTCCTGCTGATACAAACTGGAGCTGCATCCCCCGAAAGGTCATGACAATTTGAGATTAGTGACAACAATACAATTCTCTCAAGATTCAAATGCCTTACACATTTGATGCGGTTTTGAAAAGAAAGTTAGGCTGGTCAAACAATGGACCCATCGCACCCATGCGTCGAGTATTTCTGAGATAGAGCACCACTGAGGACCAATATGAAGATCGGTCAGCCGTGGCACGGAGAAGCCACGCCCAAACGTAGACACATGTGAACGACAAGCCCATGTATTTGTTACAGTTTAATAAGCCCATCATATACGAATCGTGTGACTGACACGGGTGTTTTGCAAATCAAAGAGATTCGTTGTGCAGATGAGAAATATTCATGCATGCTAAAGCAGACTATGACATATGTTTGATAGCCTGATAATTCGGAGTACAATTATTAAGTGGCAAAGAGGGTTTTGACATGAATTCCCGGTCATCAAAACAATTTCAGTCACCACAATAAAACAGATGGATCCAAAACAGTTGAACGCTATACAGATAATTATTGATAAGGGTGAGGAATTCGTTCTTGACAATCCCAGTAATCAAGATCAAAGGTTAATACAAATTTGTCTACGACCCCTAGGCCAGTGGAGGGTAGCTATACATTCCTGCATGATACAAACTGGAGCTGCATGACCCCCGAAGGTCATGACAATTTGAGATTAGTGACAACAATACAATTCTCTCAAGATTCAAATGCCTTACACATTTGATGCGGTTTTTGAAAAGAAAGTTAGGCTGGTCAAACAATGGACCCATCACGCACCATGCGTCGAGTATTTCTGAGATAGAGCACCACTGAGGACCAATATGAAGATCGGTCAGCCGTGGCGCGGAGAAGCCACGCCCAAACGTTAGACACATGTGAACGACAAGCCCATGTATTTGTTACAGTTTAATAAGCCCATCATATACGAATCGTGTGACTGACACGGGTGTTTTGCAAATCAAAGAGATTCGTTGTGCAGATGAGAAATATTCATGCATGCTAAAGCAGACTATGACATAATGTTTGATAGCATGATAATTCGGAGTACAATTATTAAGTGGCAAAGAGGGTTTTGACATGAATTCCCGGTCATCAAAACAATTTCAGTCAACCACAATAAAACAGATGGATCTAAAACAGTTGAACGCTATATACAGATGATTATTGATAAAGGGTGAGGAATTCGTTCTTGACAATCCCAGTAATCAAGATCAAAGGTTAATACAAATTTGTCTACGACCCCTAGGCCAGTGGAGGGTAAGCTATGCATTCCTGCATGATACAAACTGGAGCTGCATGACCCCCGAAAGGTCATGACAATTTGAGATTAGTGACAACAATACAATTCTCTCAAGATTCAAATGCCTTACACATTTAATGCGGTTTTGAAAAGAAAGTTAGGCTGGTCAAACAATGGACCCATCGCACCCATGCGTCGAGTATTTCTGAGATAGAGCACCACTGAGGACCAATATGAAGATCGGTCAGCCGTGGCGCGGAGAAGCCACGCCCAAACGTTAACACATGTGAACGACAAGCCCATGTATTTGTTACAGTTTAATAAGCCCATCATATACGAATCGTGTGACTGACACGGTTGTTTGGCAAATCAAAGAGATTCGTTGTCATTGGTTATAATGAATTAAAGGTATTACTCCTCTCTTGATTGGTCGATGACCTAAGGGTGTCTTCGTAAGGGTCCTCCTGGTTGGCTGGTGATAATTAAATGCCATGTGCATGTGCGGGGTTGTGGTCATCTTATTTGAGAGTTTATTTCATTCCGTTTAGGATGTGCTGCTAGTTTACTGTCGATATGGCCGTCCAGCCTCTGAGAGAAGCAGCTTTATATTTAAAATGTTTATAACATAATTACTCTTCGTTTGTAACGATTGGAGCTTTCGGTTGACTTTAAATTATAAAGTGGACTTCAACAGTATATCCGAGCTTTTTGTTTTCATTTATATTTGAACTTGTCGTCTCGACCCAACTCATTAAATGGCACACCACATTTGTAGTACGGATGGGGTCAACTTTCTTTCGTTCACGGCAAAGTTTGCAGTTGGCATGCTAGCGATTACCACTGGTTCGTCGTCCCGACCCACCACTCGAACTCGATATCATTTGCTCGGAGCACACAGAAGTATTTTAGTTGCTGCTGCTGAACTGTTTCTCACCGGTGGAGTTGCGACAGATTAGCGACATATTATCGTGGCGTTTATTGAAGGCATGTTATCAGCGGAGTAGTCCAGTACGAAAAGGGCCAATGGGCAATTGGAGGCCTTTCTTGGAACACATTGCACATTCTTCTCGGTGAATGTGATTAGGATAACCACGGAGAGAGAGGTTTCCGAGACCCCCCTCTTACCTGTTACCAACACGGTCGCGAAGGGAGAAAATGCCGAGAAATTGAACGTTTTGGTATAGATATAGGCCTATATTTACGAAAAAAAGTTTAGTCGACTGCCCCTCGTTTAAATTTTTGCAAACCATTTCTAGGCCTACTTGGGTGATCTGATACGTATTACCTTTAGGAGGTTCCCCCGTACAGCTAGGAGCTGCTCAAAGTCTGGCTGAATTCTCTGGAGCTGGTTTGCCAGCTGGCCTGGCACCCGAAGAACTAGTATCGGGAAGCTCTCGGGTAGGAAAGTAACGCCGATGCCTCGTCACGATCCTCAAGAAGGTCTTATGTTCTGATGCTTCGATTGTTGAGCTGAACTTGTTTGTTTTTTTGGTCTGCAAAGCCAAATTCGCAGGGAGCAACCTTCGGCGGGAGTCAAGTTGAGCTGAGGTATGTTTTGAAAACAAAGATGTTGGCAGAAGTTGAAAAATGTATGTACCCTGTAGTCTACAGTGAGAACCGAATTGAACTGATAAATTGAAACGTCCTTTGAATCTTGATATTTTTGGATTGATGTCTTAGATTTTTTGAAATAATTGTTGTGTAAGACTAAGTGTTGGAATATTGTGTGTTGGTGAAAATGTGGTGGGCCAGTTAATGTTCGAGACGACAAGTTCAAATATAAATGAAAACAAAAGAAGCTTGGATATATGTCTGCAGGAAATTTCCTTAAAGGCACTGTTTGACAATGTTAAATCTGAGATGCACGACCCTACGTGTTATCAGTGTCTGTGGTATGGTGTATGTATATACCTTACTTAAGAAATCCAGCCATCTGATTGGTCAAAATTGCACTTGTGATTTTAGCCATTCCCGTAAAGAAACGAAAAATGCCAAAACCAATCAATAGTCCCAAGAGTAAAATCACGGCAAAATTCCAGTTACCAGGAAAATAATAAAATCTTGCTGCAATACCCATTAGTTTACGTTTTAAAATGTTCTTTGAGCTAGCGCGGACACCATACAGTGTGTTGTGTCTGCGATTCCCAACTGATCGAAAATTTCAGTCATTTTTCGTTGGTGATAAACAGACAGCTTCTCAGATTTTCCTTGATGTTTTAATCAATTGAAGCCCTAATAGAGCAAAGCTAGATGTACATGTAGGGGTAAGACTATCCATTTGTTCCTTCATGTACCAGCTTCTTGAAACCTTATTAGGTGGTCTGTCGATGACAGATCACCTATTGATTTCGTTAGAATTTTCTTTCTTTATTTTATTAGGTGGTCTGTCGATGACAGATCACCTATTGATTTCGCTAGAATTTTATTTCTTTATCAGGTGGGCTGTATAACGTACAGACCACCTTATAATTTCGTTAGAATTGCCTTTATTTATTTATATCTTTTTCTTATTTCTAACCACTTTTTTGTAAGCACGATTACTTGAAAATGGCTCAATCAAATGCCTTCAAATTTAGCACACATATGTATAGGCATATGTACAAAGCACAATAACGTTTTCAACATTGACCTTGACTGATGACGTCATTTAGGAGCCATTTTGTAAAATTTTCGGAAATCAACTCATGATCATATCTTCATAACCAAAAGCTATTTCTCATTCATATTCATCATGATCAAGGTCAATATCCGTCCGGTCAATTTCAAGTCAAATAACGCGCGCGTGCGCGTACGTCCGCGCGTCAATGCGCGCGCAAAATTTTGAAATGCTCAAAATCGTTTTAAAATCATTTTGCATACGTTTAAGGCCATTTTAAGCATTTTATAAAAATCGCGCACACGCGCATGCGTGCGCGTTTTTGCGCGTAAAATTATTGCACACATAGAATCGCCATTTTTTTCTTTCATAATATTCCACATATTTTTACAAACAAATTGATACCATGTTTATCTCTTTATGACTATTAATGACGGAATGATCGACCGTTAAAGATAATTTCCGTGCGCGCGAGCTCTTGTAATATAAAGCATATATGGGAAAAACATGCCTATGCAAAATCCATTGTAGCTCTTTAGGGTGCAAGGTGACCCCAATTTTGTTTCATATTTTGATGGAGTATGAATCGGAGATATAATTTCATGTCTCATTTGACCTTCAATTACTCATGACGTCATCATAATCGCCTCTGAACTCAAAATTTCAATTTGCATATTATGACGTCAGCATATTTTTTCGAAAATTGATTGTATCTTTGTAAAATTGATCGATTTTCTTCAAAATGTTGATATGTTCTAGCTGAGACAATTTCTACAAATGCAATCACTATTATCATTCATTTTGACAAAGGCATCATGGCGTATTTTTGCGATTAAAGGAGGCATGTCAATTTTTCACATTTTGCGTGTATTCTCTATGGGACATGACTTTTTCTCAAAACTCGATTCTACAGTCCCGTCCTTCGCGAGCAATATCTACGTTGTTGTAGCTTCGTTTACGCTGAACTTCAAGTATGTTGTAGCTGAGACAAAAAGATATCTCAAATGTATTCTTCATTTTGTCTCAATATTTTGTTGCATCAGCCCACCTATACTTGTTCCAAACAAGTATTACATATCTAGTCAGGTGGGCTGTATCTAATACAGACCACCTTATATTTTTTGTTAAAATCGCCTTTATTTATTATTTATTTATTAGGTGGGCTGTATCTAATACAGACCACCTTATAATTTTGTTAAAATTGCCTTTATTATTAGGTGGGCTGTATCTAATACAGACCACCTTATAATTTTGTTAAAATTGCCTTTATTATTAGGTGGCTGTATCTAATACAGACCACCTTATAATTTTGTTAAAATTGCCTTTTTATTATTATCAGGTGGGCTGTATAACGTACAGACCACCTTATAATTTCGTTAGAATTGCCTTTATTTATTTATTAGGTGGTCTGTCAACGACAGATCACCTATTGTTTTCGTCAGAATTTTCTTTCTTTATTATTATTCTTTATTTTTATTTATTTCCTACACTTTTTTGTGCCTAGGATAACTCAAGTTCGGTTTCGTCAATTTCATTCAATTTTGGCACAGTCATAGGTCATTGTGATGAGACGTGACAGGAACCTTTTCAAGGTCATCACGTCATCGTGACGTCATCCAGGCGCCATTTTGTGAAATCACGTTATCCATCATATCTTCATGATGCATAAGCAAAGGTCATTCATATTCATATCACATATATTTCAGGTCAAGGGTCAACAGGTCATGTCATCAAAGGTCACATAAAGGTCATGACGCGCACGTACGCGCGCGTCAAAATTTAAAAATGCTCAAAATCACTTAACTATTAGAGGAGAGTACGAATCAGGTCATTTTAAGCATTTCAAAATTTTCCGTCCGTAAGTGTCACCGCGCGCGTTGCGCGCGCTCATAACGCGCGGAAAAGGTCAAATTCAAATTGTTTACATGATTTAGATTCCTCTTACCGTAAATGACAATTTACATTAATTTCAGTCACTCTTGACCTTTTATAAGGCCGTGAGCGCGCGTCAAAGTTCAAAATCCGCGCGGGCTGCTATGGGCAATATAATGCAAATTTGATCAAAAACATCCCATTTTAAAAATCAAAATAGCTCTTCAGAGAGTCAATTGACCCCAACTTTTATATCATGGTTGGAAAAAGCATGAGTTGGAAATATGATTTCATGTCTCATTTGACCCTCAATTAACTCATGACGTCATCATAATGGCCTCCAAACTCAAAATTTTAATTTTCATATTATGACGTCAGCAGATTTTTGGAAAATTGATTGTATCTCTGTAAATGTTGATCAATTTTCTTTCAAATTTTGATATGTTCTACCTGAGAATCTTCTCTACAAATGCAGTCTCCACGATATTTCATTTTGACAAAAGCATCATGGCGTATTTTTAAGATTAAAGGAGGCATGTCAATTTTTCACATTTTGCGTGTATTCTCTATGGGACATGACTTTTTCTCAAAACTGGATTCTACATTCTCGTCTTTTGCGAGCAATATCTCCGTCGTTTTATCTTTGTTTACGCTGAGCTTTGAGTATGTTGTAGCTGAGACAATAAGCTATCACAAGTGTGCCCTTTATTTTTCGATCAGATGCCGAGATCATGCTCATATTTCACTTACAAAGTGGGATTTGATAATTCCATTTCCGTTTACGTGTAATCTCTATGGGAAATCTTTTGGTATATCGGTAACGCACTTGACTTCCGACCTCGAGGTCCCTGGTTCGAGTCCGGGCGTCTCCAACAATTTTTTTTCTTCACTTTTTTTTCCTTTTTGACCTTTCACTCTACCATCTCCTTTGAATATTAAACACGTAGAATCGCAAATAATGTAATAAACAACCATATTTACTTTATCATTACCCTATTATCACTAGATCCATTACTTTTTGAATGTGTAATCCTTATGGAAGATGACTTTTTCTCAAATCTGGATTTTACATTCTTGTCTTTTGCGAGCAATATCGCCGTTATTTCGGCTTGGTTTTTGTTGATTTTTGAGTATGTTAAAGCTGAGACTAAATACTATCTAAATGTTTCTCTCATTTTTTTCAGTCTGTCATCGTAGTCTGTTGATGATAATCATCAACATCATGATGATGATGATGATCATCATCATCGTCATCACCATTACTATCAAGATCATCATCATCATGATCATCATGATGATCATCATTGTTTACACGTCTATATAACTTCTCCCTTTCTCAATATAGAAAATATTATAATCTATCATAAGACTTGAAGACAGACCACCTAAATCGTCCCCATGACGAATTAAATTTCTAGTTTATTTATTATTATTATTTATTTTACTTATTTCTAACCACTTTTTTGTGGACAAGATAACATGAAAATGGCTCAATCAAATGACTTCAAATTTGGCACACATATGTATAGGCATATGTACAAAGCACAATAACGTTTTCAACATTGACTTTCGCTGATGACGTCATCTAGGCGCCATTTTGTAAAATTTTACGAAAATCAGCTCATGATCATATCTTCATAACCGAAAGCTATTTCTCATTCATATTTATCATGATCAAGGTCAATATCCGTCCGGTCAATTTCAGGTCAAAGAACGCGCGCGTGCGCGTACGTCCGCGCGTCAATGCGCGCGCAAAATTTTAAAATGCTCAAAATCGTCTTAAAATCATTTTGCATACGTTTTAGGCCATTCTAAGCATTTGATAAAAAATCGGGCAGACGCGCATGCGCGCGGCGCGCGCGCGCGTTTTCGCGCGTTACACTATTACACAACATAGAATCTCCTTTTTTTTCTTTCATAATATTCCACATATTTTTAAGAACAAATTGATACCATGTTCGTCTCTTTATGACTATTAATAACGGAATGATCGACCGTTTAACATAAATTTCCGTGCGCGCGAGCTCTTCTAATACATAGCATATATGGGCAAAAACATGCCCATACAAAATCCATTGTAGCTCTTTAGGATGCAAGGTGACCCAATTTTTTTTCATATTTTGATAGAGTATGATTCGGAGATATTTTTTCATGTCTCATTTGACCCTCAATTAACTCATGACGTCATCATAATGGCCTCCGAACTCAACATTCCAATTTGCATATTATGACGTCAGCATATTTACGGAAAATTGATTGTTTCTCTGTAGATATTGATCGATTTTCTTTAAAATTTGTATATGTTTTAGCTGAGACAATTCTCTACAAATAAAGTGACTACGATCCTTTATTTTGGCATAGGCATCATGGCGTATTTTTGCGATTAAAGGAGGCATGTCAATTTTTCACATTTTGCGTGTATTCTCTATGGGACATGACTTTTTCTCACAACTGGATTCTACATTCCCGTCTTTCGCGAGCAATATCTCCGTCGTTTTAGCTTCGTTTACGCCTAACTTTGAGTATGATGTAGCTGAGACAATTAGCTATCTCAAATGTGCCCTTTATTTTGTCTAAAATTTTAGCTGGACCAGCCCACCTATACTTGTACCAAACAAGTATTACAAATCTAGTTTATTTTTCTTATTTCGAACCACTTTTTTGTGAGCAAGATAACTTGAAATTGGTTAAATCAAATGCTTTGAAATTTGGCACACACATGTATAGGCATATAGAGAAATCAAAATAACGTTTTCAACCTTGACCTTGACTGATGACGTCATCTAGGTGCCATTTTGTGAATATCAACACATGATCATATCTTCATAAGCAAAAACCTATTCTCATTCATATTAATCATGATCAAGGTCAATATCCGTCCGGTCAATTTCAGGTCAAAAAACGCACGCGTGCACGTACATCCGCGCGTCAATGCGCGCGCAAAATTTCAAAATGCTCAAAATCGTCTCAAATTTATTTTGCATACGTTTCAGGTCATTTTAAGCATTTTATAAAAAATCGCGCACACGCGCATGCGCGCGCGTTTTCGCACGTAACACCATTTTATAACATAGTATCGCCATTTTTTCTTTCATGATATTTCTCATTTTTTCGAGGAATTTGATACCATGTTTATCTCTTTATGTCCATTAATAACAAGATGAGCGTCAATTCAAGAAAAATGCCCGTGCGCGCGAGCTCTTTTAATACATAGCATATATGGGCAAAAACATGCCTATACAAAATCCATTATAGCTCTTTGGAATGAAGCGTGACCTTCAATTTTTGTTCATATTTAGATAGAGTATGAGTCGAAGATATGATTCCATGTCTCATCTGGCAATTAAGTGTATCGTGACATCATCACAATGGCCTTGGAACTTAAATTACGAATTTGCATTCAAATCAAATACCTTGAAATTTGACACACATATATAGGCATATGAACAAAACACAGCAAACTTTTCAACCTTGACCTTGACTGATGACGTCATCTAGGCGCCATTTTGTGAAATTTTCTGAAAAATACTCATGATCATATTTTCATAACGGTACGTCATTTCTCATTCATATTTATCATGATTAAGGTCAATATCAGTCCGGTCAAATTCAGGTAAGAAAACGCACGCGTGCGCGTACGTCCGCGCGTCATTACGCGCGCAAACATTTTAAATACTCAAAATCGTCTTAAATTTTTTTTGCATACGTTTCAGGTAATTTTAAGCATTTTATAAAAAATCGCGCGTAAGCGCATGCGCGCGCGTTTTCGCGCGTAACGCCATTACAAAACATAAAATCGCCATTTTTTTTTTTCATGATATTTCTTAAATTTTTTCAAGGAATTTGATACCATGTTTATCTCTTTTTGACCATTAATAACAAGATGAGCGTCAATTCAAGATAAATGTCCGTGCGCGCGAGCTCTTTTATTACATAGTATATATGGGCAAAAACATGCCTATACAAAATCCATTATAGCTCTTTGGAATGAACCGTGACCTTCAATTTGTTTTTCATATTTAGATAAAGCATGAGTCAGAGATATGATTCCATGTCTCATTTTGCCATTAAGTGTATCGTGACACCATCATAATGGCCTTGGAACTCAAAATATGAATTTGCATATAATGACGTCAGCATATTTATGTAACATTGATTGTATCTCTGTATATAATGATCGATTTTCTTCAAAATTTCGATATGTTGTAGCTAAGATAATTTTCTACAAGTTCAATGGTAATCTTTTTTCATTTTGATGACGTCATCAGAGTAAAAATTTCGATTAAAGGCCTCATGTCAGAAATTTCACAATTTGCGTGTTATGACTATAGAAGGTGAATTTCGTTCACGTAATGAATCTACATGATATTGTTTATTAAGAATTTTTAAGCCGTTTGTCGCTTATTTTTGCTCTATTTTGTTTTAAATTTTAGTTGACCAGCCCACCTATACTTGTTCCAAACAAGTATTATGTCTAGTTTATTTTTCTTATTTCTAACCACTTTATTGTGGACAAGATAACATGAAAATGGCTCAATCAAATGACTTCAAATTTGGCACACATATGTATAGGCATATGTACAAAGTACAATAACGTTTTCAACATTGACCTTTACTGATGACGTCATCTAGGCGCCATTTTGTAAAATTTTACGAAAATCAACTCATGATCATATCTTCATAACCGAAAAGTATTTCTCATTCATATTTCTCATGATCAAGGACAATATCCGTCCGGTCAATTTCAGGTCAAAGAACGCGCGCGCGTGCGCGTACGTCCGCGCGTCAATGCGCGCGCAAAATTTTAAAAAGCTCAAAATCGTCTTAAAATCATTTTGCATACGTTTTAGGCCATTTTAAGCATTTTATAAAAAAATATTTAAAAAATGGCGCACACGCGCATGCGCGCGCGTTTTCGCGCGTAAAACTATTACACAGCATAGAATCGCCATTTTTTTGCTTTCATGATATTCCAGATATTTTTACAAACAAATTGATGCCCTGTTTGTCTCTTTATGACTATTAATAACGGAATGACCGACCATTTAACATAATTTCCGTGCGCGCGAGCTCTTGTAATACATAGCATATATGGGCAAAAACATGCCTATACAAAATCCATTGTAGCTCTTTGGGATGCAAGGTGACCGCAATTTTTTGTTTATATTTTGATAGAGTATGAATTGGAGATATTGTTTCATGTCTCATTTGACCCTCAATGAACTCATGACGTCATCATGATGGCCTCCGAACTCAAAATTCCAATTTGCATATTATGACGTCAGCATATTTATGGAAAATTGATTGTATCTCTGTAAATATTGATCGATTTTCTTCCAAATTTTGATATTTTCTACAAATGCAGTTACTATTATCCTTCATTTTGACAAAGGCATCATGGCGTATTTTTGCGATTAAAGGAGGCATGTCAATTTTTCACATTTTGCGTGTATTCTTTATGGGACATGACTTTTTCTCAAAACTGGATTCTTCATTCCCGTCTCGCGCGAGCAATATATCTGTCGTTTTTACTGAGCTTCGAGTATGTTGAAGCTGAGACAATAAGCTATCACAAATGTGCCCTTTAAATTTTAATTGAAACAGCCCACCTATACTTGTTCAAAACAAGTATTACAAATCTAGTTTATTCTTTATTTTTCTTATTTCTAACCACTTTTTGTGGACAAGATTACGTGAAAATGGCTCAATCAAATGCCTTGAAATTTGGCACACATATGTATAGGCATATGTACAAGGCACAAAAATGTTTTCAACCTTGACCTTTACTGATGACGTCATCTAGGCGCCATTTTGTAAAATTTTCGGAAAAACAACTCATGATCATATCTTCATAACCAAAAGCTATTTCTCATTCATATTTATCATGATCAAGGTCAATATCCGTCCGGTCAATTTCGGGTCAAAAAAGGCGCGCGCGCGCGTACGTCCGACAGCGCGCGCAAAATTTTTGAAATGCTCAAAATCTTCTCAAAATTTTTTTGCATAAGATTTAGGCCATTTTAAGCATTTTATAAAAATCGCGCACACACGCATGTGCGCGCGTTTTCGCGCGTAAAACTATTACGAAACATAGAATTGCCTTTTTTTCTTTTATAATATTCCACATATGTTTACAAACAAATTGATACCATGTTTATATCTTTATGACTATTAATAACGGAATGATCGACCGTTTAACATAAATTTCCGTACGCGCGAGCTCTTATAATACATAGCATATATGGGCAAAAACATGCCTATACAAAATCCATTGTAGCTCTTTAGGATGTAAGGTGTACCCAATTTTTTTTTCTTATTCTGATAGAGTATGAACTGTCGATTTGATTTCATGTCTCATTTGACCCTCAATTTACTCATGACGTCATCATAATGGCCTCCGAACTCAACATTTTATTTTGCATATTATGACATCAGCATATTTTTGGAAAATTGATTGTATCTCTGAAGATATTGATCGATTTTCTTCCAAATTTTAAAATGTTTTAGCTGAGACAATTTTCTACAAAAGCAGCCACCACAATTTTTCATTTTGATAAAGGCATCATGGCGTATTTTTGCGATTAAAGGACGCATGTCAATTTTTCACATTTAGCGTGTATTCTCTACGGGACATGATTTTTTTCTCAAAACTGGATTCTACATTCCCATCTTTCGAGAGCAGTATCTCCAACGTTTTAGCTTTGTTTTCGCTGAGCTTCGAGTATGTTGTAGCTGAGACAATAAGTTATCTTAAATGTGCTTTGGTTTTGTCTCAATTTTAGTTGGATCAGCCCACCTATACTTGTTCCAAACAAGTATTACAAATCTAGTTAGGTGGTCTGTCGATGACAGATCACCTATTGATTTCGCTAGAATTTTCTTTCTTTATTCTTTCTTTATTTCTTTATTAGGTGGTCTGTCGATGACAGATCACCTATTGATTTCGCTAGAATTTTCTTTCTTTATTCTTTCTTTATTTCTTTATTTTTATTTCTTCCGTACACTTTTTTGTGCACACGTTTACTCGAAATCGACATGGTCAATTTCCTTTGAATTTCTGTCAGTCATCAAGCCCTATGATTTCAAGTCTAATTAACTTTTTCAAGTTCATGGGGTCATCGTTACGTCATCCAGGCGCCATTTTGTAAAAATCAGGTCATTATCATATCTCGATAACAAGTCATCAAAAATCAACCATATTTGGTATACATCAACTTCAGGTCGAAGGTCAACGAAAAATGTCAAAAAATTCCGCGCGTGCACCTCGACGCACACGTACGCGCGCATTAAAATTTTAAAATGGTCAAATTCGTTCTAAATTAATTTTGCATACGTTTCAGGCCATTTTAAGCATTTTCAAAATTTGCGCGCGCGTAATTATGCGCGCGCGTTTCCGCGCGTATCCGCGCGTACTGGCATTTTGCAACATAGAATCGCCAAATTTTTTCTGTTATCATATTTATTACATTTTTCCAAGCATTTTGATACCTTGTTTACCTTTTTCCGACCAGTAATACTGCAATTAGCGGCTGTCAAAGTTGAACGCACGCGCCGACCTGCGCTATCTGTATCCACAATACATGGGCAAAAACATGCCTATACAAAATTCATTTTAACTCTTCAGAATTGATAGATAACCCACAATTTCTTTCATATTTAAATAGATTATGAGTTGGAGGTATGATTTCATGTCTCATTTGACCCTCAATTAACTCATGACGTCATCATAATGGCCTCCAAACTCAAAATTTCAATTTGCATATTATGACGTCAGCAGATTTCTGGAAAATTGACTGTATCTCTGTAAACAATGATCAATTTTCTTCCAAATTTTGATATGATCTAGCTTAGACAATTCTCTACAAATGCAGTCGACACAATATTTCATTTTGACAAAGGTATCATGGCGTATTTTTGCGATTAAAGGTGGCATGTCAATTTTTCACATTTTGCGTGTATTCTCTATGGGACATGACTTTTTCTCAAAACTGGATTCTACATTCTCGTCTTTCGCGAGCAATATCTCCGTCGTTTTATCTTTATTTACGCTGAGCTTTAAGTATGTTGTAGCTGAGACAATAAGCTATCATAAGTGTGCCCTTTATTTTTCATTCAGATGCCGGGATCATGCTCATATTTCACTTCCAAAGTGGGATTTGAGAATTCCATTTCCCGTTTACGTGTAATCTCTATGGGAAATGTTTTGGTATATCCGTAACGCACTTGACTTCCGACCTCGAGGTCCCTGGTTCGAGTCCGGGCGTCTCCAACAATTTGTTTTCTTCACTTTTTTTTTCTTTTTGACCTTTCACTGTACCATCTCCTTTCAATATTAAAACACGTACAATCGTAAATAATGTAATAAACAACCATATTTACTTTATTATTACCCTATTATCACCCTATTATCACTTGATCCATTACTTTTTGCGTGCAATCCTTATGGGAGATGACTTTTTCTCAAATCTGGATTCTACAAAATCTTGTCTTTTGCGAGCAATATCGCCGTTATTTCGGCTTGATTTTTGTTGATTTTTGAGTATGTTGTAGCTGTGACTATATACTATCTAAATGTTCTCTCATTTTTGTCAGTCTGATGTCATCATGGTCTGTTGATGATAATCATCAACATCATCATGATCATGATCATCATCATCGTCATCACCATTACTATCAAGATCATCATCATCATCATCATGATGATCATCATTGTTTACATGTCTATATAATTTCTCCCTTTCTCAATAAAGTAAATATTATAATCTATCATAAGACTTGAAGACAGACCACCTTAATCGTCCTCGTGACGATTTAAATTCTAGTTTATTTTTATTTCTTCCATACACTCTTTTGTGCACACGTTTACTCGAAATTGACATATTCAATTTCCTTTGAATTTCTGTCAGTCATCAAGCCCTATGGTTTCAAGTTTAATTTACTTTTTCAAGGTCATTAGGTCATCGTGACGTCATCCAGGCGCCATTTTGTAAAAATCAGGTCATTATCATATCTCAATAATGAGTCATCAAAAATAAACCATATTTAGGATAAATCAACTTGAGGTCAAAGGTTAGCTTAAAATGTCAACAAATTCCGCGCGCGCAACTCGACGCGCACGTACGCGCGCATCAAAATTTTAAAATGCTCAAATTCGTTCTTAAATTTTTTTGCACACGTTTCAGGCCATTGTTAGCATTTTCAAAATTTTGCGCGAGAGCACTTATTTTTTACACGTTTCCGCGCGTAATCACGCGTACTGACATTTTACAACATAGAAACGCCAAATTTTCTCTATCATATCAACCACATTTTTCCAAGCATTTTGATACCTTGTTCACCTTTTTCTGACCAGTGATAACGCAATGAGCGTCCGTCAAAGTTGACAGCACGTGCGGATCTGCATTATCTTTATCCACAATACATGGGCAAAAACATGCCTATACAAAATTCATTGTAACTCTTCCGAATAGATAGGAACTCCCAATAATTTTTCATATTTGGATAGATTATGAGTTGGAAATATGATTTCATGTCTCATTTGACCCTCAATTAACTCATGACGTCATCATAATGGCCTCCAAACTCAAAATTTCAATTTGCATATTATGACGTCAGTATATTTATGGAAAATTGATTGTATCTCTCTTAATATTAAGCAATTTTCTTTCAAATTTTGATATGTTTTAGCTGAGAATATTCTCTACAAATGCAGTAATCACGATATTTCATTTTGACAATGGCATTATGGCGTATTTTTGCGATTAAAGGAGGCATGTCAATTTTTCACATTTTGCGTGTATTCTCTACGGGACATGACTTTTTCTCAAAACTGGATTCTACATTCTTGTCTTTCGCGAGCAATATCTCCGTCGTTTTATCTTCGTTTACGCTGAGCTTTGAGTATGTTGTAGCTGAGACAATATGCTATCGTAAGTGTGCCCTCTATTTTTCGATCAGATTCTTACTTACAAAGTGGGATTTGAGAATTCAATTTTTCGTT
The DNA here is from genome assembly GCF_000002235.5 of Strongylocentrotus purpuratus. Classification (NCBI taxonomy): domain Eukaryota; kingdom Metazoa; phylum Echinodermata; class Echinoidea; order Camarodonta; family Strongylocentrotidae; genus Strongylocentrotus; species Strongylocentrotus purpuratus. The sequence goes on along the minus strand of NW_022145615.1, from coordinate 15,560,010 downwards.
TACGTGTAATCTCTATGGGAAATGTTTTGGTATATTGGTGACGCACTTGACTTCCGACCTCGAGGTCCCTGGTTCGAGTCCGGGCGTCTCCAACAATTTTTTTCTTTTTAACCTTTCACTGTACCATCTCCTTTGAATATTAAAACACGTACAATCGCAAATAATGTAATAAACAACCATATTTACCTTTTTATTCCCCTATTATCACTTGATCCATTACTTTTTGCGTGTAGTCCCTATGGGAGATGACTTTTTCTCAAATCTGGATTCTACATTCCTGTCTTTTGCGAGCAATATCGCCGTTATTTCCGCTTGGTTTTTGTTGATTTTGGAGTATGTTGTAGCTGAGACTATGCTACATGTATATAAAGGTCCCCTCATTTTTTTCAATCAGATGTCATCATGGTCTGTTGATGATTATCATCAACATCATCATGATCATCATCATCATCATCATCAACATCGATATCCCCATTACTATCAAGATCATGATCATCATCATGATCATCATTGTTTACATGTCTATATAACTTCTCCCTTTTTCAATATAGTAAATATATTTTAATCTATTATAAGACTTGAAGACAGACCACCTTATTCGTCCTCGTGACGAATTAAATTCTAGTTTTGTTATTGTTTGTATAGCTGGTAGTGGAATCTTGCACGGTTCCCTCCCATTTGCTCTGTACTAAAAACAGAATCAGAAATTTCTATTTAGTATTTACCCTAAAGAAAATGTTCCTTAATAAAATTATTGCAAATATGTTCCTTTACAACCCCAGCTCTCAATTAACATAAGAAAAAGGGGACCATGGGGGGGGGGGGGGGGGGGGGGACCAATGGGTACCGTTTAGGCATTTTGGCTGTATGGAGGGCGCAAGTAGCTTTAAGTGCTACATGTATATAGATGTTACTAATATATTATCATTAGTAGTAGTAGTTGTACTATGTTATTACAATTTTTAGGTGGTCTGTCGTTTTCGACAGATCACCTTTTGTTTTCGTCAGAATTTTCTTTCTTTATTTATTAGGTGGTCTGTCGTTTCGACAGATCACCTATTGTTTTCGTCAGAATTTTCTTTATTATTTATTCTTTATCAGGTGGGCTGTATAACGTACAGACCACCTTATAATTTCGTTAGAATTGCCTTTATTATCAGGTGGGCTGTATAACGTACAGACCACCTTATAATTTCGTTAGAATTGCCTTTATTTATCAGGTGGGCTGTATATCGTACAGACCACCTTATAATTTCGTAAGAATTGCCTTTATTTATTTATTTTTCTTTATTTTTCTTATTTCGAACCACTTTTTTGTAAGCACGATTACTTGAAAATGGCTCAATCAAATGCCTTTAAATTTGGCACATATATGTATAGGCATATGTACAAAGCACAATAATGTTTTCAACATTGACCTTCACTGATGACGTCATCTAGGCGCCATTTTGTAAAATTTTACGAAAATCAACACATGATCATATCTTCATACCCAAAGATTATTTCTCATTCATATTTATCATGATCAAGGTCAATATCCGTCCGGTCAATTTCAGATGAAACAACGCGCGCGTGCGCGTACGTCCGCGCGTCAATGCGCGCGCAAAATTTTTAAATGCTCAAAATCGTCTCAAAATCATTTTGCATACGTTTTAGGCCATTTTAAGCATTTATAAAAAATCGCGCACACGCGAATGCGCGCGCGTTTTCGCGCGTAAAACTATTACACAATACAGAATCGCCATTTTTTTTCTTTTATAATATTCCACATATTTTTACAAACAAATTAATACCGTGTTTGTCTCTTTATGACTCTTAATAACGGAATGATCGACCGTTTAACATAAATTCCAGTGCGCGCGAGCTCTTGTAATACATAGCATATATGGGCAAAAACATGCCTATACAAAATCCATTGTAGCTCTTTAGGATGCAAGGTGACCCCAATTTTGTTTTCATATTTTGATAGAGATTAAATTGGAGATATGATTTCATGTTTCATTTGACCCTCAATTAACTCATGACATCATCATAATGGCCTCCGAACCCAAAATTCCAATTTGCATATTATGACGTCAGCATATTTATGGAAAATTGATTGTAGCTCTGTAAATATTAATCGATTTTCTTCCAAATTTTGATATGTTGTAGCTGAGACAAAAAGCTATCTCAAATGTACCCTTCATTTTGTCTCAATTTTTTGTTGGATCAGCCCACCTATACTTGTTCCAAACAAGTATTACAAATCTAGTTATTCTTTATTTTTCTTATTTCGAACCACTTTTTTGTAAGCACGATTACTTGAAAATGGCTCAATCAAATGCCTTCAAATTTGGCACACATATGTATAGGCATATGTACAAAGCACAATAACGTTTTTAAAATTAACATTCACTGATGACGTCATCTAGGCGCCATTTTGTAAAATTTTACGAAAATCAACACATGATCATATCTTCATAACCAAAAGTTATTTCTCATTCATATTTATCACGATTAAGGTCAATATCCGTCCGGTCAATTGCAGGTAAAATAACGCGCGAATGCGCGTACGTCCGCGCGTCAGTACGCGCGCAAAATTTTAAATTGCTTAAAAACGTCTCAAAATCATTTTGCATACGTTTTAGGCCATTCTAAGCATTTTATAAAAAATTTATAAAAAATCTCGCACACGCGCATGCGCGCGCGTTTTCGCGCGTACTGAATTTTTGCAACATAAATTAGCCAAATTTTCTTTTTCATCATATTTGGCACATTTTTCCAAGCATTTTGATACCTTGTTCACCTTTTTCTGACCATTAATAACGGAGTGAGCGTCCGTTTAAGATACATGTCCGTGCGTGCGAGCTCTTGTATTACATAGCATATATGGGCAAAAACATGCCTATACAAAATCCATTGTAGCTCTTTAGGATGTAAGCTGACCCCAATTTTTTTATCATATTTTGATAGCGTATGAATCGGAGATTTGATTTCATGTCTCATTTAAACCTCAACTAACTCATGACGTCATCATAATGGCCTCCGAACTCAAAATTTCAATTTGCATAATATGACGATATTTTTGGAAAATTGATTGTATCTTTATAAAAATTCATCGATTTTCTTCAAAATTTTGATATGTTCTAGCTGAGCCAATTTTCTACAAATCCAGTCTCCACAATTTTTCATTTTGACAAAGGCATCATGGCGTATTTTTGCGATTAAAGGAGGCATGTCAATTTTTAACATTTTGCTTCCAAATTTGAATATGTTCTAGCTGAGACAATTTTCTACAAATATAGTGACCACCATTTTAGGCCATTTTAAGCATTTATAAAAAAAATCGCGCACACGCGAATGCGCGCGCGTTTTCGCCCGTAAAACTATAACACAACATAGAATCGCCATTTTTTTTTCCTCTCATAATATTCCACATATTTTTACAAACAAATTGATACCATGTTTGTCTCTTTATGACTATTAATAACGGAATGATCGACCGTTTAACAAAAAATTCCGTGCGCGCGAGATCTTGTAATACATAGCATATAGTGGCAAAAACATGCCTATACAAAATCCATTGTAGCTCTTTAGGATGCACGGTGACCCCAAATTTGTTTTCATATTTTAATAGAGTATGATTCGGAAATATTTGTTGATGTCTCATTTGACCCTCTATTAACTCATGACATCATCATAATGACCTCCGAACTCAAAATTTCAATTTGCATGTTATGATGTCAGCATATTCTCTGTAGATATAAATCGTTTTTCTTCCAAATTTGAATACAAAAAGCTCTCTCAAATGTATCCTTCATTTTGTCTCAATTTTTGGTTGGATCAGCCCACCTATACTTGTTCTAAACAAGTATTACAAATCTAGTTTATTTTCAGGTGGGCTGTATATCGTACAGACCACCTTATAATTTCGTAAGAATTGCCTTTATTTATTTATTTATTAGGTGGTCTGTTGAAAACAGATCACCAATTGTTTTCGTCAGAATTTTCTTTCTTTATTTATTTATTATTATTATTATTTATTTTTATTTCTTCCCGTTTTTTGTTTATCGGTTAACTCAAGATCGCTTGTCTTAATTTCTTAATTTTTTTTTTTTTTTTTTTGATCCTCAAAAAAAAATTAATTTGCACCCCCCCCCCCCTTGAGCGCCAGGGGGGGGGGGGGGGGCCCCAACCCCCAAAAAAGGTAAAAATCACGTGATTTTACATGATTTTTTTCTCAAGGGGGGGGGGCCCGGGCCCCCCGGCCCCCCCCCCCCCCCCTGGATCCGCCACTGAGCCCACCTATACTTGTTCCAAACAAGTATTACAAATCTAGTTCTTATTTATTTATTCCCGTTTTTTGTTTATCGGTTAACTCAAGATCGGTTGTGTTAATTTCTGTCAATTTTGACACAGTCATAGGTCATTGTCATGAAACGTGACAGGAATATTTTCAAGGTCATCGGGTCATCGTGACGTCATCCAGGCGCCATTTTGTGAAATCACGTTACCCATCATATCTTCATGATGCATAAGCAAAGGTCATTCATATTCATATTACATATATTTCAGGTCAAGGGTCAATAGGTCATGTCATCAAAGGTCACATAAAGGTCATGATGCGCGCGTACGTGCGCGTCAAAATTTAAAAATGCTCAAAATCACTTAAATATTAAAGGAGAGTACGAATCAGGTCATTTTAAGCATTTCGAAATTTTCCGTCCGTACGTGTCCCCGCGCGCGTTGCGCGCGCTCACAACGCGCGTTAAAGGTCAAATTCAAATTTTGTGTACATGATTTAGATTCCTCTTACCGTAAATGACAATTTGCATTAATTTCAGTCACTCTTGACCTTTCATAAGGCCTTGAGCGCGCGTCAAAGTTTAGAATCTGCGCGTGCTGCTATGGGCAATATAATGCAAATTTGATCAAAAACATGCCATTTTAAAAATCGAAATAGCTCTTCAGATAGTCAATTGACCCCCAACTTTTATATCATGATTGGAAAAAGCATGAGTTGGAGATATGATTTCATGTCTCATTTGACCCTCAATTAACTCATGACGTCATCATAATGGCCTCCGAACTCAAAATTTCAATTTGCATATTATGACGTCAGCAGATTTTTGCAAAATTGATTGTATCTCTGTAAATATTGATCAATTTTCTTTCAAATTTTGATATGTTCTACCTGAGAATATTCTCTACAAATGTAGTTACCACGATATATCATTTTGACAAAGGTATCATGGCATATTTTTGCAATTAATGGAGGCATGTCAATTTTTCACATTTTGCGTGTATTCTCTATGGGACATGACTTTTTCTGAAAACTGGATTCTACATTCCCGTCTTTCACGAGCAATATCTCCGTCGTTTTTATCTTCGTTAACGCTGAGCTTTGAGTATGTTGTAGCTGAGACAATAAGCTATCACAAGTGTGCCCTTTATTTTTCGATCAGATGCCGGGATCATGCTCATATTTCACTTACAAAGTGGGATTTGAGAATTCAATTTTCAGTTTACGTGTAATCTCTATTGGAAATGTTTTGGTATATCGGTAACGCACTTGACTTCCGACCTCGAGGTCCCTGGTTCGAGTCCGGGCGTTTCCAACAATTTTTTTTCTTCACTTTTTTTTCTTTTTGACCTTTCACTGTACCATCTCCTTTGAATATTAAAACACGTACAATCGCAAATAATGTAATAAACAACCATATTTACTTTAATATTACCCTATTATCACTTGATCCATTACTTTTGGCGTGTAATCCTTAAGGGAGATGACTTTTTCTCAGATCTGGATTCTACATTCTTGTCTTTTGCGAGCAATATCGCCGTTATTTCGGCTTGATTTTTGTTGATTTTTGAGTATGTTGTAGCTGAGACTATATACTATCTAAATGTTTTCTCATTTTTTTCAGTCTGATGTCATCGTGGTCTGTTGATGATAATCATCAACATCATCATGATCATCATCATCATCATCATTGTAATCCCCATTACTATCAAGATCATGATCATCATGATCATCATGATGATCATCATTGTTTACATGTCTATATAACTTCTCCCTTTCTCAATATAGTAAATATTATAATCTATCATAAGACTTGAAGACAGACCACCTAATTCGTCCCCATGGCGAATTAAATTTCTAGTTTTATTCTTTTCATTATTCTTTTTTAAGTACATGTATTATTAACCCTATTTAGCCCGGGGGGGATGGGTGGGATATATCCCCCCAATATTTCAGGTGGGGAGGATGGCCTGTACAATCATTCCCCCCCCCCCCCAATAATTCATCATCAAAAAAAAAAATTAAGAGAAAAATTAATGAGAGCCCGATGAGAGTAGTTAATGGTTATTACTCGCAAGATGACCATCAATAAATATACACATTTTACTATCTAATTTGCATAATACATAAATAAATGAGACAACCGTATATGAGACAAGAATAAATTCAATTCTCGGTCATACGGCTTTATCAGGAATTGATGAATTTATTCAATTTATTCAATCAACAGCATCATAGAAATGCAGTGCGCCAAATGTTAAGCGCGAAGCGCAAAAGTGCAAAAAAGAAGTAGAGAGTGGGAGAGAGAGAGATCATGAGAGAAAGAGAGGATATAGGCGCATAGCCAGGTGGGAGGAGGTAGGGGCTGTCGCCCCCCCCCCCCCAAAAAAAAAAAAAAAAAAAAAAAAAAAACGCCGGCCAAAAAGAGAGAGAGAGAGAGAAAGAAGAAAGGAAGGGGACGTAGGAAGAACAAAGATTAAGAGTCGAGAACGGTTCAACGCATCGTCTTCTTTCCCTAATAATTTAATGAAACGTCAAAGCTTCCGCGCTTCGCGAGGGAGGGAGGGGTGGACTGAATTTAGACAAGGATTAAGAGTCAAGAATGCCGGTACAACGAATCGTCTCCTTTCTTTAATAATTTAATGAAATGTCAGAGCTTCCGCGCTATGCGCGGAGGAAGGGGAACTTTATTCAAACAAGGATTAAGAGTCGAGAACGGTAAAACAAATCGTCTTCTTTCTCTAATAATTTAATGAAACATCAAAGCTTCCGCGCGAATCCCTGCACCTACCCCCTAGGGAGCGCACTTTGCGCGCTCTGTAAGTGATTTGCACGCTTCGCGTGCTCACTTCCGCCCCCCTAAAATGAAATTCTTGCTACGCGCTTGAGAGGATAATAACCCAAGTTGCAAGCCCATGTGGGACCCTAACAGGCCCCATATTCTCTGAAATGTTATCTTTATTGAGGGTGACTTGAAAAGGTTAATAACTTGTAAGGGAGGGGTGCAACCTGCCACACGCTCCTACCTCTTGGTTGCTTTGATCCATTGCCGAAAATATTTTGGCACCTATTATCCCCCCCCCCCCCCAACCACGAATACAAATCGACACCGTTGATCAGTTGTATTATGCGTATATACATTGATGATACCAGAACAAATTAATGTTGATTATCAGAATGTCATTTTGGAATACCTCTATACAAATACCACATTGTCTTTATCCCGTATCAGTATTAGTATGATCCAATATAAAGCTATTATTCTTTAGATAATTCAGTATAATGCTTTTCCTCAAAAATAGTTTTGCTATTTTTTTAGGGTTGAGACGCTAAGAAATGGTTTCAAATGTACATTACACGAACCCTGAACCATTGCAAAATGATGGTGGTTCTCTCTCTTTACTTTAATCATGCATTATCAACTACATATAAAGCAGCAACCAAAAACTTAGGGTTATCTGAGATAGGTGAAAGTAAGAGTTAAAAAGAAAGTCATGCTAAAACGGCGCTTCACTTCCCCTCGCCCCCTGAAAAAAATAAAATAGATTAGTAGTCCTCCTCTCCAGCATCCCCCTCCCCCCGCTTTAATATCACATTTTCACTTGGCAGCCGAAGGGGTCCGGGGTGGGGGTGGGAGGAGAGGGTTAAACCCCTAACCCCCCCCCCCCCCCCGTAGATCTGCCCATGTTACCATGTTCATGTTCTCAATAGTGACTTTTAGATTTGCGTGGACGTGTTACTTCCTTTTAAGGCACTGACAGTCACATGTGGCGTCCTTTTAAGCACTGGCAGTGCCTTAAAAGGAGGTCACACGTTGCAGTCCACGTTCTCAACGTGCAATTCTAAAAGTCCCTAATATTGATTTACTGGTCGAGGTTCATTATTTGCTGACAACGAAAAACTTCTCCGACCATGTTTCTGCCCTTGCGCGATAGGCCTATAACCACTGCTGACGGCGGCACTGCACTGCAAGCTGAATCGGTAATAATAGGCCTACTCGTAAAACGAGAAATCTTGCACGCTAATCTTAGTTCCATTTCATTGGTTTAAGGTTTGAAAATTGAAACTCAATATTGTAATAAAGTTATAACAGAAAAGATAATCTTTATTATAATTCCACCGGGGCGATTTTTAATTTTGCAATCGCCCCCGTGAGCAACCTGACGGGGACGATTATGTAGCTCACGGGGGCGAATCGCCCACCGCCCCCGTGTATTTTGAGCTACTCTCTATGCAGTCTACGTGCATTGCGCGACCTAGTCTACTCTCAAAGATACACTCATGAAAAACAACCGTGCAGATAAACTAGAGAAAGGCCAAGGTGGTGTCATTAGTTGACTCTTTTGTTTTCGGCATATAAAAGTATGAATGACTGCTTTGATATTCGAGAAATAGTTGTTTTTATACGCTCAAGGGAAGGTTAGAATTGTGCTATTGCCCGAGGCGTCTCTCAAAGCAGTCATTAATACTATACTGTTAAATGAAAATATCTGGGGGGTACCCAACTCAAGAACATAACCGATGCCCTGGTCATGTAATGAAATACTCACAATTATATTGTATAATCTACACAAAAAATTTAGAAGTATATTTCATCTCTTATTTCCTGGTATCATTTTCAATCTTTTTGTTACTAATTCATTTAAATAATTGCATTTTTCCTAATATTACTTTTTTAAATATTCCGGTGGTATTGCGACTAAGGCTATGGCTTGGTTCTTTTTACTCGCCTATTTTACGAGATAGTAACTAGTAACGTTGGCTTCTATGAACGGGGCCCAGATATCAATGGTGTATCTCATAGAGAACCTTCTGACTTCATAGTGTCAATAGCTATGCATCAAGATCTAAAAAATCTAAACATAGATCTGACACAGCTGCAGGCCTGCATTAAGGCAGGATATGGCATGTAGTCAGTGGGTATGTTTGTGTGTACGAGTATTTGATTAATTGGTTGTAGAGCATGTGAGTAATTCCAAATTGTTTGTATTTTACTTTCTTGCATTACCATGTCCGCATAGTGGCCAATGCAGAGATGAAAGTTTGATACAAATTTATTCTGGATATGATATCATTCCTCATGATTATTGTACCCCCAACACGGATCATAGTTTAAGAGTAGAACCTAGTGAATTTTATTTGCAGCTGTATTTGATCTGAGTTAAGCTTACTGCTTTGTATCAACTATTTTCAAAATATAGATTCATCTCTGTAATGTATGAATGATGACGATGTGGACTGTCTTGTGGCCCAGAATGTCAATGATAACGAAACCCGGGATTACCCCATCATTTTCTTCTTCAAACTTTGTTTTCTGATTGTAGGAATGCGGAGGACGAGCATTCCATAGTGGAGCGACGTCTTAATCAACAGAAAGAAGACTTGGAGATGACGATGAGAAGTCTGAAACAACAAATTGAGACTGTAGAGGGCGATCTTACAGCATCACGTTAGGAGTGTTCGGGTCTAAAAAGCTCTATAGCTTCCATGACAGCAGCACAAGCTGGTCATATAGCGCAGTTGGATGCCACTAAGGTAAATATTGGTCTATTATCTACATGTACCTCCTACAATTAAAGAGGAAGTCCACCCTAATAATCAGTTGGTATAAATAAAAGCAGAAAAATAAAAGAAACAAATTGATGAAAAATTTGAGCAATATCAGATTAAAAGCAGGAAAGTCATGAATATTTAAAGTTGTCATCGGTGAAACACAAATTGGCAACACTTTGACATATCGAGCAAGTTCCTCTCCAGTTTGCTCTGTACAGAAATTTCATAAACTTTCATTCTCTTAGTGATAATTGAAAAGTTTTGTTTGATACAGGGGTTGTATAGGAACATATTTGAAATAATTTTATTTAGGATACATGTATGATTGAACATTTTCTTTAAAGGTGAAATTCAAAGAAAATCACAAATATGTCAACTCATGTATCACTAGAAACTGGTAAGCTAACAGATGGCCATCTTACAAGTTTTAGGTCAACTACATATCGGGTGATTTATAAAACTACAAATACAACTACCTCCATAGCGACTCGATAGCAGCTGGGATATACGAGAGATTCGCCGGAAAAATAACGATGTTTTAATGACGTCACTATATGGACCAATACTGCCAAGGCAGACGACATCCCATAAAGAATAAACATAATTGCAAAGCTATTATTTGTCTAATTATTAGTTTAGTGTATATAAATGTAATGGCATGTCAAACCATTCAAAAGGGGATATGACCCGATTCTGATAACTAAAATCTTTTGCTTGTAAATACACAGGATAGGGGTTAATTAACAGTCGAAGAAACCAGACTTTCAAATTGAAAAACCCCCGAATGATAGTAAGGACGGCATTTGTTCCCTCTTGGAACGCAGAACATACCGCGGTGTGTGCAGCTGAATATACAATGGCGTCTTATTCTGTTTACAAGCGACAGACTCCTTTAGTTTTGTATCGCTGCATTTAATTGTCATCAAAACACAACCATGCGCGGGGTTTAGAGTGAGGCAATAGATTATACATTTAGCCTGACGGTAGTGAAGTAAGAGAAAGAACTCAAGAAAAGATGAAAACACAGGCACTGAAAATGTGTGAGATGTCATGGGACATCGTCTGCTTGTGCAAATCATGTCCATACTGTGATCTCACACATCTCAGCAGCGTTCGGAGAGCTCTCCATGTGCTATGCCGGGGCTGTATTTAAGCGTTTTTTAATTTATAATAATCTTTACTTCAAATGCTTCCAAGCATTACATTTTGATAACCTTGTCGAATCAACGTTTCAACTTTGCAATAATGAACATAAAATTAGTTTTTAAATTCAATGAATATCTAATTTATGGTAAATAGAAATTTCTGATTCTGTTTTAGTACAGAGCAAATGGAAGGGAATCTTGCAAGATTCATGTAGGTCATAGAGTGGCCAATTTGTGTTTGAATGATTGTAACTTCAAAAATGTCTTTATTTCTAATTACTGTGAAATTGTTAATTGTATTTTGACTAAATTTGGTCACAGGTAAGTGAGATGCTATCCGGTGATTGCCTTCAAAAAAGAAACTCAAAAATTTGCATGAATAATATTTCTGAAACACATTCTGAAAGACTAGTTGTAGCAAATGAGTTTGATATCACAGTTATTTGATTTGCTATACCGTATTTGCCGCAGCGCTGCATACACTGTAGGCCGCACCCCCAACTATGACATTTCGTAGAGGACAAAAAAAACAAAAACCAAACGGACCAAACAAAATAATCTTAATTTTCTTGTTAGAACACTATTTTTTCTACAAACTGATACCCAAATTTATCAATATTCTTATAAATTTACAGGAAGTTTACCTCAAAAATGATTGTAATCTAGCAAATCTTCATCGATTTTTAAATTAGTACTGCATCACAGGCAGATTTGGTATCCTACATAGAATACCAGGATGCGCAGTTGCGTTGCACGGCAGCTAGCTCCGTTACGGTCCCTTTTACTTTTTAACCATGCAATGGCACATACTTAAATCTAGATCTACCGGTAGATTTTGTCAGAAAAATAAGAAATGAAGTTTATTTTCGTCTTTATGTCAACAATGCAACAAAGAATTGTCGGTTAGATGTGTGGAGTTATTCTAGAAATGTCCTGTACCATTGTATAGTCATTTTAGTCCCATATGTAGGAATGGACGTGCTGTTTTGACCGCTGAATTTTTAGCTGTTGCGCAAAGGCCGCACCCAGACTTTTTGAATTTTCTCTTCCGAAAATACTGCGGCCTTTACGCCGGCAAATACGGTAGTTTACAGTAAAATTGTAAAAACTCATCATAGTATTCCTATCTGATTACTAAATATGAATATAGGATTAAGGTCCAAAAATTGGCATTTCTGAAAAATATAAATGGTCCTGATACTAAAATTACATGTTTGAATTTTATAAACATAATTTCATTTTTCACTGTCTTGGGGACACATGTACATTATAGTATATGTCAACAAACCCAGAGCCATTTAGAAAATCAATGACACTTCAAGCCTAGACATACAGATCAGCAAGTGCAGGGGTCATTGATGCAAAAAGCTGTACTTTTACCCCACAGCAAAGCTTCAGTTCAGTCTTCCTTGGTAGTTATTTGAGACAATTTACAGTGTTACATGGATCTCATTGTGTACATTTTGACAAGTATTCTTTGTGTTTGCTTGCTCTTGTTATACATTTAGCACCAGCTAGAGCAGTCTGTGGATTCTTGCAGACAGAAAGGTAGCAGGATCTCCGATCTGGAAGCAGAGGTGGCGGCGCTCAAGGCTACTGTGGAGGAGAAAGAAGGCAGGATCAGAGAAGATGAAACGATTAGGAGAAAACTCCACAATACCATCCAGGAATTAAAGGTAAATTGAGATGTAAAGATGTATTGAAGATTTATACGTTTGTTCTGCATTGCTTCAAGTTTTTGATCCGGACCAACATGCCATATGCCAGAGCTGCCAACCATTCCGTTTTTGCCGGAATTACTGTTTTTTCCTCCAAATTACGGTATTACGTTTTTTCTTCATAAATATGTTTTTATGCCTCCGTTACGAAGTAGCCGGAGGCATTATGTTTTCGGGTTGTCCGTCCGTCCGTCTGTACGTCCAGTTCTCGTGATCGCGTTATCTGAAGAACCGATTGATGGATTCCTGCCAAACTTTGGTCATGTATGTATCTTGCAGAGCCGATGAACTGATTAGATTTTGGGGTCACGAGGTCAAAGGTCAAAGGTCAAAGGTCAAAGGTCACATTATGTATGCAAAAACAGCTCGTGATCGCGTTATCCGAAGAACCGATTGATGGATTCCTGCCAAACTTTGGTCATGTATGTTACTTGCAGAGCCGATGAGCTGATTAGATTTTGGGGTCATGAGGTCAAGGTCAAAGGTCATGCGGTTCATTATGTATGCAAAAATAGCTTGTGATCGCTGACCATGGCTTCCTTTTTAAGAAAGATATTTGCAAATGTAAAACATGCTTCAAAATGGCCCTTTTATAGCGCAAAATGACAGTATATACGCGATTTAATCGTTTTCTTTTGATTGCGCAAGAAATAAAGATGAAAGAGATAAACCGATGTCAAGAACAGATAGAGAAGCTCAAGCGCAACATAATGATACCTCTTAGAAGTCCATGGCTTCCTTTTTAAGAAAGATATTTGCAAATGTAAAACATGCTTCAAAATGGCCCTTTTATAGCGCAAAATGACAGTATATACGCGATTTAATCGTTTTCTTTTGATTGCGCAAGAAATAAAGATGAGAGAGATAAACCGATGTCAAGAACAGATAGAGAAGCTCAAGCGCAACATAATGATACCTCTTAGAAGTCCATGGCTTCCTTTTTAAGAAAGATATTTGCAAATGTAAAACATGCTTCAAAATGGCCCTTTTATAGCGCAAAATGACAGTATATACGCGATTTAATCGTTTTCTTTTGATTGCGCAAGAAATAAAGATGAGAGAGATAAACCGATGTCAAGAACAGATAGAGAAGCTCAAGCGCAACATAATGATACCTCTTAGAAGTCCATGGCTTCCTTTTTAAGAAAGATATTTGCAAATGTAAAACATGCTTCAAAATGGCCCTTTTATAGCGCAAAATGACAGTATATACGCGATTTAATCGTTTTCTTTTGATTGCGCAAGAAATAAAGATGAGAGAGATAAACCGATGTCAAGAACAGATAGAGAAGCTCAAGCGCAACATAATGATACCTCTTAGAAGTCCATGGCTTCCTTTTTAAGAAAGATATTTGCAAATGTAAAACATGCTTCAAAATGGCCCTTTTATAGCGCAAAATGACAGTATATACGCGATTTAATCGTTTTCTTTTGATTGCGCAAGAAATAAAGATGAGAGAGATAAACCGATGTCAAGAACAGATAGAGAAGCTCAAGCGCAACATAATGATACCTCTTAGAAGTCCATGGCTTCCTTTTTAAGAAAGATATTTGCAAATGTAAAACATGCTTCAAAATGGCCCTTTTATAGCGCAAAATGACAGTATATACGCGATTTAATCGTTTTCTTTTGATTGCGCAAGAAATAAAGATGAAAGAGATAAACCGATGTCAAGAACAGATAGAGAAGCTCAAGCGCAACATAATGATACCTCTTAGAAGTCCATGGCTTCCTTTTTAAGAAAGATATTTGCAAATGTAAAACATGCTTCAAAATGGCCCTTTTATAGCGCAAAATGACAGTATATACGCGATTTAATCGTTTTCTTTTGATTGCGCAAGAAATAAAGATGAGAGAGATAAACCGATGTCAAGAACAGATAGAGAAGCTCAAGCGCAACATAATGATACCTCTTAGAAGTCCATGGCTTCCTTTTTAAGAAAGATATTTGCAAATGTAAAACATGCTTCAAAATGGCCCTTTTATAGCGCAAAATGACAGTATATACGCGATTTAATCGTTTTCTTTTGATTGCGCAAGAAATAAAGATGAGAGAGATAAACCGATGTCAAGAACAGATAGAGAAGCTCAAGCGCAACATAATGATACCTCTTAGAAGTCCATGGCTTCCTTTTTAAGAAAGATATTTGCAAATGTAAAACATGCTTCAAAATGGCCCTTTTATAGCGCAAAATGACAGTATATACGCGATTTAATCGTTTTCTTTTGATTGCGCAAGAAATAAAGATGAGAGAGATAAACCGATGTCAAGAACAGATAGAGAAGCTCAAGCGCAACATAATGATACCTCTTAGAAGTCCATGGCTTCCTTTTTAAGAAAGATATTTGCAAATGTAAAACATGCTTCAAAATGGCCCTTTTATAGCGCAAAATGACAGTATATACGCGATTTAATCGTTTTCTTTTGATTGCGCAAGAAATAAAGATGAGAGAGATAAACCGATGTCAAGAACAGATAGAGAAGCTCAAGCGCAACATAATGATACCTCTTAGAAGTCCATGGCTTCCTTTTTAAGAAAGATATTTGCAAATGTAAAACATGCTTCAAAATGGCCCTTTTATAGCGCAAAATGACAGTATATACGCGATTTAATCGTTTTCTTTTGATTGCGCAAGAAATAAAGATGAGAGAGATAAACCGATGTCAAGAACAGATAGAGAAGCTCAAGCGCAACATAATGATACCTCTTAGAAGTCCATGGCTTCCTTTTTAAGAAAGATATTTGCAAATGTAAAACATGCTTCAAAATGGCCCTTTTATAGCGCAAAATGACAGTATATACGCGATTTAATCGTTTTCTTTTGATTGCGCAAGAAATAAAGATGAGAGAGATAAACCGATGTCAAGAACAGATAGAGAAGCTCAAGCGCAACATAATGATACCTCTTAGAAGTCCATGGCTTCCTTTTTAAGAAAGATATTTGCAAATGTAAAACATGCTTCAAAATGGCCCTTTTATAGCGCAAAATGACAGTATATACGCGATTTAATCGTTTTCTTTTGATTGCGCAAGAAATAAAGATGAGAGAGATAAACCGATGTCAAGAACAGATAGAGAAGCTCAAGCGCAACATAATGATACCTCTTAGAAGTCCATGGCTTCCTTTTTAAGAAAGATATTTGCAAATGTAAAACATGCTTCAAAATGGCCCTTTTATAGCGCAAAATGACAGTATATACGCGATTTAATCGTTTTCTTTTGATTGCGCAAGAAATAAAGATGAGAGAGATAAACCGATGTCAAGAACAGATAGAGAAGCTCAAGCGCAACATAATGATACCTCTTAGAAGTCCATGGCTTCCTTTTTAAGAAAGATATTTGCAAATGTAAAACATGCTTCAAAATGGCCCTTTTATAGCGCAAAATGACAGTATATACGCGATTTAATCGTTTTCTTTTGATTGCGCAAGAAATAAAGATGAGAGAGATAAACCGATGTCAAGAACAGATAGAGAAGCTCAAGCGCAACATAATGATACCTCTTAGAAGTCCATGGCTTCCTTTTTAAGAAAGATATTTGCAAATGTAAAACATGCTTCAAAATGGCCCTTTTATAGCGCAAAATGACAGTATATACGCGATTTAATCGTTTTCTTTTGATTGCGCAAGAAATAAAGATGAGAGAGATAAACCGATGTCAAGAACAGATAGAGAAGCTCAAGCGCAACATAATGATACCTCTTAGAAGTCCATGGCTTCCTTTTTAAGAAAGATATTTGCAAATGTAAAACATGCTTCAAAATGGCCCTTTTATAGCGCAAAATGACAGTATATACGCGATTTAATCGTTTTCTTTTGATTGCGCAAGAAATAAAGATGAGAGAGATAAACCGATGTCAAGAACAGATAGAGAAGCTCAAGCGCAACATAATGATACCTCTTAGAAGTCCATGGCTTCCTTTTTAAGAAAGATATTTGCAAATGTAAAACATGCTTCAAAATGGCCCTTTTATAGCGCAAAATGACAGTATATACGCGATTTAATCGTTTTCTTTTGATTGCGCAAGAAATAAAGATGAGAGAGATAAACCGATGTCAAGAACAGATAGAGAAGCTCAAGCGCAACATAATGATACCTCTTAGAAGTCCATGGCTTCCTTTTTAAGAAAGATATTTGCAAATGTAAAACATGCTTCAAAATGGCCCTTTTATAGCGCAAAATGACAGTATATACGCGATTTAATCGTTTTCTTTTGATTGCGCAAGAAATAAAGATGAGAGAGATAAACCGATGTCAAGAACAGATAGAGAAGCTCAAGCGCAACATAATGATACCTCTTAGAAGTCCATGGCTTCCTTTTTAAGAAAGATATTTGCAAATGTAAAACATGCTTCAAAATGGCCCTTTTATAGCGCAAAATGACAGTATATACGCGATTTAATCGTTTTCTTTTGATTGCGCAAGAAATAAAGATGAGAGAGATAAACCGATGTCAAGAACAGATAGAGAAGCTCAAGCGCAACATAATGATACCTCTTAGAAGTCCATGGCTTCCTTTTTAAGAAAGATATTTGCAAATGTAAAACATGCTTCAAAATGGCCCTTTTATAGCGCAAAATGACAGTATATACGCGATTTAATCGTTTTCTTTTGATTGCGCAAGAAATAAAGATGAGAGAGATAAACCGATGTCAAGAACAGATAGAGAAGCTCAAGCGCAACATAATGATACCTCTTAGAAGTCCATGGCTTCCTTTTTAAGAAAGATATTTGCAAATGTAAAACATGCTTCAAAATGGCCCTTTTATAGCGCAAAATGACAGTATATACGCGATTTAATCGTTTTCTTTTGATTGCGCAAGAAATAAAGATGAGAGAGATAAACCGATGTCAAGAACAGATAGAGAAGCTCAAGCGCAACATAATGATACCTCTTAGAAGTCCATGGCTTCCTTTTTAAGAAAGATATTTGCAAATGTAAAACATGCTTCAAAATGGCCCTTTTATAGCGCAAAATGACAGTATATACGCGATTTAATCGTTTTCTTTTGATTGCGCAAGAAATAAAGATGAGAGAGATAAACCGATGTCAAGAACAGATAGAGAAGCTCAAGCGCAACATAATGATACCTCTTAGAAGTCCATGGCTTCCTTTTTAAGAAAGATATTTGCAAATGTAAAACATGCTTCAAAATGGCCCTTTTATAGCGCAAAATGACAGTATATACGCGATTTAATCGTTTTCTTTTGATTGCGCAAGAAATAAAGATGAGAGAGATAAACCGATGTCAAGAACAGATAGAGAAGCTCAAGCGCAACATAATGATACCTCTTAGAAGTCCATGGCTTCCTTTTTAAGAAAGATATTTGCAAATGTAAAACATGCTTCAAAATGGCCCTTTTATAGCGCAAAATGACAGTATATACGCGATTTAATCGTTTTCTTTTGATTGCGCAAGAAATAAAGATGAGAGAGATAAACCGATGTCAAGAACAGATAGAGAAGCTCAAGCGCAACATAATGATACCTCTTAGAAGTCCATGGCTTCCTTTTTAAGAAAGATATTTGCAAATGTAAAACATGCTTCAAAATGGCCCTTTTATAGCGCAAAATGACAGTATATACGCGATTTAATCGTTTTCTTTTGATTGCGCAAGAAATAAAGATGAGAGAGATAAACCGATGTCAAGAACAGATAGAGAAGCTCAAGCGCAACATAATGATACCTCTTAGAAGTCCATGGCTTCCTTTTTAAGAAAGATATTTGCAAATGTAAAACATGCTTCAAAATGGCCCTTTTATAGCGCAAAATGACAGTATATACGCGATTTAATCGTTTTCTTTTGATTGCGCAAGAAATAAAGATGAGAGAGATAAACCGATGTCAAGAACAGATAGAGAAGCTCAAGCGCAACATAATGATACCTCTTAGAAGTCCATGGCTTCCTTTTTAAGAAAGATATTTGCAAATGTAAAACATGCTTCAAAATGGCCCTTTTATAGCGCAAAATGACAGTATATACGCGATTTAATCGTTTTCTTTTGATTGCGCAAGAAATAAAGATGAGAGAGATAAACCGATGTCAAGAACAGATAGAGAAGCTCAAGCGCAACATAATGATACCTCTTAGAAGTCCATGGCTTCCTTTTTAAGAAAGATATTTGCAAATGTAAAACATGCTTCAAAATGGCCCTTTTATAGCGCAAAATGACAGTATATACGCGATTTAATCGTTTTCTTTTGATTGCGCAAGAAATAAAGATGAGAGAGATAAACCGATGTCAAGAACAGATAGAGAAGCTCAAGCGCAACATAATGATACCTCTTAGAAGTCCATGGCTTCCTTTTTAAGAAAGATATTTGCAAATGTAAAACATGCTTCAAAATGGCCCTTTTATAGCGCAAAATGACAGTATATACGCGATTTAATCGTTTTCTTTTGATTGCGCAAGAAATAAAGATGAGAGAGATAAACCGATGTCAAGAACAGATAGAGAAGCTCAAGCGCAACATAATGATACCTCTTAGAAGTCCATGGCTTCCTTTTTAAGAAAGATATTTGCAAATGTAAAACATGCTTCAAAATGGCCCTTTTATAGCGCAAAATGACAGTATATACGCGATTTAATCGTTTTCTTTTGATTGCGCAAGAAATAAAGATGAGAGAGATAAACCGATGTCAAGAACAGATAGAGAAGCTCAAGCGCAACATAATGATACCTCTTAGAAGTCCATGGCTTCCTTTTTAAGAAAGATATTTGCAAATGTAAAACATGCTTCAAAATGGCCCTTTTATAGCGCAAAATGACAGTATATACGCGATTTAATCGTTTTCTTTTGATTGCGCAAGAAATAAAGATGAGAGAGATAAACCGATGTCAAGAACAGATAGAGAAGCTCAAGCGCAACATAATGATACCTCTTAGAAGTCCATGGCTTCCTTTTTAAGAAAGATATTTGCAAATGTAAAACATGCTTCAAAATGGCCCTTTTATAGCGCAAAATGACAGTATATACGCGATTTAATCGTTTTCTTTTGATTGCGCAAGAAATAAAGATGAGAGAGATAAACCGATGTCAAGAACAGATAGAGAAGCTCAAGCGCAACATAATGATACCTCTTAGAAGTCCATGGCTTCCTTTTTAAGAAAGATATTTGCAAATGTAAAACATGCTTCAAAATGGCCCTTTTATAGCGCAAAATGACAGTATATACGCGATTTAATCGTTTTCTTTTGATTGCGCAAGAAATAAAGATGAGAGAGATAAACCGATGTCAAGAACAGATAGAGAAGCTCAAGCGCAACATAATGATACCTCTTAGAAGTCCATGGCTTCCTTTTTAAGAAAGATATTTGCAAATGTAAAACATGCTTCAAAATGGCCCTTTTATAGCGCAAAATGACAGTATATACGCGATTTAATCGTTTTCTTTTGATTGCGCAAGAAATAAAGATGAGAGAGATAAACCGATGTCAAGAACAGATAGAGAAGCTCAAGCGCAACATAATGATACCTCTTAGAAGTCCATGGCTTCCTTTTTAAGAAAGATATTTGCAAATGTAAAACATGCTTCAAAATGGCCCTTTTATAGCGCAAAATGACAGTATATACGCGATTTAATCGTTTTCTTTTGATTGCGCAAGAAATAAAGATGAGAGAGATAAACCGATGTCAAGAACAGATAGAGAAGCTCAAGCGCAACATAATGATACCTCTTAGAAGTCCATGGCTTCCTTTTTAAGAAAGATATTTGCAAATGTAAAACATGCTTCAAAATGGCCCTTTTATAGCGCAAAATGACAGTATATACGCGATTTAATCGTTTTCTTTTGATTGCGCAAGAAATAAAGATGAGAGAGATAAACCGATGTCAAGAACAGATAGAGAAGCTCAAGCGCAACATAATGATACCTCTTAGAAGTCCATGGCTTCCTTTTTAAGAAAGATATTTGCAAATGTAAAACATGCTTCAAAATGGCCCTTTTATAGCGCAAAATGACAGTATATACGCGATTTAATCGTTTTCTTTTGATTGCGCAAGAAATAAAGATGAGAGAGATAAACCGATGTCAAGAACAGATAGAGAAGCTCAAGCGCAACATAATGATACCTCTTAGAAGTCCATGGCTTCCTTTTTAAGAAAGATATTTGCAAATGTAAAACATGCTTCAAAATGGCCCTTTTATAGCGCAAAATGACAGTATATACGCGATTTAATCGTTTTCTTTTGATTGCGCAAGAAATAAAGATGAGAGAGATAAACCGATGTCAAGAACAGATAGAGAAGCTCAAGCGCAACATAATGATACCTCTTAGAAGTCCATGGCTTCCTTTTTAAGAAAGATATTTGCAAATGTAAAACATGCTTCAAAATGGCCCTTTTATAGCGCAAAATGACAGTATATACGCGATTTAATCGTTTTCTTTTGATTGCGCAAGAAATAAAGATGAGAGAGATAAACCGATGTCAAGAACAGATAGAGAAGCTCAAGCGCAACATAATGATACCTCTTAGAAGTCCATGGCTTCCTTTTTAAGAAAGATATTTGCAAATGTAAAACATGCTTCAAAATGGCCCTTTTATAGCGCAAAATGACAGTATATACGCGATTTAATCGTTTTCTTTTGATTGCGCAAGAAATAAAGATGAGAGAGATAAACCGATGTCAAGAACAGATAGAGAAGCTCAAGCGCAACATAATGATACCTCTTAGAAGTCCATGGCTTCCTTTTTAAGAAAGATATTTGCAAATGTAAAACATGCTTCAAAATGGCCCTTTTATAGCGCAAAATGACAGTATATACGCGATTTAATCGTTTTCTTTTGATTGCGCAAGAAATAAAGATGAGAGAGATAAACCGATGTCAAGAACAGATAGAGAAGCTCAAGCGCAACATAATGATACCTCTTAGAAGTCCATGGCTTCCTTTTTAAGAAAGATATTTGCAAATGTAAAACATGCTTCAAAATGGCCCTTTTATAGCGCAAAATGACAGTATATACGCGATTTAATCGTTTTCTTTTGATTGCGCAAGAAATAAAGATGAGAGAGATAAACCGATGTCAAGAACAGATAGAGAAGCTCAAGCGCAACATAATGATACCTCTTAGAAGTCCATGGCTTCCTTTTTAAGAAAGATATTTGCAAATGTAAAACATGCTTCAAAATGGCCCTTTTATAGCGCAAAATGACAGTATATACGCGATTTAATCGTTTTCTTTTGATTGCGCAAGAAATAAAGATGAGAGAGATAAACCGATGTCAAGAACAGATAGAGAAGCTCAAGCGCAACATAATGATACCTCTTAGAAGTCCATGGCTTCCTTTTTAAGAAAGATATTTGCAAATGTAAAACATGCTTCAAAATGGCCCTTTTATAGCGCAAAATGACAGTATATACGCGATTTAATCGTTTTCTTTTGATTGCGCAAGAAATAAAGATGAGAGAGATAAACCGATGTCAAGAACAGATAGAGAAGCTCAAGCGCAACATAATGATACCTCTTAGAAGTCCATGGCTTCCTTTTTAAGAAAGATATTTGCAAATGTAAAACATGCTTCAAAATGGCCCTTTTATAGCGCAAAATGACAGTATATACGCGATTTAATCGTTTTCTTTTGATTGCGCAAGAAATAAAGATGAGAGAGATAAACCGATGTCAAGAACAGATAGAGAAGCTCAAGCGCAACATAATGATACCTCTTAGAAGTCCATGGCTTCCTTTTTAAGAAAGATATTTGCAAATGTAAAACATGCTTCAAAATGGCCCTTTTATAGCGCAAAATGACAGTATATACGCGATTTAATCGTTTTCTTTTGATTGCGCAAGAAATAAAGATGAGAGAGATAAACCGATGTCAAGAACAGATAGAGAAGCTCAAGCGCAACATAATGATACCTCTTAGAAGTCCATGGCTTCCTTTTTAAGAAAGATATTTGCAAATGTAAAACATGCTTCAAAATGGCCCTTTTATAGCGCAAAATGACAGTATATACGCGATTTAATCGTTTTCTTTTGATTGCGCAAGAAATAAAGATGAGAGAGATAAACCGATGTCAAGAACAGATAGAGAAGCTCAAGCGCAACATAATGATACCTCTTAGAAGTCCATGGCTTCCTTTTTAAGAAAGATATTTGCAAATGTAAAACATGCTTCAAAATGGCCCTTTTATAGCGCAAAATGACAGTATATACGCGATTTAATCGTTTTCTTTTGATTGCGCAAGAAATAAAGATGAGAGAGATAAACCGATGTCAAGAACAGATAGAGAAGCTCAAGCGCAACATAATGATACCTCTTAGAAGTCCATGGCTTCCTTTTTAAGAAAGATATTTGCAAATGTAAAACATGCTTCAAAATGGCCCTTTTATAGCGCAAAATGACAGTATATACGCGATTTAATCGTTTTCTTTTGATTGCGCAAGAAATAAAGATGAGAGAGATAAACCGATGTCAAGAACAGATAGAGAAGCTCAAGCGCAACATAATGATACCTCTTAGAAGTCCATGGCTTCCTTTTTAAGAAAGATATTTGCAAATGTAAAACATGCTTCAAAATGGCCCTTTTATAGCGCAAAATGACAGTATATACGCGATTTAATCGTTTTCTTTTGATTGCGCAAGAAATAAAGATGAGAGAGATAAACCGATGTCAAGAACAGATAGAGAAGCTCAAGCGCAACATAATGATACCTCTTAGAAGTCCATGGCTTCCTTTTTAAGAAAGATATTTGCAAATGTAAAACATGCTTCAAAATGGCCCTTTTATAGCGCAAAATGACAGTATATACGCGATTTAATCGTTTTCTTTTGATTGCGCAAGAAATAAAGATGAGAGAGATAAACCGATGTCAAGAACAGATAGAGAAGCTCAAGCGCAACATAATGATACCTCTTAGAAGTCCATGGCTTCCTTTTTAAGAAAGATATTTGCAAATGTAAAACATGCTTCAAAATGGCCCTTTTATAGCGCAAAATGACAGTATATACGCGATTTAATCGTTTTCTTTTGATTGCGCAAGAAATAAAGATGAGAGAGATAAACCGATGTCAAGAACAGATAGAGAAGCTCAAGCGCAACATAATGATACCTCTTAGAAGTCCATGGCTTCCTTTTTAAGAAAGATATTTGCAAATGTAAAACATGCTTCAAAATGGCCCTTTTATAGCGCAAAATGACAGTATATACGCGATTTAATCGTTTTCTTTTGATTGCGCAAGAAATAAAGATGAGAGAGATAAACCGATGTCAAGAACAGATAGAGAAGCTCAAGCGCAACATAATGATACCTCTTAGAAGTCCATGGCTTCCTTTTTAAGAAAGATATTTGCAAATGTAAAACATGCTTCAAAATGGCCCTTTTATAGCGCAAAATGACAGTATATACGCGATTTAATCGTTTTCTTTTGATTGCGCAAGAAATAAAGATGAGAGAGATAAACCGATGTCAAGAACAGATAGAGAAGCTCAAGCGCAACATAATGATACCTCTTAGAAGTCCATGGCTTCCTTTTTAAGAAAGATATTTGCAAATGTAAAACATGCTTCAAAATGGCCCTTTTATAGCGCAAAATGACAGTATATACGCGATTTAATCGTTTTCTTTTGATTGCGCAAGAAATAAAGATGAGAGAGATAAACCGATGTCAAGAACAGATAGAGAAGCTCAAGCGCAACATAATGATACCTCTTAGAAGTCCATGGCTTCCTTTTTAAGAAAGATATTTGCAAATGTAAAACATGCTTCAAAATGGCCCTTTTATAGCGCAAAATGACAGTATATACGCGATTTAATCGTTTTCTTTTGATTGCGCAAGAAATAAAGATGAGAGAGATAAACCGATGTCAAGAACAGATAGAGAAGCTCAAGCGCAACATAATGATACCTCTTAGAAGTCCATGGCTTCCTTTTTAAGAAAGATATTTGCAAATGTAAAACATGCTTCAAAATGGCCCTTTTATAGCGCAAAATGACAGTATATACGCGATTTAATCGTTTTCTTTTGATTGCGCAAGAAATAAAGATGAGAGAGATAAACCGATGTCAAGAACAGATAGAGAAGCTCAAGCGCAACATAATGATACCTCTTAGAAGTCCATGGCTTCCTTTTTAAGAAAGATATTTGCAAATGTAAAACATGCTTCAAAATGGCCCTTTTATAGCGCAAAATGACAGTATATACGCGATTTAATCGTTTTCTTTTGATTGCGCAAGAAATAAAGATGAGAGAGATAAACCGATGTCAAGAACAGATAGAGAAGCTCAAGCGCAACATAATGATACCTCTTAGAAGTCCATGGCTTCCTTTTTAAGAAAGATATTTGCAAATGTAAAACATGCTTCAAAATGGCCCTTTTATAGCGCAAAATGACAGTATATACGCGATTTAATCGTTTTCTTTTGATTGCGCAAGAAATAAAGATGAGAGAGATAAACCGATGTCAAGAACAGATAGAGAAGCTCAAGCGCAACATAATGATACCTCTTAGAAGTCCATGGCTTCCTTTTTAAGAAAGATATTTGCAAATGTAAAACATGCTTCAAAATGGCCCTTTTATAGCGCAAAATGACAGTATATACGCGATTTAATCGTTTTCTTTTGATTGCGCAAGAAATAAAGATGAGAGAGATAAACCGATGTCAAGAACAGATAGAGAAGCTCAAGCGCAACATAATGATACCTCTTAGAAGTCCATGGCTTCCTTTTTAAGAAAGATATTTGCAAATGTAAAACATGCTTCAAAATGGCCCTTTTATAGCGCAAAATGACAGTATATACGCGATTTAATCGTTTTCTTTTGATTGCGCAAGAAATAAAGATGAGAGAGATAAACCGATGTCAAGAACAGATAGAGAAGCTCAAGCGCAACATAATGATACCTCTTAGAAGTCCATGGCTTCCTTTTTAAGAAAGATATTTGCAAATGTAAAACATGCTTCAAAATGGCCCTTTTATAGCGCAAAATGACAGTATATACGCGATTTAATCGTTTTCTTTTGATTGCGCAAGAAATAAAGATGAGAGAGATAAACCGATGTCAAGAACAGATAGAGAAGCTCAAGCGCAACATAATGATACCTCTTAGAAGTCCATGGCTTCCTTTTTAAGAAAGATATTTGCAAATGTAAAACATGCTTCAAAATGGCCCTTTTATAGCGCAAAATGACAGTATATACGCGATTTAATCGTTTTCTTTTGATTGCGCAAGAAATAAAGATGAGAGAGATAAACCGATGTCAAGAACAGATAGAGAAGCTCAAGCGCAACATAATGATACCTCTTAGAAGTCCATGGCTTCCTTTTTAAGAAAGATATTTGCAAATGTAAAACATGCTTCAAAATGGCCCTTTTATAGCGCAAAATGACAGTATATACGCGATTTAATCGTTTTCTTTTGATTGCGCAAGAAATAAAGATGAGAGAGATAAACCGATGTCAAGAACAGATAGAGAAGCTCAAGCGCAACATAATGATACCTCTTAGAAGTCCATGGCTTCCTTTTTAAGAAAGATATTTGCAAATGTAAAACATGCTTCAAAATGGCCCTTTTATAGCGCAAAATGACAGTATATACGCGATTTAATCGTTTTCTTTTGATTGCGCAAGAAATAAAGATGAGAGAGATAAACCGATGTCAAGAACAGATAGAGAAGCTCAAGCGCAACATAATGATACCTCTTAGAAGTCCATGGCTTCCTTTTTAAGAAAGATATTTGCAAATGTAAAACATGCTTCAAAATGGCCCTTTTATAGCGCAAAATGACAGTATATACGCGATTTAATCGTTTTCTTTTGATTGCGCAAGAAATAAAGATGAGAGAGATAAACCGATGTCAAGAACAGATAGAGAAGCTCAAGCGCAACATAATGATACCTCTTAGAAGTCCATGGCTTCCTTTTTAAGAAAGATATTTGCAAATGTAAAACATGCTTCAAAATGGCCCTTTTATAGCGCAAAATGACAGTATATACGCGATTTAATCGTTTTCTTTTGATTGCGCAAGAAATAAAGATGAGAGAGATAAACCGATGTCAAGAACAGATAGAGAAGCTCAAGCGCAACATAATGATACCTCTTAGAAGTCCATGGCTTCCTTTTTAAGAAAGATATTTGCAAATGTAAAACATGCTTCAAAATGGCCCTTTTATAGCGCAAAATGACAGTATATACGCGATTTAATCGTTTTCTTTTGATTGCGCAAGAAATAAAGATGAGAGAGATAAACCGATGTCAAGAACAGATAGAGAAGCTCAAGCGCAACATAATGATACCTCTTAGAAGTCCATGGCTTCCTTTTTAAGAAAGATATTTGCAAATGTAAAACATGCTTCAAAATGGCCCTTTTATAGCGCAAAATGACAGTATATACGCGATTTAATCGTTTTCTTTTGATTGCGCAAGAAATAAAGATGAGAGAGATAAACCGATGTCAAGAACAGATAGAGAAGCTCAAGCGCAACATAATGATACCTCTTAGAAGTCCATGGCTTCCTTTTTAAGAAAGATATTTGCAAATGTAAAACATGCTTCAAAATGGCCCTTTTATAGCGCAAAATGACAGTATATACGCGATTTAATCGTTTTCTTTTGATTGCGCAAGAAATAAAGATGAGAGAGATAAACCGATGTCAAGAACAGATAGAGAAGCTCAAGCGCAACATAATGATACCTCTTAGAAGTCCATGGCTTCCTTTTTAAGAAAGATATTTGCAAATGTAAAACATGCTTCAAAATGGCCCTTTTATAGCGCAAAATGACAGTATATACGCGATTTAATCGTTTTCTTTTGATTGCGCAAGAAATAAAGATGAGAGAGATAAACCGATGTCAAGAACAGATAGAGAAGCTCAAGCGCAACATAATGATACCTCTTAGAAGTCCATGGCTTCCTTTTTAAGAAAGATATTTGCAAATGTAAAACATGCTTCAAAATGGCCCTTTTATAGCGCAAAATGACAGTATATACGCGATTTAATCGTTTTCTTTTGATTGCGCAAGAAATAAAGATGAGAGAGATAAACCGATGTCAAGAACAGATAGAGAAGCTCAAGCGCAACATAATGATACCTCTTAGAAGTCCATGGCTTCCTTTTTAAGAAAGATATTTGCAAATGTAAAACATGCTTCAAAATGGCCCTTTTATAGCGCAAAATGACAGTATATACGCGATTTAATCGTTTTCTTTTGATTGCGCAAGAAATAAAGATGAGAGAGATAAACCGATGTCAAGAACAGATAGAGAAGCTCAAGCGCAACATAATGATACCTCTTAGAAGTCCATGGCTTCCTTTTTAAGAAAGATATTTGCAAATGTAAAACATGCTTCAAAATGGCCCTTTTATAGCGCAAAATGACAGTATATACGCGATTTAATCGTTTTCTTTTGATTGCGCAAGAAATAAAGATGAGAGAGATAAACCGATGTCAAGAACAGATAGAGAAGCTCAAGCGCAACATAATGATACCTCTTAGAAGTCCATGGCTTCCTTTTTAAGAAAGATATTTGCAAATGTAAAACATGCTTCAAAATGGCCCTTTTATAGCGCAAAATGACAGTATATACGCGATTTAATCGTTTTCTTTTGATTGCGCAAGAAATAAAGATGAGAGAGATAAACCGATGTCAAGAACAGATAGAGAAGCTCAAGCGCAACATAATGATACCTCTTAGAAGTCCATGGCTTCCTTTTTAAGAAAGATATTTGCAAATGTAAAACATGCTTCAAAATGGCCCTTTTATAGCGCAAAATGACAGTATATACGCGATTTAATCGTTTTCTTTTGATTGCGCAAGAAATAAAGATGAGAGAGATAAACCGATGTCAAGAACAGATAGAGAAGCTCAAGCGCAACATAATGATACCTCTTAGAAG
This sequence comes from Strongylocentrotus purpuratus, assembly GCF_000002235.5. Taxonomy (NCBI): domain Eukaryota; kingdom Metazoa; phylum Echinodermata; class Echinoidea; order Camarodonta; family Strongylocentrotidae; genus Strongylocentrotus; species Strongylocentrotus purpuratus. The sequence goes on along the minus strand of NW_022145615.1, from coordinate 15,531,461 downwards.
TCCATGGCTTCCTTTTTAAGAAAGATATTTGCAAATGTAAAACATGCTTCAAAATGGCCCTTTTATAGCGCAAAATGACAGTATATACGCGATTTAATCGTTTTCTTTTGATTGCGCAAGAAATAAAGATGAGAGAGATAAACCGATGTCAAGAACAGATAGAGAAGCTCAAGCGCAACATAATGATACCTCTTAGAAGTCCATGGCTTCCTTTTTAAGAAAGATATTTGCAAATGTAAAACATGCTTCAAAATGGCCCTTTTATAGCGCAAAATGACAGTATATACGCGATTTAATCGTTTTCTTTTGATTGCGCAAGAAATAAAGATGAGAGAGATAAACCGATGTCAAGAACAGATAGAGAAGCTCAAGCGCAACATAATGATACCTCTTAGAAGTCCATGGCTTCCTTTTTAAGAAAGATATTTGCAAATGTAAAACATGCTTCAAAATGGCCCTTTTATAGCGCAAAATGACAGTATATACGCGATTTAATCGTTTTCTTTTGATTGCGCAAGAAATAAAGATGAGAGAGATAAACCGATGTCAAGAACAGATAGAGAAGCTCAAGCGCAACATAATGATACCTCTTAGAAGTCCATGGCTTCCTTTTTAAGAAAGATATTTGCAAATGTAAAACATGCTTCAAAATGGCCCTTTTATAGCGCAAAATGACAGTATATACGCGATTTAATCGTTTTCTTTTGATTGCGCAAGAAATAAAGATGAGAGAGATAAACCGATGTCAAGAACAGATAGAGAAGCTCAAGCGCAACATAATGATACCTCTTAGAAGTCCATGGCTTCCTTTTTAAGAAAGATATTTGCAAATGTAAAACATGCTTCAAAATGGCCCTTTTATAGCGCAAAATGACAGTATATACGCGATTTAATCGTTTTCTTTTGATTGCGCAAGAAATAAAGATGAGAGAGATAAACCGATGTCAAGAACAGATAGAGAAGCTCAAGCGCAACATAATGATACCTCTTAGAAGTCCATGGCTTCCTTTTTAAGAAAGATATTTGCAAATGTAAAACATGCTTCAAAATGGCCCTTTTATAGCGCAAAATGACAGTATATACGCGATTTAATCGTTTTCTTTTGATTGCGCAAGAAATAAAGATGAGAGAGATAAACCGATGTCAAGAACAGATAGAGAAGCTCAAGCGCAACATAATGATACCTCTTAGAAGTCCATGGCTTCCTTTTTAAGAAAGATATTTGCAAATGTAAAACATGCTTCAAAATGGCCCTTTTATAGCGCAAAATGACAGTATATACGCGATTTAATCGTTTTCTTTTGATTGCGCAAGAAATAAAGATGAGAGAGATAAACCGATGTCAAGAACAGATAGAGAAGCTCAAGCGCAACATAATGATACCTCTTAGAAGTCCATGGCTTCCTTTTTAAGAAAGATATTTGCAAATGTAAAACATGCTTCAAAATGGCCCTTTTATAGCGCAAAATGACAGTATATACGCGATTTAATCGTTTTCTTTTGATTGCGCAAGAAATAAAGATGAGAGAGATAAACCGATGTCAAGAACAGATAGAGAAGCTCAAGCGCAACATAATGATACCTCTTAGAAGTCCATGGCTTCCTTTTTAAGAAAGATATTTGCAAATGTAAAACATGCTTCAAAATGGCCCTTTTATAGCGCAAAATGACAGTATATACGCGATTTAATCGTTTTCTTTTGATTGCGCAAGAAATAAAGATGAGAGAGATAAACCGATGTCAAGAACAGATAGAGAAGCTCAAGCGCAACATAATGATACCTCTTAGAAGTCCATGGCTTCCTTTTTAAGAAAGATATTTGCAAATGTAAAACATGCTTCAAAATGGCCCTTTTATAGCGCAAAATGACAGTATATACGCGATTTAATCGTTTTCTTTTGATTGCGCAAGAAATAAAGATGAGAGAGATAAACCGATGTCAAGAACAGATAGAGAAGCTCAAGCGCAACATAATGATACCTCTTAGAAGTCCATGGCTTCCTTTTTAAGAAAGATATTTGCAAATGTAAAACATGCTTCAAAATGGCCCTTTTATAGCGCAAAATGACAGTATATACGCGATTTAATCGTTTTCTTTTGATTGCGCAAGAAATAAAGATGAGAGAGATAAACCGATGTCAAGAACAGATAGAGAAGCTCAAGCGCAACATAATGATACCTCTTAGAAGTCCATGGCTTCCTTTTTAAGAAAGATATTTGCAAATGTAAAACATGCTTCAAAATGGCCCTTTTATAGCGCAAAATGACAGTATATACGCGATTTAATCGTTTTCTTTTGATTGCGCAAGAAATAAAGATGAGAGAGATAAACCGATGTCAAGAACAGATAGAGAAGCTCAAGCGCAACATAATGATACCTCTTAGAAGTCCATGGCTTCCTTTTTAAGAAAGATATTTGCAAATGTAAAACATGCTTCAAAATGGCCCTTTTATAGCGCAAAATGACAGTATATACGCGATTTAATCGTTTTCTTTTGATTGCGCAAGAAATAAAGATGAGAGAGATAAACCGATGTCAAGAACAGATAGAGAAGCTCAAGCGCAACATAATGATACCTCTTAGAAGTCCATGGCTTCCTTTTTAAGAAAGATATTTGCAAATGTAAAACATGCTTCAAAATGGCCCTTTTATAGCGCAAAATGACAGTATATACGCGATTTAATCGTTTTCTTTTGATTGCGCAAGAAATAAAGATGAGAGAGATAAACCGATGTCAAGAACAGATAGAGAAGCTCAAGCGCAACATAATGATACCTCTTAGAAGTCCATGGCTTCCTTTTTAAGAAAGATATTTGCAAATGTAAAACATGCTTCAAAATGGCCCTTTTATAGCGCAAAATGACAGTATATACGCGATTTAATCGTTTTCTTTTGATTGCGCAAGAAATAAAGATGAGAGAGATAAACCGATGTCAAGAACAGATAGAGAAGCTCAAGCGCAACATAATGATACCTCTTAGAAGTCCATGGCTTCCTTTTTAAGAAAGATATTTGCAAATGTAAAACATGCTTCAAAATGGCCCTTTTATAGCGCAAAATGACAGTATATACGCGATTTAATCGTTTTCTTTTGATTGCGCAAGAAATAAAGATGAGAGAGATAAACCGATGTCAAGAACAGATAGAGAAGCTCAAGCGCAACATAATGATACCTCTTAGAAGTCCATGGCTTCCTTTTTAAGAAAGATATTTGCAAATGTAAAACATGCTTCAAAATGGCCCTTTTATAGCGCAAAATGACAGTATATACGCGATTTAATCGTTTTCTTTTGATTGCGCAAGAAATAAAGATGAGAGAGATAAACCGATGTCAAGAACAGATAGAGAAGCTCAAGCGCAACATAATGATACCTCTTAGAAGTCCATGGCTTCCTTTTTAAGAAAGATATTTGCAAATGTAAAACATGCTTCAAAATGGCCCTTTTATAGCGCAAAATGACAGTATATACGCGATTTAATCGTTTTCTTTTGATTGCGCAAGAAATAAAGATGAGAGAGATAAACCGATGTCAAGAACAGATAGAGAAGCTCAAGCGCAACATAATGATACCTCTTAGAAGTCCATGGCTTCCTTTTTAAGAAAGATATTTGCAAATGTAAAACATGCTTCAAAATGGCCCTTTTATAGCGCAAAATGACAGTATATACGCGATTTAATCGTTTTCTTTTGATTGCGCAAGAAATAAAGATGAGAGAGATAAACCGATGTCAAGAACAGATAGAGAAGCTCAAGCGCAACATAATGATACCTCTTAGAAGTCCATGGCTTCCTTTTTAAGAAAGATATTTGCAAATGTAAAACATGCTTCAAAATGGCCCTTTTATAGCGCAAAATGACAGTATATACGCGATTTAATCGTTTTCTTTTGATTGCGCAAGAAATAAAGATGAGAGAGATAAACCGATGTCAAGAACAGATAGAGAAGCTCAAGCGCAACATAATGATACCTCTTAGAAGTCCATGGCTTCCTTTTTAAGAAAGATATTTGCAAATGTAAAACATGCTTCAAAATGGCCCTTTTATAGCGCAAAATGACAGTATATACGCGATTTAATCGTTTTCTTTTGATTGCGCAAGAAATAAAGATGAGAGAGATAAACCGATGTCAAGAACAGATAGAGAAGCTCAAGCGCAACATAATGATACCTCTTAGAAGTCCATGGCTTCCTTTTTAAGAAAGATATTTGCAAATGTAAAACATGCTTCAAAATGGCCCTTTTATAGCGCAAAATGACAGTATATACGCGATTTAATCGTTTTCTTTTGATTGCGCAAGAAATAAAGATGAGAGAGATAAACCGATGTCAAGAACAGATAGAGAAGCTCAAGCGCAACATAATGATACCTCTTAGAAGTCCATGGCTTCCTTTTTAAGAAAGATATTTGCAAATGTAAAACATGCTTCAAAATGGCCCTTTTATAGCGCAAAATGACAGTATATACGCGATTTAATCGTTTTCTTTTGATTGCGCAAGAAATAAAGATGAGAGAGATAAACCGATGTCAAGAACAGATAGAGAAGCTCAAGCGCAACATAATGATACCTCTTAGAAGTCCATGGCTTCCTTTTTAAGAAAGATATTTGCAAATGTAAAACATGCTTCAAAATGGCCCTTTTATAGCGCAAAATGACAGTATATACGCGATTTAATCGTTTTCTTTTGATTGCGCAAGAAATAAAGATGAGAGAGATAAACCGATGTCAAGAACAGATAGAGAAGCTCAAGCGCAACATAATGATACCTCTTAGAAGTCCATGGCTTCCTTTTTAAGAAAGATATTTGCAAATGTAAAACATGCTTCAAAATGGCCCTTTTATAGCGCAAAATGACAGTATATACGCGATTTAATCGTTTTCTTTTGATTGCGCAAGAAATAAAGATGAGAGAGATAAACCGATGTCAAGAACAGATAGAGAAGCTCAAGCGCAACATAATGATACCTCTTAGAAGTCCATGGCTTCCTTTTTAAGAAAGATATTTGCAAATGTAAAACATGCTTCAAAATGGCCCTTTTATAGCGCAAAATGACAGTATATACGCGATTTAATCGTTTTCTTTTGATTGCGCAAGAAATAAAGATGAGAGAGATAAACCGATGTCAAGAACAGATAGAGAAGCTCAAGCGCAACATAATGATACCTCTTAGAAGTCCATGGCTTCCTTTTTAAGAAAGATATTTGCAAATGTAAAACATGCTTCAAAATGGCCCTTTTATAGCGCAAAATGACAGTATATACGCGATTTAATCGTTTTCTTTTGATTGCGCAAGAAATAAAGATGAGAGAGATAAACCGATGTCAAGAACAGATAGAGAAGCTCAAGCGCAACATAATGATACCTCTTAGAAGTCCATGGCTTCCTTTTTAAGAAAGATATTTGCAAATGTAAAACATGCTTCAAAATGGCCCTTTTATAGCGCAAAATGACAGTATATACGCGATTTAATCGTTTTCTTTTGATTGCGCAAGAAATAAAGATGAGAGAGATAAACCGATGTCAAGAACAGATAGAGAAGCTCAAGCGCAACATAATGATACCTCTTAGAAGTCCATGGCTTCCTTTTTAAGAAAGATATTTGCAAATGTAAAACATGCTTCAAAATGGCCCTTTTATAGCGCAAAATGACAGTATATACGCGATTTAATCGTTTTCTTTTGATTGCGCAAGAAATAAAGATGAGAGAGATAAACCGATGTCAAGAACAGATAGAGAAGCTCAAGCGCAACATAATGATACCTCTTAGAAGTCCATGGCTTCCTTTTTAAGAAAGATATTTGCAAATGTAAAACATGCTTCAAAATGGCCCTTTTATAGCGCAAAATGACAGTATATACGCGATTTAATCGTTTTCTTTTGATTGCGCAAGAAATAAAGATGAGAGAGATAAACCGATGTCAAGAACAGATAGAGAAGCTCAAGCGCAACATAATGATACCTCTTAGAAGTCCATGGCTTCCTTTTTAAGAAAGATATTTGCAAATGTAAAACATGCTTCAAAATGGCCCTTTTATAGCGCAAAATGACAGTATATACGCGATTTAATCGTTTTCTTTTGATTGCGCAAGAAATAAAGATGAGAGAGATAAACCGATGTCAAGAACAGATAGAGAAGCTCAAGCGCAACATAATGATACCTCTTAGAAGTCCATGGCTTCCTTTTTAAGAAAGATATTTGCAAATGTAAAACATGCTTCAAAATGGCCCTTTTATAGCGCAAAATGACAGTATATACGCGATTTAATCGTTTTCTTTTGATTGCGCAAGAAATAAAGATGAGAGAGATAAACCGATGTCAAGAACAGATAGAGAAGCTCAAGCGCAACATAATGATACCTCTTAGAAGTCCATGGCTTCCTTTTTAAGAAAGATATTTGCAAATGTAAAACATGCTTCAAAATGGCCCTTTTATAGCGCAAAATGACAGTATATACGCGATTTAATCGTTTTCTTTTGATTGCGCAAGAAATAAAGATGAGAGAGATAAACCGATGTCAAGAACAGATAGAGAAGCTCAAGCGCAACATAATGATACCTCTTAGAAGTCCATGGCTTCCTTTTTAAGAAAGATATTTGCAAATGTAAAACATGCTTCAAAATGGCCCTTTTATAGCGCAAAATGACAGTATATACGCGATTTAATCGTTTTCTTTTGATTGCGCAAGAAATAAAGATGAGAGAGATAAACCGATGTCAAGAACAGATAGAGAAGCTCAAGCGCAACATAATGATACCTCTTAGAAGTCCATGGCTTCCTTTTTAAGAAAGATATTTGCAAATGTAAAACATGCTTCAAAATGGCCCTTTTATAGCGCAAAATGACAGTATATACGCGATTTAATCGTTTTCTTTTGATTGCGCAAGAAATAAAGATGAGAGAGATAAACCGATGTCAAGAACAGATAGAGAAGCTCAAGCGCAACATAATGATACCTCTTAGAAGTCCATGGCTTCCTTTTTAAGAAAGATATTTGCAAATGTAAAACATGCTTCAAAATGGCCCTTTTATAGCGCAAAATGACAGTATATACGCGATTTAATCGTTTTCTTTTGATTGCGCAAGAAATAAAGATGAGAGAGATAAACCGATGTCAAGAACAGATAGAGAAGCTCAAGCGCAACATAATGATACCTCTTAGAAGTCCATGGCTTCCTTTTTAAGAAAGATATTTGCAAATGTAAAACATGCTTCAAAATGGCCCTTTTATAGCGCAAAATGACAGTATATACGCGATTTAATCGTTTTCTTTTGATTGCGCAAGAAATAAAGATGAGAGAGATAAACCGATGTCAAGAACAGATAGAGAAGCTCAAGCGCAACATAATGATACCTCTTAGAAGTCCATGGCTTCCTTTTTAAGAAAGATATTTGCAAATGTAAAACATGCTTCAAAATGGCCCTTTTATAGCGCAAAATGACAGTATATACGCGATTTAATCGTTTTCTTTTGATTGCGCAAGAAATAAAGATGAGAGAGATAAACCGATGTCAAGAACAGATAGAGAAGCTCAAGCGCAACATAATGATACCTCTTAGAAGTCCATGGCTTCCTTTTTAAGAAAGATATTTGCAAATGTAAAACATGCTTCAAAATGGCCCTTTTATAGCGCAAAATGACAGTATATACGCGATTTAATCGTTTTCTTTTGATTGCGCAAGAAATAAAGATGAGAGAGATAAACCGATGTCAAGAACAGATAGAGAAGCTCAAGCGCAACATAATGATACCTCTTAGAAGTCCATGGCTTCCTTTTTAAGAAAGATATTTGCAAATGTAAAACATGCTTCAAAATGGCCCTTTTATAGCGCAAAATGACAGTATATACGCGATTTAATCGTTTTCTTTTGATTGCGCAAGAAATAAAGATGAGAGAGATAAACCGATGTCAAGAACAGATAGAGAAGCTCAAGCGCAACATAATGATACCTCTTAGAAGTCCATGGCTTCCTTTTTAAGAAAGATATTTGCAAATGTAAAACATGCTTCAAAATGGCCCTTTTATAGCGCAAAATGACAGTATATACGCGATTTAATCGTTTTCTTTTGATTGCGCAAGAAATAAAGATGAGAGAGATAAACCGATGTCAAGAACAGATAGAGAAGCTCAAGCGCAACATAATGATACCTCTTAGAAGTCCATGGCTTCCTTTTTAAGAAAGATATTTGCAAATGTAAAACATGCTTCAAAATGGCCCTTTTATAGCGCAAAATGACAGTATATACGCGATTTAATCGTTTTCTTTTGATTGCGCAAGAAATAAAGATGAGAGAGATAAACCGATGTCAAGAACAGATAGAGAAGCTCAAGCGCAACATAATGATACCTCTTAGAAGTCCATGGCTTCCTTTTTAAGAAAGATATTTGCAAATGTAAAACATGCTTCAAAATGGCCCTTTTATAGCGCAAAATGACAGTATATACGCGATTTAATCGTTTTCTTTTGATTGCGCAAGAAATAAAGATGAGAGAGATAAACCGATGTCAAGAACAGATAGAGAAGCTCAAGCGCAACATAATGATACCTCTTAGAAGTCCATGGCTTCCTTTTTAAGAAAGATATTTGCAAATGTAAAACATGCTTCAAAATGGCCCTTTTATAGCGCAAAATGACAGTATATACGCGATTTAATCGTTTTCTTTTGATTGCGCAAGAAATAAAGATGAGAGAGATAAACCGATGTCAAGAACAGATAGAGAAGCTCAAGCGCAACATAATGATACCTCTTAGAAGTCCATGGCTTCCTTTTTAAGAAAGATATTTGCAAATGTAAAACATGCTTCAAAATGGCCCTTTTATAGCGCAAAATGACAGTATATACGCGATTTAATCGTTTTCTTTTGATTGCGCAAGAAATAAAGATGAGAGAGATAAACCGATGTCAAGAACAGATAGAGAAGCTCAAGCGCAACATAATGATACCTCTTAGAAGTCCATGGCTTCCTTTTTAAGAAAGATATTTGCAAATGTAAAACATGCTTCAAAATGGCCCTTTTATAGCGCAAAATGACAGTATATACGCGATTTAATCGTTTTCTTTTGATTGCGCAAGAAATAAAGATGAGAGAGATAAACCGATGTCAAGAACAGATAGAGAAGCTCAAGCGCAACATAATGATACCTCTTAGAAGTCCATGGCTTCCTTTTTAAGAAAGATATTTGCAAATGTAAAACATGCTTCAAAATGGCCCTTTTATAGCGCAAAATGACAGTATATACGCGATTTAATCGTTTTCTTTTGATTGCGCAAGAAATAAAGATGAGAGAGATAAACCGATGTCAAGAACAGATAGAGAAGCTCAAGCGCAACATAATGATACCTCTTAGAAGTCCATGGCTTCCTTTTTAAGAAAGATATTTGCAAATGTAAAACATGCTTCAAAATGGCCCTTTTATAGCGCAAAATGACAGTATATACGCGATTTAATCGTTTTCTTTTGATTGCGCAAGAAATAAAGATGAGAGAGATAAACCGATGTCAAGAACAGATAGAGAAGCTCAAGCGCAACATAATGATACCTCTTAGAAGTCCATGGCTTCCTTTTTAAGAAAGATATTTGCAAATGTAAAACATGCTTCAAAATGGCCCTTTTATAGCGCAAAATGACAGTATATACGCGATTTAATCGTTTTCTTTTGATTGCGCAAGAAATAAAGATGAGAGAGATAAACCGATGTCAAGAACAGATAGAGAAGCTCAAGCGCAACATAATGATACCTCTTAGAAGTCCATGGCTTCCTTTTTAAGAAAGATATTTGCAAATGTAAAACATGCTTCAAAATGGCCCTTTTATAGCGCAAAATGACAGTATATACGCGATTTAATCGTTTTCTTTTGATTGCGCAAGAAATAAAGATGAGAGAGATAAACCGATGTCAAGAACAGATAGAGAAGCTCAAGCGCAACATAATGATACCTCTTAGAAGTCCATGGCTTCCTTTTTAAGAAAGATATTTGCAAATGTAAAACATGCTTCAAAATGGCCCTTTTATAGCGCAAAATGACAGTATATACGCGATTTAATCGTTTTCTTTTGATTGCGCAAGAAATAAAGATGAGAGAGATAAACCGATGTCAAGAACAGATAGAGAAGCTCAAGCGCAACATAATGATACCTCTTAGAAGTCCATGGCTTCCTTTTTAAGAAAGATATTTGCAAATGTAAAACATGCTTCAAAATGGCCCTTTTATAGCGCAAAATGACAGTATATACGCGATTTAATCGTTTTCTTTTGATTGCGCAAGAAATAAAGATGAGAGAGATAAACCGATGTCAAGAACAGATAGAGAAGCTCAAGCGCAACATAATGATACCTCTTAGAAGTCCATGGCTTCCTTTTTAAGAAAGATATTTGCAAATGTAAAACATGCTTCAAAATGGCCCTTTTATAGCGCAAAATGACAGTATATACGCGATTTAATCGTTTTCTTTTGATTGCGCAAGAAATAAAGATGAGAGAGATAAACCGATGTCAAGAACAGATAGAGAAGCTCAAGCGCAACATAATGATACCTCTTAGAAGTCCATGGCTTCCTTTTTAAGAAAGATATTTGCAAATGTAAAACATGCTTCAAAATGGCCCTTTTATAGCGCAAAATGACAGTATATACGCGATTTAATCGTTTTCTTTTGATTGCGCAAGAAATAAAGATGAGAGAGATAAACCGATGTCAAGAACAGATAGAGAAGCTCAAGCGCAACATAATGATACCTCTTAGAAGTCCATGGCTTCCTTTTTAAGAAAGATATTTGCAAATGTAAAACATGCTTCAAAATGGCCCTTTTATAGCGCAAAATGACAGTATATACGCGATTTAATCGTTTTCTTTTGATTGCGCAAGAAATAAAGATGAGAGAGATAAACCGATGTCAAGAACAGATAGAGAAGCTCAAGCGCAACATAATGATACCTCTTAGAAGTCCATGGCTTCCTTTTTAAGAAAGATATTTGCAAATGTAAAACATGCTTCAAAATGGCCCTTTTATAGCGCAAAATGACAGTATATACGCGATTTAATCGTTTTCTTTTGATTGCGCAAGAAATAAAGATGAAAGAGATAAACCGATGTCAAGAACAGATAGAGAAGCTCAAGCGCAACATAATGATACCTCTTAGAAGTCCATGGCTTCCTTTTTAAGAAAGATATTTGCAAATGTAAAACATGCTTCAAAATGGCCCTTTTATAGCGCAAAATGACAGTATATACGCGATTTAATCGTTTTCTTTTGATTGCGCAAGAAATAAAGATGAGAGAGATAAACCGATGTCAAGAACAGATAGAGAAGCTCAAGCGCAACATAATGATACCTCTTAGAAGTCCATGGCTTCCTTTTTAAGAAAGATATTTGCAAATGTAAAACATGCTTCAAAATGGCCCTTTTATAGCGCAAAATGACAGTATATACGCGATTTAATCGTTTTCTTTTGATTGCGCAAGAAATAAAGATGAGAGAGATAAACCGATGTCAAGAACAGATAGAGAAGCTCAAGCGCAACATAATGATACCTCTTAGAAGTCCATGGCTTCCTTTTTAAGAAAGATATTTGCAAATGTAAAACATGCTTCAAAATGGCCCTTTTATAGCGCAAAATGACAGTATATACGCGATTTAATCGTTTTCTTTTGATTGCGCAAGAAATAAAGATGAGAGAGATAAACCGATGTCAAGAACAGATAGAGAAGCTCAAGCGCAACATAATGATACCTCTTAGAAGTCCATGGCTTCCTTTTTAAGAAAGATATTTGCAAATGTAAAACATGCTTCAAAATGGCCCTTTTATAGCGCAAAATGACAGTATATACGCGATTTAATCGTTTTCTTTTGATTGCGCAAGAAATAAAGATGAGAGAGATAAACCGATGTCAAGAACAGATAGAGAAGCTCAAGCGCAACATAATGATACCTCTTAGAAGTCCATGGCTTCCTTTTTAAGAAAGATATTTGCAAATGTAAAACATGCTTCAAAATGGCCCTTTTATAGCGCAAAATGACAGTATATACGCGATTTAATCGTTTTCTTTTGATTGCGCAAGAAATAAAGATGAGAGAGATAAACCGATGTCAAGAACAGATAGAGAAGCTCAAGCGCAACATAATGATACCTCTTAGAAGTCCATGGCTTCCTTTTTAAGAAAGATATTTGCAAATGTAAAACATGCTTCAAAATGGCCCTTTTATAGCGCAAAATGACAGTATATACGCGATTTAATCGTTTTCTTTTGATTGCGCAAGAAATAAAGATGAGAGAGATAAACCGATGTCAAGAACAGATAGAGAAGCTCAAGCGCAACATAATGATACCTCTTAGAAGTCCATGGCTTCCTTTTTAAGAAAGATATTTGCAAATGTAAAACATGCTTCAAAATGGCCCTTTTATAGCGCAAAATGACAGTATATACGCGATTTAATCGTTTTCTTTTGATTGCGCAAGAAATAAAGATGAAAGAGATAAACCGATGTCAAGAACAGATAGAGAAGCTCAAGCGCAACATAATGATACCTCTTAGAAGTCCATGGCTTCCTTTTTAAGAAAGATATTTGCAAATGTAAAACATGCTTCAAAATGGCCCTTTTATAGCGCAAAATGACAGTATATACGCGATTTAATCGTTTTCTTTTGATTGCGCAAGAAATAAAGATGAGAGAGATAAACCGATGTCAAGAACAGATAGAGAAGCTCAAGCGCAACATAATGATACCTCTTAGAAGTCCATGGCTTCCTTTTTAAGAAAGATATTTGCAAATGTAAAACATGCTTCAAAATGGCCCTTTTATAGCGCAAAATGACAGTATATACGCGATTTAATCGTTTTCTTTTGATTGCGCAAGAAATAAAGATGAGAGAGATAAACCGATGTCAAGAACAGATAGAGAAGCTCAAGCGCAACATAATGATACCTCTTAGAAGTCCATGGCTTCCTTTTTAAGAAAGATATTTGCAAATGTAAAACATGCTTCAAAATGGCCCTTTTATAGCGCAAAATGACAGTATATACGCGATTTAATCGTTTTCTTTTGATTGCGCAAGAAATAAAGATGAGAGAGATAAACCGATGTCAAGAACAGATAGAGAAGCTCAAGCGCAACATAATGATACCTCTTAGAAGTCCATGGCTTCCTTTTTAAGAAAGATATTTGCAAATGTAAAACATGCTTCAAAATGGCCCTTTTATAGCGCAAAATGACAGTATATACGCGATTTAATCGTTTTCTTTTGATTGCGCAAGAAATAAAGATGAAGAGATAAACCGATGTCAAGAACAGATAGAGAAGCTCAAGCGCAACATAATGATACCTCTTAGAAGTCCATGGCTTCCTTTTTAAGAAAGATATTTGCAAATGTAAAACATGCTTCAAAATGGCCCTTTTATAGCGCAAAATGACAGTATATACGCGATTTAATCGTTTTCTTTTGATTGCGCAAGAAATAAAGATGAGAGAGATAAACCGATGTCAAGAACAGATAGAGAAGCTCAAGCGCAACATAATGATACCTCTTAGAAGTCCATGGCTTCCTTTTTAAGAAAGATATTTGCAAATGTAAAACATGCTTCAAAATGGCCCTTTTATAGCGCAAAATGACAGTATATACGCGATTTAATCGTTTTCTTTTGATTGCGCAAGAAATAAAGATGAGAGAGATAAACCGATGTCAAGAACAGATAGAGAAGCTCAAGCGCAACATAATGATACCTCTTAGAAGTCCATGGCTTCCTTTTTAAGAAAGATATTTGCAAATGTAAAACATGCTTCAAAATGGCCCTTTTATAGCGCAAAATGACAGTATATACGCGATTTAATCGTTTTCTTTTGATTGCGCAAGAAATAAAGATGAGAGAGATAAACCGATGTCAAGAACAGATAGAGAAGCTCAAGCGCAACATAATGATACCTCTTAGAAGTCCATGGCTTCCTTTTTAAGAAAGATATTTGCAAATGTAAAACATGCTTCAAAATGGCCCTTTTATAGCGCAAAATGACAGTATATACGCGATTTAATCGTTTTCTTTTGATTGCGCAAGAAATAAAGATGAAAGAGATAAACCGATGTCAAGAACAGATAGAGAAGCTCAAGCGCAACATAATGATACCTCTTAGAAGTCCATGGCTTCCTTTTTAAGAAAGATATTTGCAAATGTAAAACATGCTTCAAAATGGCCCTTTTATAGCGCAAAATGACAGTATATACGCGATTTAATCGTTTTCTTTTGATTGCGCAAGAAATAAAGATGAGAGAGATAAACCGATGTCAAGAACAGATAGAGAAGCTCAAGCGCAACATAATGATACCTCTTAGAAGTCCATGGCTTCCTTTTTAAGAAAGATATTTGCAAATGTAAAACATGCTTCAAAATGGCCCTTTTATAGCGCAAAATGACAGTATATACGCGATTTAATCGTTTTCTTTTGATTGCGCAAGAAATAAAGATGAGAGAGATAAACCGATGTCAAGAACAGATAGAGAAGCTCAAGCGCAACATAATGATACCTCTTAGAAGTCCATGGCTTCCTTTTTAAGAAAGATATTTGCAAATGTAAAACATGCTTCAAAATGGCCCTTTTATAGCGCAAAATGACAGTATATACGCGATTTAATCGTTTTCTTTTGATTGCGCAAGAAATAAAGATGAGAGAGATAAACCGATGTCAAGAACAGATAGAGAAGCTCAAGCGCAACATAATGATACCTCTTAGAAGTCCATGGCTTCCTTTTTAAGAAAGATATTTGCAAATGTAAAACATGCTTCAAAATGGCCCTTTTATAGCGCAAAATGACAGTATATACGCGATTTAATCGTTTTCTTTTGATTGCGCAAGAAATAAAGATGAAAGAGATAAACCGATGTCAAGAACAGATAGAGAAGCTCAAGCGCAACATAATGATACCTCTTAGAAGTCCATGGCTTCCTTTTTAAGAAAGATATTTGCAAATGTAAAACATGCTTCAAAATGGCCCTTTTATAGCGCAAAATGACAGTATATACGCGATTTAATCGTTTTCTTTTGATTGCGCAAGAAATAAAGATGAGAGAGATAAACCGATGTCAAGAACAGATAGAGAAGCTCAAGCGCAACATAATGATACCTCTTAGAAGTCCATGGCTTCCTTTTTAAGAAAGATATTTGCAAATGTAAAACATGCTTCAAAATGGCCCTTTTATAGCGCAAAATGACAGTATATACGCGATTTAATCGTTTTCTTTTGATTGCGCAAGAAATAAAGATGAGAGAGATAAACCGATGTCAAGAACAGATAGAGAAGCTCAAGCGCAACATAATGATACCTCTTAGAAGTCCATGGCTTCCTTTTTAAGAAAGATATTTGCAAATGTAAAACATGCTTCAAAATGGCCCTTTTATAGCGCAAAATGACAGTATATACGCGATTTAATCGTTTTCTTTTGATTGCGCAAGAAATAAAGATGAGAGAGATAAACCGATGTCAAGAACAGATAGAGAAGCTCAAGCGCAACATAATGATACCTCTTAGAAGTCCATGGCTTCCTTTTTAAGAAAGATATTTGCAAATGTAAAACATGCTTCAAAATGGCCCTTTTATAGCGCAAAATGACAGTATATACGCGATTTAATCGTTTTCTTTTGATTGCGCAAGAAATAAAGATGAGAGAGATAAACCGATGTCAAGAACAGATAGAGAAGCTCAAGCGCAACATAATGATACCTCTTAGAAGTCCATGGCTTCCTTTTTAAGAAAGATATTTGCAAATGTAAAACATGCTTCAAAATGGCCCTTTTATAGCGCAAAATGACAGTATATACGCGATTTAATCGTTTTCTTTTGATTGCGCAAGAAATAAAGATGAGAGAGATAAACCGATGTCAAGAACAGATAGAGAAGCTCAAGCGCAACATAATGATACCTCTTAGAAGTCCATGGCTTCCTTTTTAAGAAAGATATTTGCAAATGTAAAACATGCTTCAAAATGGCCCTTTTATAGCGCAAAATGACAGTATATACGCGATTTAATCGTTTTCTTTTGATTGCGCAAGAAATAAAGATGAGAGAGATAAACCGATGTCAAGAACAGATAGAGAAGCTCAAGCGCAACATAATGATACCTCTTAGAAGTCCATGGCTTCCTTTTTAAGAAAGATATTTGCAAATGTAAAACATGCTTCAAAATGGCCCTTTTATAGCGCAAAATGACAGTATATACGCGATTTAATCGTTTTCTTTTGATTGCGCAAGAAATAAAGATGAGAGAGATAAACCGATGTCAAGAACAGATAGAGAAGCTCAAGCGCAACATAATGATACCTCTTAGAAGTCCATGGCTTCCTTTTTAAGAAAGATATTTGCAAATGTAAAACATGCTTCAAAATGGCCCTTTTATAGCGCAAAATGACAGTATATACGCGATTTAATCGTTTTCTTTTGATTGCGCAAGAAATAAAGATGAGAGAGATAAACCGATGTCAAGAACAGATAGAGAAGCTCAAGCGCAACATAATGATACCTCTTAGAAGTCCATGGCTTCCTTTTTAAGAAAGATATTTGCAAATGTAAAACATGCTTCAAAATGGCCCTTTTATAGCGCAAAATGACAGTATATACGCGATTTAATCGTTTTCTTTTGATTGCGCAAGAAATAAAGATGAAAGAGATAAACCGATGTCAAGAACAGATAGAGAAGCTCAAGCGCAACATAATGATACCTCTTAGAAGTCCATGGCTTTCTTTTTAAGATAGATATTTGCAAAGGTAAAACATGCTTCAAAATGGCCCTTTTATATCGCAAAATGACAGTATATACGCGATTTAATCGTTTTCTTTTGATTGCGCAAGAAATAAAGATGAGAGAGATAAACCGATGTCAAGAACAGATAGAGAAGCTCAAGCGCAACATAATGATACCTCTTAGAAGTCCATGGCTTCCTTTTTAAGAAAGATATTTGCAAATGTAAAACATGCTTCAAAATGGCCCTTTTATAGCGCAAAATGACAGTATATACGCGATTTAATCGTTTTCTTTTGATTGCGCAAGAAATAAAGATGAGAGAGATAAACCGATGTCAAGAACAGATAGAGAAGCTCAAGCGCAACATAATGATACCTCTTAGAAGTCCATGGCTTCCTTTTTAAGATAGATATTTGCAAATGTAAAACATGCTTCAAATGGCCCTTTTATAGCGCAAAATGACAGTATATATACCTTTTAGAAGTCCATGGCTCCGAGCAAATGATATCGAGTTCGAGTGGTGGGTCGGCACGACGAACCAGTGGTAATCGCTAGCATGCCAACTGCAACGAAAGAAAGTTGACCCCATCCGTACTACCAAATGTGGTGGGCTAGTTAATGAGTTGGGTCGAGACGACAAGTTCAAATATAAATGAAAACAAAAAGAAGCTCGGATATACAGTTGAAGTCCACTTTATTAATTATAAAGCTGCTTCTCTCAGAGGCTGGACGGCCATATCGGCAGTAAACTAGCAGCACATCCTAAACGGAATGAAATAAACTCTCAAATAATATGACCACAAATCCCCGCACATGCACATGGCATTTAATTATCACCAGCCACAACCAGGAGGACCCTTACGAAGACACCATTAGGTCATCCGACCAATTAAGAGAGGAGTAATACCTTTAATTCATTATAACCAATGACAAAGCATAACTCTTAGAGTGGTCTGAATACTAGTCACCGACAAAAATGGGAGGAGTCTGTCTCTTGGCGAGAATGTCGCGTCCCCGGAAAAAACAGTCTATTGTCTAACGTGTTATTGGAAATGAACACCTGTACATCTTGATGCAGGAATTCATTTCCAACGTTCTTATCGAAATGAACACTTTAATCTAATGCAAGAATTCAAAACCAGGGGTTGTTTACCCGTTCCCGGCATACTATTGGAAACATAATTAATGCTATTTAACTTTTAGGTGTATACAATTATTAATCAGGTAGGCACTTTTTAGGGGGGGGGGGTGTCTGATTCTGAACGATTTTTCAATTTTCCCTTTTGTCTTTTTGACTTTGGTTTTGGTTTTGGTCACACATAGATCTAGTCTAGGTGCATTACTAAATCCTGGCTGTGTATTAAAAGCTGGAAATTTCTTTGAGACAAGGGTTAAGAGTCTAAAACGGTACAACGAATCGTTTTCTTACTCTAATTTGTCTAATAATTATTAAAGGAACGTCTAAGCTTTCGCGTGGGAGGGGACTGAATTCAGACAAGGATTAAGAGTCAAGAACGTCACAACGAATCGTTTTCTTAATCTAATATTCTAAAGAAACGTCAAAGCTTCCGCGCTTCGCTCGGTAGGGGGAAACAGAATTCAGACAATAAATTAGGGCTTATTAAGAGTCGAGAACGGTATATTCAACGAATCGTCTTCTTACTCTAATAATTTAAGGAACGTCTAAGCTTTCGTGCTTCGCGTGAGGCCTTTCACCCACCCCCTTTAAGTGATTCGCTTGCTCACTACCGTCCCTCCCTAAAATAAGATCCTAGCTACACGCCTGCATTAAAATATCTAGCTATATGATGCTGACTTTGACTAGTTGGCGAAATAAATCGTATATTTATGTCGTCGAAGAAAATGACCATTTGCGCATATGCAAGTATTATAGATAGTTCATAGGAAATACAATATAGTCTTCGGCTCCGGGTTTATAGGGTTAAATTTGTAGATATTGGGACATTTAATTTTGTCGGTATTTGGTGGCTAGTTTTGTCGGTAATCGTTGGCCTCTACACCCCTCCCCCCTCCCCCACTGAAAAAGGTCTAGCGACGCCCCTGTCTGTAAGTTTAGAACCACGCCCTTCCCGCTCAGGCCACTCTACATTATCAAGTCATTATATCCAAAAAATTCGGCTCGCGCTTTGCGCTCGCATGGTTTAACTGCATATGGAATTCCGAACGTGATTAGCATCCGAGAACCTCCGACGCCATATTTGTTTAATCTATTTAACCTATGTTAGAATGATTATTTCAGGGGATTCATTTAAAATAAGGGTTTAGAATGCAGCGATTTCAGGTCACTTTATCGAGAGAGAAAAGAAAAAAAATCAGCTCGCGCTATGCGCTCGCATGATTTTATTGCCTATTGGGTATATAATTTAGACCCAAAAGGCAAAAAATATACTGTGTTTCCAGGTAATCACTCTACCCCCCCCCCCCCCTCCATAAAAAAAGGAAGGCTTAACAATTTTGGATTGTCTAAAATGGCGACAACGGGGGGGGGGGGCAGTCGGGGGAAAAAAAATCTTCAAACGGCGGGTCAAAAACAAATGATGGAGCCCCCCCCCCCCCAATCCTGAAAATCTTCCTAAGGCCAAAAAAAAAAAATCATTTGGTTGTCCTCGACCGCCCGCTCGTCTTTTTCGGGCCGCTCGTATGTTTTTTTTTTTTTTTTTTTTTTTTTATTTTTTTTTTGGGGAGCAATCTAAACTGCCAAACATACCATTTTATGCATTTGGAAGGATCAAAATGCGTCCCGTTGCCAGTTTTGTCTTTTCAGTACGCAATTAGGTATTTTATTAAACTTGCCATTTTTATTTTTCTATTTCAAAATGCCGTTCATTCAAATCAGGTTCTGAGCATTCTTAAACTCATTTTAAAGCCCATCTGTACTAGTTTACAGGAGGGATTAGACCACCCTGCAAGGTCACTAGACATGTGTTTATCTCATCAAATCAGCTCTCAGTTAATATAAGATAAAGAGGATCATGGGGGACCAATGGTCACCGATTAGGCATTTTTTGCTACATAGAGGGCGCAAGTAGCTATAAGTAGTACAATGGAGATTTAAAAGGTGCTGTATTTCAAAGCCCAAAATACTTTCTGTGTTGGTCTTGATATTCATTTTGCATGAAACTAGTCTTTTACCTTATTAAAGTGTTTTATAGACTTTGTTTGTTTAAATGCTTGACAATCACAATTATTTATTTTTTTTATGGAAATTTTTTTTTTTTTTTTTTTAAATGGGGGGAAAAAAAAGAAAAAAAAAGAAGAAAAAATCCGCCCGCCCGCCCCTACTCCAGAAAAGCAATCGAGGACAACAAACGATTTTTTTTGTTTGGCCTAAGCCTATGCAAAAGCACGTGACCTTTTGTCTTTGCATATCAGCTTGAAAATCACTCATTTTCATAATTTATGTACAAAACATGGAAATCTCATTTTTTTCTCCAAAAGTCTTGTTTATAGGTTTATAGTTAAGGTGTTTATTTTATTTTTTGGGGGGAGGGGGTTCAAACATAGGAGCCGGAAGTGGGGGGGCAGAGGGGCAGTTGCCCCCCCCCAGTCAAAAAAGTGGGGGTGGGGGCAAAACGCATTTTTGCCCCCCCCCCCCCCTCCAAAAAAAAAAACGCCCCCCCCCCTCCCCTCAAAAAAAAAAAAGTAAAGTAAAGGAATAAACATGGTTTGTATTTTTAATCCAAAAGAACATAACTATGATAACAACCTTAATTAAATCACATATACCATTCCATTCAAAGAAAAGAAAAGTTCACAGGAATTAAATTTCATAAACATTGCACATGCTACCTATACGGTTTATAATAGCGATACGCGCATATCGTGGACATATTGTGCGAGAATGGGAAAGCGTGTCTGTTTTTTGTTTTGTTATAGGGGTGAGAAGACATGAGCCCCTGAACGCTGGCGTACTAATGGGGAGGGGGGGGGGATATCTATACGATACCAGTGATTTACAATTAATGTTGCTGTTATGACATGATTTTCCGGTATTTTTTCTCCATTTTTTTGTAAGTCGTACCTTTTTTGCGTTTGTCGGAAAATAAGAAATTCCCAAACTACAGTCGAACGAAAAATACGCTTATTTAGAAGCCTTTATGTCATGGTCTGCAAAGTGGCTGGGCTCGAGCCACCCCCCTCACTTTTTGAAAAAGTATGTTAAAGAGAAAAAGAAAGAAAGACGGAGAGAAAAAATAAGTGACCTGCCAATGTCACAAATAAGGTATAAAAATGCTCATCTGACCGTAATTAAATACCTAAAAACCCTGGGCTTCCAGGAGTTATGCCCCCTGGACCCCACCAAGGGCCCTAAGGCGGGCCCCTGGATGCTCATCTGACCGTAATTAAATACCTAAAACCTCTAAGCTTCCGGGGGCTCTGGCCCCTGGACCCCACCAAGGGCCCTATAAGGCGGGCCCCTAGATGCTCATCTGACCATAATTAAATACCAAAAACCACTGAGCTTCCGAGGGCTCTGTCCCCTGGACCCCACCAAGGGCTCTAAGTCGGGCCCTTGGATGCTCATCTGACCGTAATTAAATACCTAAAACCCCTGAGCTTCCGGGGGCTCTGCCTCCTGGACCCCACCAAGGGCCCTATAAGGCGGGCCCCTGGATGCTCATCTGGCCATAATTAAATACCAAAAACCACTGAGCTTCCAGGAGTTATGCCCCCTGGACCCACCAAGGGCCCTAAGGCGGGCCCCTGGATGCTCATCTGACCGTAATTAAATACCTAAAACCCCTGAGCTTCCGGGGGCTCTGCCTCCTGGACCCCACCAAGGGCCCTATAAGGCGGGCCCCTGGATGCTCATCTGACCATAATTAAATACCTAAAACCTCTAAGCTTCCGGGGGCTCTGGCCCCTGGACCCCACCAAGGGCCCTATAAGGTGGGCCCCTGGATGCTCATCTGACCATAATTAAATACCAAAAACCACTGAGCTTCCGGGGGCTCTGCCCCCTGGACCCCACCAAGGGCTCTAAAGCGGGCCCCTGGATGCTCATCTGACCATAATTAAATACTAAAAACCACTGAGCTTCCGGGGGCCCTGCCCCCTGGACCCCACCAAGGGCTCTAAGGCGGGCCCTTGGATGCTCATCTGACCGTTATTAAATACCTAAAACCCCTGAGCTTCCGGGGGCTCTGTCCCAGTGGTGTACCTGAGGTACTCCGTGAGGAGGGGCAAGCGATCGAGAAGGAAAAAAGGGCGATGATAATTTTCACTTCTGGTGAGCGAGCGGCCAAAAATATCTTAAAGTAACGTTTGGTATATAAACCGGTATTGTTGCAAGTCGGGGGTGGGCACATTTATTTGTTAGCGGCGTTAATTTCATTTTTGCAAGCGAGCGTAGCGAGCAAGACAAAAAATCCCTTCTTTTTTAATAATTGCCACTTAAACTTGGTTCAATTGTCCCATGCCGGGTGCGGGAACAATATTGTGTTTAGGGTGATTTTATACCCATTTTAGCTAGCGAGCGAAAATACAATTTCTCTTAATGAATTGCTATCAAATTTGTTTCATTGTTCCAGGTCGGGGGCGGGCACAATCATGTTTCAGGCAATGTCAATCTCATTTTGGCGGGCAGGCAACCCCCCTACATTTCTCTTTTTAATGATCTTGTAGCAGGTCAGTGGTGGGCACATAATTCCACGAGGTAGTGAGCGAGCGAACATGGTACATGAACTTGGTTTCATTGTTCCATGTCAGGGACGTGATTATTAAAAGCGATGTTATTTCTATTTTGGCGAGCGAGCGTAGCGAGATAGCAAAATTTGTGTAATGATAATTGGTTCATAAATTTCAGTTTTTTTTGTTGTTGCAGGTCGGGGCTTACACAATCATGTCTAAGGTGATGTAAATTCCGTTTTGGCGAGAGAGCACACCAAAACTTCTTTGAATAACGTTTGATACATAATTATTAACTGGTTGTTGCAGGTTGGGGCGATGTTAATTTCATTTTGGCGAGCGAGCGAGCGTAGCGGGCAAGAAAATAAAAATCGCTTCTTTTTTTAATAATTGCCAATTAAACTTGGTTCAATTGTCCTCAGTGAATTGGTACATAAACTTTGTTTCATTGTTGCAGGTCGGGAATAGGTACAATCGTGTTGTCAATCCCATTTTGGCGAGCAGGCAACCCCCCCCCCCCCCCATTTCTCCTTTTAATGATATTGTAGCAGGTCAGTAGCGGGCACATTTGTTAGTAATGTAAGCATAATTCCACTTCGGCGAGCGAGGGAAAAAAAGTCACTTCTCTAAAATCACTTCTCTTTTAATGAGAACGTGGTACATAAACTTGGTTTCATTGTTCAATGTCGGGGCCGGGCACAAGCGTGATTTATAGTGAAGGCGATGTTACTTCTATTTTGGCGAGCGAGCGTAGCGAGCGAGAAAAACAAATTTAATGATGATTGGTACATAATTTTCAGGTTTTTTGTTGCAGGTCGGGGCTTACACAATCATGTTTAAGGTGATGTTAATTCCATTTTGGCGAGGGAGCGTAGCTAGAGAGCGAAACCAAATTTTCTTTGAATAACGTTTGGTACATAATTATTAACTGGTAATTTGTTGTAGGTTGGGGCGAGCATGTTTGTTAGCGATTTTAATTGTAAAGACAGCGTAGCAAGAGAGGGTTAAAAAATCAACTCATATATCAATCACTAAAACCAATCAATTAATCAATTATGGCGAGCAAGGAAACAATATCTCTTAAAATAACGTTTGATACTTATTTACTGGGTTTATTGTTGCAGGCAAGGGGGCGCACATATTTTGTTAGAAATGTCAATTCCATTTTGGCGAGCGAGCATAGCGAGCAAGCAAAAAAAAAATTCTCTTTTAATAGAAATGAATACATAAACTTGTTTTTATTCAGTGGCGGATCCAGGAAGCATTTGCAATTTTAGAACCACATTAGGTGCATTTTCAGGCACTTCTTGGAGTAATATGACGTAAAATATTATTGCTTTTCCTACCCCCTCACAAAGAGTAGGGATCCAGGGGCGGATGATGGGATCTGGCTTTTTGCTAAGGGGAGGGGGGTTGACCCAATGACGACACGGAGCATCGTCCACGAGCCGCGAAGCGGCGAGGCGATTTTTTTTGTTGTTGCCATTTTGAACCCCCGTAAGTGATGTTTTCCTGGCATCTACTGACACAATTATGGAGACCATAAAAAGCAGTGCATGATAATAACGTCTTTTTAAATCAAGTAACAGTTTAAGGGGGGGTCGACCCAAAGACGATGCAGAGCATTGTTCACGAGCCGCGTAGCGGCGAGGCGATTTTTTGGGGTGCTATTTTGAACCCCCGTAAGTGATGTTTTCCTGGCGATTTTTTGGGGTGCTATTTTGAACCCCCGTAAGGGATGTTTTCCTGGCATCTATATACTAACACAATGTAGACCATAAAAAGCAGTGCATGATAACGTCTTTTTAAATCAAGTAACGGTTTAAGGGGGGTTCGACCCATATCGATGCAGAGCATCGTCCACGAGCCGAGAAGTCCGAGCCGGGTAGCGGCGAGGCGATTTGGGGGGGGGGGGCTATTTTGAACCCCCGTAACTGATGTTTGCCTGGCATCTACTGACATAATGGAGACCATAAAAAGCAGTGCATGATAATTACGTCTATTTAAATCAAGTAACAGTTTAAGGGGGGTCGACCCATAAGACGATGCAGAGCATTGTCCACGAGCCGCGGCGAGGCGATTTTTGGGGTGCTATTTTGAACCCCCGTAAGTGATGTTTTCCTGGCATCTATATACTAACACAATGGAGACCATAAAAAGCAGTGCACGTCTTTTTAAATCAAGTAACAGTTTAAGGGGGGTTCGACCCATGACGATGCGGAGCATCGTCCACGAGCCGCGAACTTTTTTTTTTGGGGGGGGGGGGCTATTTTGAACCCCCCGTCAGTGATCTATATACTAACACAATGGAGACCATAAACAGCAGTTTATGATAACGTCTTTTTAAATCAAGTAACAGTTTGAGGGGGGTTCGACCCGATGGCGATGCGGATACTGTGTGGGTCTGGACACATGATGGCGTTTTTCTATTCACATTACATTTTCACTTGGCAGCCCAAGGGGGGGGGGGTTAAACCCCCTAACCCCTCCCCCATCCCCCCCCCCCCCACAGATCCGCCACTGGGATCTTTTGCAAACTGGAAGCAATAAGCATTACATGTAGGCGATGGAAAAGAAGTGCTTGCGAAACGGATAGAAACTTCGCGGCCACAGGGATGACAGAAAATAATATGACAATGAAACCAGCAACTGTGGCAGGATTAATGGCGGGGACAATCTGCATGCTGAAAGAGCACTTAGAATAGGTATAATGGAAAATTAATTCAAGACTAAGTTAGAAGTTAGAAGTTATAAGATATAAAGGAGATAAAATCTTTGGTACTAGTCACGTTCGACTTAAAATCGCATGCCCCCCCGCCCCATACCCGGTAAAAAAAAAACACCTTCTTATAATATCATCCCACTTTCTTTCTTTTCCCTTCTCATTATTCTCCTTTTCCCCCTTTTCTCTCCTCCGTCTTTCCGCCTTTTCTTCTTTTTCCGCCTTTTCTCTCCTCTCTCTTTCCCTTTCCCCTCCTTTTTCTCCTCTCCCCTTTTCTTTCCTCCCTCTTTTCTTCTTCTTTCTCTCTTCCCTTTTTTTCTTTTTCCTCTCCTTTTTCTTTCCCCCTCCTTTTTCTCCTTTTCTTTTTTTTGGGCCGGGGGGGGGGGGGCACGTGCCCCCTGTGCCCCCCCCCCTGGATCCGCCACTGTTATTGGTGCAGGTCGGGATGGGCGCAATTGCGTTTAACGCGATATCAATTCCTTTTTGGCGAGAGGCGAAAAAACACTTCCATTTTTAATGATATTGTTGCAGGTCTAGGGTGGGTACAATTATTTTGAAGGCAATGTCTATTCCATTTATTCGCGAGCGAGCGTAGCGAGAGAAAAACAATGAATTAGTCTCTTTTAGTAGCATTTGGTACATAAATTGGGTGTTATTGTTGCCATGGTTGCAGGTCGGGGCCAGTCGGGGCAGGCACAATATTATTGTATTCTAGGCAATGCTAATCCTTTTTTTTCTTCAGGGAGACGAGCAAGTGAAAACAATTAATACAAAATAGGCTAGCAAGCAGCTCGCGCCAGCGAAGAGTGTCGAATTTGTTATATCACTTATATTTTCCTATTTTCATTTGTCTTTTTCAGGGCCGTATGCGGAATATTTTTCTGGTGGGGGAGGGGGAAAGATGCGTAAAAAGTTTTCGAAGAAACTCAAAAGCGAAAGGAGTGAAGGGAGTTCGAGCGACCGAACTGGTCATGAGGGTACTTTTGCATTTTCAAACATAGAATTGAAGGATTTGGTATAGGCCTTCACTACTTGTAAACTTTGTTAAATATTTTCAGGAAAAAAACTGCACGTTTTCAAAATATCTGGGGTCAACTGCCCCCCCCCCCCCGTGCGTATGGTCATGGTCTTTTTTTTTTATTTCCCCATTTTTTTTATCTCGGCCTTTCTTTTCCCTTTTTCTTCCTCTTCTCTTCTTTTTCCTTTTTTCTCTTTCTTTCCTTTCTTTTCTTTTTTTTCTTTCCCCTTTTCCTTTTTTTCCCTTTCCTTTCCTTTCTTTTCTTTCCCCTTTTTTTTTACTTTTTCCCCCTTTTTTCCTTTCCCCTTCCCCCTTTTTCTTTTTTCCCTGCAGCCCGTCAGGGGGGGGGGCACTCTGCCCCCTTGCCCCCCCCCCCCCCTCAGGTACGCCAGTGTTATCGAACCATGGTTTATTTACTTGCATGTACACCAATTTTTGCCTGAGATGTTCTCCGAACTTTCTTCTCACAGACCCCAACTAATATAGGGCAGCATTTACAAAAGAATCACAAAGAAGTGTATAAAAACCATCCACATTCAACTGGGACGTTATATTTGATTGGCAGGGGCTAGTATAGGGAAGCTCTCGAGGAAAACAGAAATATGTGCGCATGCGCGTGGTGCAACGCACGTCACACAGCACATTCATTCACATGCGGAGCAAGCTGTTGTAAGAGTAGGAACTAGGAAAAATGGGGAAACTAAATGTATCGATGCTTCGTTACCTATCAAAAGAGGACTTTCGTGTTCTTACAGCAGTAAGTACCCGCGCGTTGACGTTGTAGTGTAAAATACATGGATTAGGTTTACGCATCCAGAATATCATAGTTCGGAATCTACATGTTTTAATGTGTGGTCCTATATGCATAATTCTGTGTGTGCTAGTAGTAGTAGTATTAGTATTAGATCTAGAATCTAGGATTAATGACATGTTAATTAGTCTAAAGGTAAAGACCAGTATTGGAAACGCCCCAATCTCAAAAAATGAAATGGAAGCTCTTATTACCAATCATGTGAAAGAATATGTTTTGACTAATAGATCTACATGATGATGAAAATTTTGCCGGGAAACCGGTCTGGAGGTCTAACGTTAGAGTAGATTCTAGAGTAAAGGAGCCGGTAATCGGCCAGCTCCTGTTTTCGGCCGATTGGTTGGATGCAAGGTAAAATCACTCTAAAATACATAGCATAATAGCATAACACATATCCCACACATACCATACCAGTGTCACTGAAGAACCACATTTGCAATGAAAAATATATCCTAAAATATCACATTTTAGCGATGTAATCGGCGGTCCCGCTACCCGAATCTGAAAAATCGAGTATCTTACGCGTGTCTGTAAGAAATATGGGTACCATAAAATTAGGGTGTCTGATCGCGCACCCGATGTTGTGTGCTAAAATTCTTCCCATAGAGATTACACGCATCCCTATGCAGCCTACGTGCATTGCGCGACCATGCAAAAAAAGTCAATTTTTTTTTTTTCAAATAGAGATTCAAACCTTTATCAGTTGTGATCCTGAAGGTGATAATCAATGAATGAGGTGTCATATGAAAGAGCAGGTGAATTCCAATATTTCCAAAGGGGCGTAGCCCCCGAAATTCTAAAAATATCTTGGTCAAAACAGCAATTTAAACATTGTGTCCTGGCTAACTCTGAGGTTTGTCACTTTTGAGATATGACGCCCCGATCGATAAGTAGTCCCAGTCCTAAGGAACAATTCTATGTGATTATATTTTCGCTAGCCCCCAGGGATCACAACTGATAACAGTTTAAAAATACCCTTCTCGCTATTTGGTGGATCAGCTAATTAGGAGGCGTGCGCTCCGCTCAGTCCAAACCATGGTTACATCGCGTAACATCTCCGCGCACGAACGAAACCCCAAATTCAATTACACATTATAGTGACTGAAATTATGGTTGGCAATTCCCTCGATAAACCCGGAAGTGAATACACGTTATAGTCAATGGCAATATCGCGGCAATATCGCGTTGTCTCCGCGATATTGCCATTGACTATAACGTGCATTCACTTCCGGGTTTATTGTGCGACGAACGCCAACCATACTAGTCAATCGCACATGTCGCGGAGACAGCGTAGCTCAAGCTGCAAGTCGCGGATTGGCTTAGCAGCATGCGTACGATATGCATACGCTTGCATATCGCGCGATACAGCTGTTTGGCTAAATTTAGCAAAACAACATCACTCTGCGTGGACGTCTTTTTCGTCGATTTTGACCAAAATGATATGAATATACCAGCGTGTTGGAGGGGCTGTAACTTTTGATAGAAACATCGGTGAGACTTGAAATTTGAAATGTATTATTCTGATAACATTTTTTATTCAAATATCAATCAAAAATGGTGAAAAACGATCCCAAATTGAAAATTGAAAAATCGTTCAGACACCCTAATAAAATGAGCTTTATTTCAAGTATTTTTCAGATTTAGAGCCCGATTTTGTGCTAGTCGCAAGCTCAAAAGTATCTCATCGCATGTATTAAATCAATGCAGCCGCACACCGCAACGCACACACGATATGTCTGTCTAATTCAGATTCCAACTTCCGATCACCGCTGTGCCTGTCTTCGGCCAGGCGAGCACCAGGGAGCTCCGGCGTGGGATACCTGCTCCGCCCGCTTGTGCTGTACATCAGCGCGGAAACGCACGGCGCGCGCGAGTGCTTCCTATTGACTTTGTACATGCGGCCGTAAACTGAAACGCTCGGCCGATAACTGGCTCCAAAACAGTGAAAATTGAAATGAATATTGTCATGGCAATTCGTAATTTTTTTCTGGGATTCTTTTTTTGTTTAAATAATAATAATATTTGCTTCATGATTTGAACAAGAAATGATAATAAATAGGAAGTAAAGAGTCCAAAAAATAGGAATTTGTCTTAAGTGGCCGAAAACGGGCTCCTTTACTCTAGACTACTAAGGTCAGGAGCCGGTTTTCGGCCACTTAAGACAAAATCCTATTTTTTGGACTCTTTACTTCCTATTTATAATAGGATTTTGTCTTAAGTGGCCAAAAACCCCCTCCTTTACTCTAGAGTAAACATGGTAAAGGAGGGGGTTTTCGGCCACGTAAGACAAAATCCTATTTTTTGGACTCTTTAGATCTAGGCCCTACTTCCTATTTATAATCATTTCTTGTTCAGTTCATGAAGCAAATATTATTATTATTTAAACAAAAAAAGAATCCCAGAAAAAAATCACGAATTGCCATGACAATATTCATTTCAATTTTTACTGTTTTGGAGCCACTTATCGACCTAGCAATTCAGTTTACGACCGCATGTACAAAGTCAATAGGAAGCGTGCCGTGCGTTTCCGCGCTGATCTATGGCACAAGCGGGCAGAGCAGGTATCCCACGCCGGAGCTCCCGGGTGCTCGCCTGGTCGAAGACTAGCACTGCGGTGATCGGAAGTTGGAATCTGAATTAGACAGACATATCGTGTGTGCATTGCGGGGTCCGGCTGCATTGATTTAATACATGCGATGAAATACTTTTGAGGTTGCGACTAACACAAAATCGGGCTCTAAATCTGATAAATACTTGAAATAAAGCTCATTTTATGGTACACATATTTCTTACATACACACGTAAGATACTCGATTTTTCAGATTTTGGTAGCGGGACCGCCGATTACATTGCTAAAATGTTATATTTTAGGATATATTTTCCATTGCAAATGTGGTTCTTCAGTGACTCTGGCATGGTATGGTATGTGTGGGGGTATGTGATATGCTATTATGCAATGTATTTTAAAGGGATTTTACCATGCATCCAACGGATCGGCCGAAAACTGAAGCTGGTCGTTTACCCCCTCCTTTACTCTAATAGTAGTCTAGAGTAACGGAGGGGTTTTTCGGCCACTTAAGACAAAATCCTATTTTTTGGACCCTTTACTTCCCATTTATTATCATTTCTTGATCAAATCATGAAGCAAATATTAATATTATTTAAACAAAAAAAGAATCCCAGAAAAAAAATCATGAATTGCCATGACAATATTAATTTCAATTTTCATTGTTTCGGAGGCAGTTATCGGCAAAGCGAACCAGTTTTCGGCCGCATGTACAAAGTCAATAGGAAGCACGCGCGCGCTGTGCGTTTCCGCGCTGATCTATTGCACTAGCAGGCAGAGCAGGTATCCCACGCCGGAGCTCGCCAGGCTGAAAACTAGTACCGCGGTGATCGGAAATTGGAATCTGAATTAGACAGAGATATCGTGTGTGCGTTGGGGTGTCCGGCTGCATTGATTTAATACATGCGGTGAGATACTTTTGAGCTTGCGACTAACACAAAATGGGCTCTAAATCTGAAAAATACTTGAAATAAAGCTCATTTTATGGTACCCATATTTCTTACAGACACGCGTAAGATACTTGATTTTTCAGATTCGGGTAGCAGGACTGTCAATTACATCGCTAAAATGTGATATTTTAAGATATATTTGCCATTGCAAATGTGGTTCTTCTGTGACTCTGGCATGGTATGGTATGTGTGGGATATGTGATATGCTGTGATGCGATGTATTTTAAAGGGATTTTACCATGCATCCAACCAATCGGCCGAAAAACTGAAGCTGGTCAATTACCCCCTCTTTTACTCTAGGGAGGCCAATGCCCAAATCTAACGTTTTAATTACTAATTTGTTTATAATAAAACAAACATTAAAAGATAGCATTTTCTTTCACTAAGAAAACTCACCCATCTGCCGACTCCAGAAGTTTCATAAAATAGGAGATATCCAGCTATTTTCTAGAACCTTCCTTCTACGCCTGGGCGTACGTAAGAGCCTTGAAACAATCAATTTCATGTCCCTGAAAATTACGTCGAGAATTAGACAGGCCCGAGGGAAAGGCGTGTCATTGACCGAACAACAAGTTCAAAATCATGAATCGGTCGCACACACCGAACCACTTTAACCAGGCAAGCCGCAATACAGACTGAAGTCCACAGAAGTTCCATGTCCCCTTTGCCCGAACTCTGCTATTCCAAACCACATTCTACCCAGATACTATCCGACTGTGGAACTCCTTACCATCTGCTGTCGTCGATTGCACCTCTTTGGAACTTTTCAAGCAGAAGGTGCAACACATCAAGCTCCGTTGAGCTTCAGACTGTTTTTTAGCTGCACATAGAATTCTTGTAGAGCCTTTTTACTTGCACTGTACACTCGGCACTTGACAAACACAAGGTACGATAATACGCCAACGGTGGACTGTACTATACTGGAAGAAGAAGAAGAAGAAGAAGTTGAAATCGAACCATCAATGTACGTACGACTACTACATCTACGAGTAAAAAAAGAAGGAAAGAACTAGATTTAATTCATTAATATTTACCTTAGATTGGTATTCCAATAACTTGATTTCCTAATGAGTATTCCTTATGATTTCAGTCGGAGATACACTGTACAATCAACAAGAACGACCTCCATAATTATCCATGCAGCTCACTCCCAGCGCTACACATGATACTACTACATATACAATGTACATGCATATCGCACATACGTACGTACTACGTATATGTAGTACCTGGATCTCTCTTTCTCTCTCTCTCTCTCTCTCTCTCTAAGCTGTCCGCGACAACACAATCACATCATCCAATCATATCTTTCCGTCCTAACTTCTCAATTGGAGTATAGACTGCTCACTAAGGCTGCGACGGGTAGTCGAATGCTCGAGTACCCGCACGGTTGACAACTACTCGGGTACGATTTCTCGTACCCGAATATTCGGCTGCCAAAAAAAAAAAAAAAAATGTCCAGGCCCACGCTTACCCGTGCCAGGGAGAGCGGCAGCCGCTGGCATGGTACTGTCGGTAAAAATGTTTCCCAACTCAAGCACTGTCAAACTCACCTTTCAGAAACTGGGACCAAATGTCCAGATTTCTGTTTGGACTTGGAGGAAAATGGATTATTCTGCCATCTTTGGTTTTTAAAACAGCATAGTTTACTGTTATTATTCTTATTAAATCGGCACCTTCAACTGCAACTCAAAGTAAAATTGCATGCGTTTTGGGCAAGGGACCTGGGAAACTGCTGAGTGGTATGGTAGTGGCAAAAAAAGAAAAAAAAGAAAAAAAAGTCAAACAATCTAAAAAGTAAAAAAAAAAATTTTAAATTAAAAAAAAATTATTAAAAAAACATGGCGCCCGAATATTCGAGTATTCGCTTGTGAGTCTGGGAGTGTTCTCGGGTACCTCATTACACTGTTGTGCACAGCCTTACTGCTCACGTAGACATTTTTTTACTGAAATATCTGTTTTAAACATTTTTCATATATGACTTACATGTACTGTACGAGCTCAACACTCGAGTCTCGTGCTGTGAGAATAAGGTACTGTGTGTGAGACTAGCCAAATTTGTTCGGTGGGCGTTCTGACCAGAGCTCATACATATTCATATTATGATGTTGCAATACACTGTACCTCCATATTTGGCTAGAACAATGACATTACTGTTCGCAGTTTTTCTTCTCATTTTGAGATGGCTGTAGCTATCGGCCTCAAACCAACGCAAGATTGACAAAAACATCGTACTCTATCTACCTTCGAATGTGCAGTTTTTAAAAATCTGCAATTAAAAAGATATAATCTTATTTCGTTATATCTTCTAGTTGTTAAAAGTGACATCTGTGCACATCTGATATGTTAATCTCTATCAAAAGTTATTTCATTTAAAATGGATTCCATTTTTAGGGTCTACCTTCTGCAATTGAGAAGGATTTTAGTGAGCTAACCTCCGCGCCCTCTAGGACCCCTCTAGTTTCACTTGTGTGCACGTTAATGTTCATCTGCTAACAGAATTATTGGATTCAAATACGTCAAAATCTGCAAGATCGTCAACAAATGGTGAAAGACCATTACAGATCCGTGATTATAGGTATGTTGTGGAGTGTACAATTGTGTATTTGTTATAGATTTTAAATACCGTATTTGCGGGCGTAAAGGCCGCACCGCCGCATAGGCCGCACCCCCAACTTTGACATTTCGTAGAGAAAAAAAAAAAAACGGACCAAAGAAAATAATTGTAATTTTCCCGTAGAACTCTATTTTTCCTACAAACTAATACCAAAATTATCAATCATTTTATAAATATACAGGAAGTTTACCTAAAAAATGATCGTAATTTAGCAAATCTTCATCGATTTTTAGGCAGATTAGCACATTCATGGGACACTAGAGGGCGCTTCGCATCCATACAGAAACCTGAATGACCAACCTATCGCAGGGTGGAAGCATGGTGGAAGGAATGATCTTTTTTATAATGTTATCCGGTCTTACCCCTATCGTACCGTCAAATGGAGAAAATAAACAAGCTTTTGTATTGTTATTAGAGATCTATCGAGGTTAGTTTGTCGCTTTAATTAATTAGATAGTCTCAATTATAATTCAAAATTATCTTACTGAAAAGTTAAGAACACCGATGATTGCACGCTGTGAATCTCTGAAGGTGCGTTGGATTTGTTAGCAACTCCAGCCCCGTAGCTCCCCACCACAGGGTGTGTGAGTAAGGTACCAAATCAAATAAGGTATCAAATTTGCTGCTGACGTGGTTCAGACTAGATCTTGTCCGATGTGTTTTCAAGTCAATTTTGTTAATATATTTTATTGTATGAAGTTTTGACTTGGGATTTTTACTCTTTCGGCGTAAAGGCCGCACACCGACTTTTTGATATTTTCTCTTCCAAAAATACTGCGGCCTTTACGCCGGCAAATACGGTATGGAGGTATCGCAACATCATAATATGAATATGTATGCGCTCCGGTCAGAACACTCGCCGAACAAATTTGGCTAGTCTCACACACAGTACCTTATTCTCACAGCACGAGACTCGTGTGTCGAGCTCGTACAGTAAGTCATATATGAAAAATGTTTAAAAAAGATATTTCAGTAAAAAAATGTCTACGTGAGCAGTCTATACTCCAATTGAGAAGTTAGGACGGAAAGATATGATTGGATGATGTGATTGTGAGTTCATGATACATAGTTGTCGTTTACAGCTAGAGAGAGAGAGAGAGAAAGAGAGATCCAGGTACTACGTATACATGTATGTAGTACGTACGCATGTGCGATATGCATGTAGTATCATGTGTAGCCCTGTGAGTGTGAGCTGGATTATGGAGGTTGTTCTAATTGTTGATTGTACAGTAGAACTCCGACTGAAATCATAAGGAATACTCATGAGGAAATCAAGTTATTGGAATACCAATCTAAGGTAAATATTAATAAATTAGATCTACCGTATTTGCCAGCGTAAAGGCCGCAGTATTTTTGGAAGAGAAAATATCAAAAAGTGCGGCGAAAGAGTAAAAAAAAAAAAAAAGTACCGGTAAGTCAAAACCAGCACGAATTTGCACATATGGGACTAGATCTATGAACAGTACAATAACTATACCACTACGGTACATTTCCACACATCTTACCGACAATTTTATCTTGCATTGTTGACATGAAGACGAAAATAAACTTCTAAAAAAAACATCTGCTGATAGATCTTGATCTAAGTTCCTGCCCATGCATTGCAAAAGTAAAAGAAGGGCCCGTTTAACGGAGCTGCCGCGAAGCATCCAGCACGCGAAGTCGCTATTTTCAATCCATTTCAATACACAAGAGAGAGGGGCAATGTATACATCACAGAAAACTACATAGGCTAGCATCAGTGTGGGATGGCCGAGCGGTCTAAGGTGGTGATTTTAGTCACATCAACATTTGTACGCAAGAGATCAAATCCCGACTTTGACAAAAGTTTTTTTTTTTTTTTTTTTTTTTTTTTTTTTAAATGTCAAAATCGGGGGTGCGGCCTATACGGCGCTGCAGCCTTATTGCCGGGAAATACGGTAGTTCTTTCCTTCTTTTTTTACTCGTAGATGTAGTAGTCGTACATACATTGATGGTTCGATTTCGACTTCAGCCTGTATTGCGGCTTGCCGGGTTCGGTGTGTGCGACCGATTCAAGGCTAGCCGGATAATGAATGTACTTTTGCGCGAAGATTTGAACTTGTTGTTCAGGCAATGACATGCCTATTCCCTCGGGCCTGTCTAATTCGCGACGTAATTTTCGGGGACATGAAATTGATTGTTTCAAGGCTCTTACGTACGGCCAGGCGTAGAAGTAAGGGCCTAGAAAAGAGCTGGATATCTCCTATTTTATGGAACTTTAGGTGTCGGCAGATGGGTGAGTTTTCTTAGTGAAAGAAAATGCTTTCTTTTAAAAGTTGTTTTATTATAAACAAATTATTAATTAAAAAGTTAGATTTTGGCATTGGCCTCCCTACTATTTGGTCAATTAGTAATAGGG
The DNA here is from genome assembly GCF_000002235.5 of Strongylocentrotus purpuratus. Classification (NCBI taxonomy): domain Eukaryota; kingdom Metazoa; phylum Echinodermata; class Echinoidea; order Camarodonta; family Strongylocentrotidae; genus Strongylocentrotus; species Strongylocentrotus purpuratus. Next base: position 15,496,020 of record NW_022145615.1, on the reverse strand, counting down.
TGTCTGATCGCGCACCCGATGTTGTGTGCTAAAAATGCTCCCCATAGAGATTGCACGCATCCCTATGTGGTCTACGTGCATTGCGCGACCATGCAAAATTGGTCAATGATTTTATGAAAAAAATTGAAATTCAAACCTTTAGGTCTTGTGATCCTGAAGTAGGCAAATTCATGCAAAAAAATATATTCAAAAAATGGACTTGAAACCACATCAGACAATTAGTCTGAACCGAGTCAGGAGCAAATTTGAAGAAATTATATTTTTAATTGTTGTACAACCAAAGATAGAAGAAGAAAAGTATTCGTCCTCTTAATCGTACATGTAAAAATGTCTGTAGACATTCGACAGCTGAAAATGACGCGCACGGTTGCGTTACGTGCATTCTCGAAACCAAAATCGTACCTCGCACACACATTGTTACCATACCACGAATGGTCCGTCGTGGGAAGCTAGCGAGCTAGGAGTTTGCTAACGATACCATTGCACCTTCGGAGCTCCACAGCGCGCAATATTAGCGGAACTCGAAAGGTTCGTGGTGGGAAGGTGGCGGGCTAGCTTTTTGCCAAAACAACACTAGATCGGCTGCTGGCAAAACGAAAATAACTACAATCAAGAATAGGCCTGAGTCATCACGGGTTTTGCTGAACCCGGGTTTGACTTGAAAATTTCGGGTGGTGACCAGGTACCCGAAATTTTCACCACTGACACTAAAAATCGTGTGCATGTGGCGGCGGGGGTTAAGATTTAGTTGCTGTTTTATAATGCGACGAAAGAGACAGTTACTGCCTTCAAAACAATAAAATAAATCAATTCAATTAAATTAAGATGCTTTAAAAAATAAAAAGATATTGTTTCAGTTGACTGTAGGTGTTTTTATCGCTCTAAAATTAACTGCAAGAAAGGAATTGTGGTACCGATCGAGTGCGTTCAGAAACGGAAGTGGAAATATGACCCACTGAAGACAGAGCAAGAAAGTACCACACACAGGAAGCAGTTTGGGATTGGGGGGGCAAACATTCCAGGGGGCTCACCTTCCAGGGGCACTGACGTAATGAGAAAAAACGTTCGGAAGGGGGGGGGGGCAGACGCAAAATCTGCATCACCACCAGTCTTACACGTTACATGCAGGTCCCGCGGAACGTTTTTCAAAGTGGAGTATTAACGATCAGGTAGAGCGTAAATTGGCTTGGGGTCAAGGGCATGAGCCTGGGCAGGGGGTCAAGGGGCTGAGCCCTTGAAAGCTCTGGAGTTATAGGTATTTAATTACGGTAAGATGAGCATCCAGGGGCGCCTAAGGGCCCTTGGTAGGGTCCAGGGGGAAGAGCCTCCAGAAGCTCAGGGGTTTGGGGTATTTGATTGCGGTCAGATGAACATCCAGGGGCCCCCTTAGGGCCCTTGGTGGGTTCCAGGGGGCAGAGCCCCCGGAAGCTCAGGGGTTTTGGGTATTTAATTACGGTCAGATGAGCATCCAGGACCCGTCTTAGGGCCCGTGCTGGGGTACCAGGGGCATAACCCCAGGAAGCTCAGGTTTTTTAGGTATTTAATTACGGTCAGAGGAGCATCCAGGGGCCCGCCTGAGGGCCCTTGGTGGGGTCCAGGGGGCATAACTCCTGGAAGCCCAGGGTTTTTAGGTATTTAATTACGGTCAGATGAGCATTTTTATACCTTATTTGTGACATTGGCAGGTCACTTATTTTTTCTCTCCGTTCTTTCTTTCTTTTTCTCTTTAACATACTTTTTCAAAAAGTGAGGGGGGGGGGATTAAAAATACAAACCATGTTGACTACTTTACTTTTTTTTTTTCTTTTTTTTCGAGAGGGGGGGGGGGGGGCAAAAATGCGTTTTGCCCCCCCCCCCCCCACTTCCGGCACCTATGACCACACACAAGACTAAAATGTTGATCAGACTATTACAATTAAATCGTACTACTACAGGCATTAATTATGCATTATGCCGGTGGCATACTTTGGATTCAGCAGCGTTACGCCGCCGCGTCGTCATATTATTTTATTCTTGTGTGCGCTCTAACTGCCACATTCCTTGACGGATTTCTTTAAAATTTTGTATGGAGGTGTATCGTGGTATAATCTCAACATCTATAACTTTTGGTGATGCTGCCCACAGTGTTCCGTCTTTTATAGGGTAAAAGGCCATATTTTATTCTTGTGTGCGCTCTAACTGCATCATTCCTTGACGGATTTCTTTCAAATTTTGTATGGAGGTGTATCTTGGTTTATACAACACCTACGTGGATCCTTGTCATTTGATTGGAGGATTGTTGGTCACATGATTTTCAATAGATGTTATATTGCACGGTCGTGCATTTTTGGTTATATGCGCAGTGCATTTTGGGTTATATGCAGACTGCGTACCTCTCAGCCGTGCGCGCGCGTATCCCTGCGTGTCTCTGACGCGAAGGCAATCTGAATGTTATCGAGAAGCTAGGCTTGACTCCAACTTTAATTTATCTTTAATATAAGGAGTAAAGCATAATTTGTTGATTAACGTTCTATTAGATCTTCTTCGATGTTGTATAAAACAATTCGTTGAAAGATTAACGTTTCTATTCAACTCGGCTGACGCCTCGTTGAATCTTTCAATCTTTCAACTCATGAAAATATTCGCACTATTGAACTCATAATCATTCATTATTTGTATAATAATCTACACACCTATAACTTTTGGTGATGCTGCCCCCAGTGTTCCGTCTTTTATAGGGTAAAAGGCCATATTTTATTCTTGTGTGCGCTCTAACTGCATCATTCCTCGACGGATTTCTTTCAAATTTTGTATGGAGGTGTATCTTGGTATAACCTACATACCTATAACTTTTGGTGATGCTGCCCCCAGTGTTCCGTCTTCTATAGGTTAAAAGGCCATATTTTTTTGGATGGTTTGTGTGTGCTCTATAGGCCACATTTTTCAAGGGATTTTGTTCAAATTTTTAACAAAGATGTATCTTGGTATAATCTACAAGGATATAGATTTTGGTGATGCTGCCTCTAGTGTTCCGTCTTTTACAGGGCAGGCCTGATAAAAACCAGATTTAAATCGGTTTCCAGATTTTTTTTTGATTTTTTTTTTCTTCCCTATTTTATTCTGATTTTCCCGATATCCCTCTTATATTCTCTATTCTTCCCTATGTTTCCCTATTTTTTTCCCAATTTTGTCCCAATTTTCTTACTCGAAATGGGGGAATGTTGTTAAATGCCATTTTTTCCTCGCGAATCCTCTTTATTTTTCTTACTCAAGGGGGACGTGGTTGAGAGGAAAACAAAAAACATATTTTTTTTTTAGTGCTCACTATCACCCCTGCAGGGTCAAAGGTCATATTTTGATAGATGTCTTTGTGGCACTCTAGTTTGCGGTCTAACTGCATCATTCCTTAACGAATTTCTTTCAAATTTTGTATGAAGGTGTATCTTGGTATAATCTACAGACCTACAACTTTTGGTGATGCTGTCCCCAGTTTTCCGTCTTGTATAGGGTCAAGAGTTCATATTTTGGTGGGTCTCTAGTTTGCGCCCTGCAGATCATATTTCATGATGGATTTCTTTCAAATTTTGTATAGAGAATTAGAAATGTATCTTGTTACCAATCAACACTTTGGGTGAAGCTGCCCTCATTGTTCCGTCTTTTATATGGTCAAAGGTCAAATATGTCTTTAATGCGCTCTAACTGCCACATTTCTTGACGGATTTCTTTCAAATGTTGTATGGAGGTGTGTCTTAGTACAATCATCTACACTTTTTTAGTGTTTGGTGATGCTGCCACCTGTGTTCCGTCTGTTATAGGGTCAAAGGTCATATTTTGGTGGCTGTCTTTTGTGCGCTCTAACTGCCACATTTCTCGACAGATTTCTTTCAAATTTTCTACAGAGATGCATTATACTCTAATCTACACACATACTGCCGGGGGATACATTCGCATTGCGCGGCAATACAGATTGCGATATTTCTAGTTTAATTGTCAAAATATATTCACAACATAATGGTTTAACCTTGATAGTTTTATGAAGGAAAATAAATTAAAGCAGAAGTTACGAGTCAAGCTTGATATGCATGTTTACATCCCTACACAGTCATCTGACCTGATCGGAACAATAAGCATTAAACCGATTAAAAAACATCACGTATTTAAGGGACTTCAATTCAATAAAATTACCGTAAATTAATAATTTTCTTTGAGTAATAATACTATAGATATTCATAATATCTTACAGAAATAATGATATTTCATGAACTACGTACTCGATATCGAGTTCAGCTAGCCATCATTTTGAAATGAGACGTAATTGTCAGTCATGCAGCGCAGTTGACTATAGATGGCGGCAGAGAGGAAAATATCACGTGATCGGTTTAATGCTTATTGTTCCGATCAGGTCGGGTGACGGTGTAGGGATGTAAACATGCACATCAAGCTTGACTCGTAACTTCTGCTTGCCGTTATACACGCATTTTTAGAACGATGTTTTTTCAAGAGCTTTCATTTTTTTTCCTTCATCAAACTATCAAGGGTAAACCATTATGTTGTGGATATATTTTGACAATTAAAGTAATGCCTATTAGTATTACGATTTAATTGCAATAGTCTGATCAACATTTTAGTCTTGTGTGTGGCACTTTCTTTCTCTGTCTTCATGGTCTTCAGTGGGTCATAGATCTATTTCCACTTCCGTTTCTAAACACACTCAATCGGTACCACGAAGCGTGATTCCTTTCTTGCAGCCTCAATTTTAAAGCGATAAAAACACCTACCGTCAACTGAAACAATATTCATTTATTTCTAAAGCATATTTATTTGATTATATTTAAATATAAGATTGTGAATTGCATATTTTTAGTTCTATATTTCAAAATATCAGTGTGAAATTTAATTTTGAAAAACCTGAAAACCCAAAACCGGGTTTCAGCTCGACGGTCGGGGCCCGGGCGGGGACCCGTTTCGACTCAGGCCTAGCCTAATCGGGAACATCGTCGGTTTCCTTAACTTTTCAGTGAGATAATTCTGAATTCTAATTGAGACTATAATAATAAATTAAATCAACCAAGAAACCTCGGTAGATCTCTTATAACTATACAAAAGCTTCACGGTAGAGGTTTACGGTACACCATGTGTAAAGTCCTAGAAGGACTAAGGAAAGTGGATAGAAAATAGAAGTGAAAATAGAAAGGCGAGAAAGTGGAGGTTGGAAGGAAGAGTATCTTTCAGAAGTAAGTATAGTCCTGAAAAGGACTGTAAACCAGAAAGTTGTAGATAGGATGAGAGGTTTGAGTAGAAGACTGGATTGAGTTGGAGAGTTGAGTAGAGTTGCAGAGCAGGAGCAGGAGAGTAGACTCGACGTTTCGGACAGGTTGACTGTCCGTCTTCAGGAGTGAGTGTCCGTCACTCACTCCTGAAGACGGACAGTCAACCTGTCCGAAACGTCGAGTCTACTCTCCTGCTCCTGCTCTGCAACTCTACTCAACTCTCCAACTCAATCCAGTCTTCTACTCAAACCTCTCATCCTATCTACAACTTTCTGGTTTACAGTCCTTTTCAGGACTATACTCACTTCTGAAAGATACTCTTCCTTCCAACCTCCACTTTCTCGCCTTTCTATTTTCACTTCTATCCACTTTCCTTAGTCCTTCTAGGACTTTACACATGGTGTACCGTAAACCTCTACCGTGATTATTCATACCACCATGCAAACCTTCAAACATCATCTAATACAAAAGCTTGTTTATTACTTCATTTGACATTTTGTTTTCGAGCCATTTTTTCGTGCGTGAGTCAATGCAAACTATGTATTACCAAACTTTCAACACACAAGGACAGGGAGCACTCACGGACCTCGTATCAAATTTGTTGCAAAAAACATTTTCAAGGGTGATTTTGAAGCAGTGAAGAAAATTTGCGCTGCGATGCGCAGAAATATACTCGAAAGAAACTTTAAAAATCACACCTGAATTTTCAGAAAATCACACCTGTATTTTCAGAAAATCGTATTTGTATTACCGAACCTAGTTGTGAGTTGTTTATAACTCAGATTTTATGAAGATTTGTCGGAAAAAAATGTCAATTTTTGTCTCGCCTGCGTAGCAAAAAGCGAGACATAGGCGCCGCTTTTCCGGTGACAGCGACGGCGGCGGCGTCAACATCAAAAACTTAACCTGAGGTAAAGTTTTTGAATTTTTGATATAATTTTGAAAGTATAAGTTCTTAGTCAATGAAACTTGTACTATAGGGTTATCAACTATCCCCAAATATGTGAGTAGAATTTCAGGTCACAAAGTCGAGGTCAAAGGTCATTTCAGGTCAACAGACTTGGACTATGTTGTGGCATCATCATCGAAAACTTAACCTAAGGTTAAGTTTTTGAATTTTTTATATAGGTTTGAAAGTATAAGTTCTTAGTCAATGAAACTTAGACTATAGGGTTATCAAGTATCCCCAATCATGTGAGTAGAATTTCAGGTCACAAAATTAAGGTCAAAGGTTATTTCAGGTCAACAGACTTGGACTATGTTGTGGCATCATCATCGAAAACTTAACCTAAGGTTAAGTTTTTGAATTTTTTATATAGGTTTGAAAGTATAAGTTCTTAGTCAATGAAACTTAGACTATAGGGTTATCAAGTATCCCCAATCATGTGAGTAGAATTTCAGGTCACAAAATTAAGGTCAAAGGTTATTTCAGGTCAACAGACTTGGACCATGTTGTAGCATCATCATCGAAAACTTAACCTAAGGTTGAGATTTTTAATTTTTGATATAATATTGAAAGTATAAGTTCTTAGTCAATGAAATTTGGACTATAGGGTTATCAAGTATCCCCAATCATGTGAGTAGTATTTCAGGTCACTAAGTCAAGGTCAAAGGTCATTTTAGGTCAACAAATTTAGACTGTGTTGTGGCATCAACATCAAGATTTTGAATTTTTAGCATATTTTCAAAATTGTTTGTTCAAATTCCATGAAACTTGCACCCAAGGGTTATCAAGTATCACAAATCATATGACACAAATTTCAGGTCACAAGGTCAAAGGTCAGTAGACCTCGATTATGTTTTCACAACTGTATATAATAATTAATAATTTTTTAAAATTAATTTGTTCATATTTCATTCAAGTTATCGATCGTGGTACAATTACCGGTAATAGTAAATAATTCTTCTGATGATTCTTAGTCAATATTCACTTCAAAATGTGATTATATTCAGAGGATTTCATTTTGGGGGCCTGCTAATGGTCCACCCTGCCTATAAATAATGTTCCAACCTCAATTTTTCATCATATCGAATTGCGTAATGCAGGCGAGACCGCCGAGAGCGTTTCCCTTGTTTCCTTTTGGTGGTCATTTCTAGGCTAATATGTAAAAAGTTGCATCAGTAATGGGCCCGATGTTTCTCTTCTCGTACTCGCATGTTATTTCTACTTAGATTAAACATAGGATGGTTAGGGGTAAGACTGGATAACATTATAAAAAAGATTTATCCTTCCACCTCCCATATCCAAGTTTTGGGCTGATTATTGCCAACCCACCGCAGCAAGGCCATTCAGGTGAGGGGCCTCACCCCCAAAATTCTAAAAATATCTTGGTCAAAACAGCGATTGAAATGTTGCTTGCATCCTAGCTCGGAGATGACTCACTTTCCTGAGCCGAGCCCCTGCGGCTTAAGTAGGGCTAGACGTAAGGATAATACCCAGGTGCTTTTTTTTTTGCTAGCCCCAACAGTTTGAAAATACCCTTCCCACATATTTGGAATCAGCTAATTAGGGAGACGTGATCTCCGCTCAGTCCAAACCATGGTTACATCGCGGCGCACATAAATATGCATTCGGACCGCGCACGAAGCGAACCCGGAAGTCAATGCACGTTATATGGTATGGCTAGTGAATCGCGCTCCCAACCCAGAAGTGAGTACACGTTATAAGTCAATGGCGGTATTGCGGAAACAACGTCAGGTTTTTCGCATTCAGCTAGCAACATGTGTACGCGATGCATACGCATGCATACGTTTGGCTAAATTTAGCAAAACAACATCACTCTGCGTTTACGTCTTTTTCGTCGAGTCCGATCAAAATGATATGAATATTGCAGAGTTTTTAAAGGGCTGTATCTTTTGATAGAAACATTGGTGAGTCTTGAAATTTGAAATATATTATTATAATTGCACTTTTTATTCACATATTTAAAAAAAATGGTGAAAAACAATCCCAAATTGAAGATTGAAAAATCGTCCAGACACCCTACATTTATTTATTGGTGTGTGAGAGATAAACGCACGTGTGCGTAGTCCCATAAACATCTTTCTGTCTACAGTGCTTGTAACTTTACCTAAACTGGGCCAAATTTCTTATCATTTTGATGATTCCAGAACCTTGCAGTACACACCAATAGTTATGCTAGATGATCAACCTTTTCTGATCGATTCCACAACGTTTCTTTCACAATGCAATCGCACGACCATAACTGGTCTTTATCTTTAATTAATCAGGGCTGTCAACTTTGGGCACTCCAGCAAAGCATAGAGAGTCAATGGTAATGCGTACTGATTGACCCCTAGCGCTGAACTAGGTGCTAATAAGTACTCTAGACAGCAATTGCAAACATGGTAGTCAATACACACATGAGGGGTTTTTCGGCCATTTAAAGACAAAATCCTATTTGTTGGACTCTTTAGGGTAGAGCGCCCGGTATTCGGTCACTAAAGGGGAAATCGCTAATATTTTGAATTCTTACCTCTTTTATTTGGCAATCTACCCATCAAAAGAAAAGAAGTTTATTCCTCTAACAGGATTTTATAGTCACTTAAAATTCTAGAAAGATGATAAGCAAAATACTTCCAAAAGAAGGCGGAGCATTTTTCTGCCCAGCATTCGGTCGCGCCGAATAGAATTCGGATTCAGATTTGTTAAGTATCGCAAGCTCAAAAGTATCTCAGTGCATGCATCATATCACTGAAGTCAGATCCTATAACACCATATGCTATACCAAAGCCAGAACCATTGAGAGTACAAGCCCGACATTGCTCAAGCTTGTGGCATAATTCCGGAAAAAGTCATATTATCCATGTTTTCAGGCTTCCTGGATTAAGATTAGCAACATTATTACATACTGCACATATATGCTAATTAGATTATTATGCTAATTATGCTAATTATACTACATATAAATGGAATATCTTCTCATGAATTAATGATTAGTCGTTCAAAATTGATTTGCAATGTTGCATTGCACCATTTTCAGGCTTTACATGTATATAGATAAACAATGACAATGAAGTCCATACATTGTACATATGCTAATTATGCTATTAAAGACAATTGCATTACTTGGAATCAAAAACTGGTGCCATAAATGAATTCCTCGTCATAGAAAACCCTTGAAAATTTGTATTATTGTTTCAAGCTTCCTGGATTGAGATTAGCAACATTATTTCATATTGCACATATGCTAATTAGATGATTACGCAAATATGTCTATTAAAAAAGTTGCCCAAGGTTGCCAAGCTGGCAACCAAGCTGAATTTACTTAAATACCCATCTAGAACACAAATCAACAAAAGAATCTTGTACTTATCAACTTTTCCAGGTCTGAAAAACTTCTACAGGACTATGAGCGTTATCATTGTTATTACGCAAGTGTGGAAGAACATCAGATCAAACGTGTTCCTGAAAATATGTCATGTAACATCGTAAAAATCTGGGGTAGGATTTTTACGCCACATGTTCGTGTAGTCCCTTATAAATCTTTCTGTGTACAGTGTTTGTAACTTTACCAAGACTTAGCCAAATTTCTTATCATTTTGATGATTCCAGAACCTTGCAATACGCACAAATACTTATATGCTAGATGATCAACCTTTTCTGATCAATTCCACACCGTTTCTTTCACAATGTAATCGCATGACCAGAACTCAACTTCATCTTTAAGTCGTTTAAATTCAAATAATCAAAATAGAAACAGAATAGAATAGAAGCAGAAAAATCAGACAAACCGATCAAAGAAAGTTTGAGCAAAATGGGAAACTAATTTTAAAAAAAGTTATGAATTTGTAATGACATGAAAAACTTTGAAAATCACGAGACAAATCGGCAACTCACTCATGAGTCTGTGACGTCATTGCCTCGCTATCCACTAATTGTTTTCTTTATATGGATAATAAAAATTTCCCATTTTCCCCCTATGAATATTATTTCTAAATAGCTAGTGATCACGTTATCTCTAGAACCGATGGATGGATTACTGCCAAACTTAGGTCATCGATGTATCTTGCTGAGCCAATGAACTGATTAGATATTGAGGACATGAGGTCAAAGGTCATTGGGCTCATTATGAATGCAAAAATAGCTTGTGATCGCATTATCATTAGAACCAATAGACGGATTACCATCAAACTCAAAACATGTATTTATCTTGCAGAGCCAATGAACTTAGTAGATTTTGGGGTCTTGAGAGTACTATGTCCCTTTTGCAGCCAACCTCAAATTCTGTAGAACTTTGCAGGAATTATAAATATGTCATGTATGTTCTATCTGTGAAATTTAAACGTTAGCAGTGTCCTCATATTCAAATTATGCAAGGAAACCTGTTTACTTGCTAGACTTCACTGTCAGACACTATTGAGTGACTGACTGGCTTTTTTTCTTCTTTGGTAATAACATACATGAAAAGAGTTGTAAAGGGTACATGAGCATTTGTCTACATCAATAACCCACTTCTTGTGATGGCCAAGATTAAACTGATTGAATCTTTGCGCAGCATAAAACGTATGACCATTCGGTACAATTGTCTGAAAATCAAGACTATTACTTTTGGGCTCTATAGCCCTAAAGTCGATTTGACAACTAATAGTCATTATTTTCCCACTTGAAGACATTTTCAAGCCCCCAACTTTTTTAGGGAAGTTCTAAATAAGTATTATCTTTCAAATGCAGTTGGAATTTAACTTTTACATTTTTGGGGCCTGCAAATGGGACATACTGTAGTACCTTTAATAGATTACAATTAAACTTGATTTTGAAAAATTGCTTCTGTTTTGGTTAGTGAAATCACTCTATGGGGGAAGCATCATTTTCGCCTGCGTGCAGTCGAAGTTCCATCTAGTTTAGGTTGGTTTTATATATTCTGGCAATACACCAATTATTTTTTGAGGTGACTGATACATTTTTAGTGTGGTAATTGGTTTGTTGTATTATTCTCTGTTTGCTTTACAGCTTGAAATGGGCATGAAAAACCATGAGATAGTCCCATCAAACTTGGTTGCATCAATTGCCAATCTCCGTCACGGAGGATGTCATAAAGTCCTAAAGGAACTTGTCAGGAATAAACTCATTGCTTGGGAGCATGGAAAAGGTAATTAAGGGGAATGTGCTGAGGTGAACAGGTTCATAATGCACTTGTTAAGGCTCGCTTAGACATGACGTGGCAAAACCTCAGCAATTTTTTTAAATTATGACGTAAGATGCTTCACATAACAGACCTCCCAACCTTTCGGCTTTATTTTTATTTTTCTCATTTTCCACTTTTGTCTTTTATTTTACAACTCTGAACTAACAGGTGTTTGGTATGTACTGACCCCTATAACTATCAATCCGAATCCATACCTGCCTATCCCTCCCCCCCCCCCCCCCCCCCCCCCCCCCCAAAAAATATGCATATAATAATAAAATAATAAAAATAAGATAATAAAAATAAAATGTGAACAAGGGCCTGGTTTGCAAAAACCAAAATATTTCACTCTGTACATGTAAGAGAAAAAGAAAGAAAGTGTGAGTCATGTCTATCTAATTCCCAGTCAATATTTTGTTTGAAAGATTTTGTTTTACTGCAGATGTGATATCAGAAACATGATATTCTTAAAACGTTGAAGGGTCTTGTATTCAAATACATGTAGCATAAGGGTTGTAGAGGAAGTCATGAGTTACAAATTTGTTTTTGTTGTAATTATGCAAATCAAACTGCATCAATTCTGAATTTTGTTTGACAATACCTTGTCATGAAGTAGACTTACTGTGTATTGATGCATCCTGTTGTCATATACAACCCTTACCTTATTCATAGATCTTTAAATGTAACGAATGAGCATTTGCCTTTTTTATTGTATACATTATATTATAGTAATAATGACTACTTTGAGAGATATACCGGTAGTTGTCTTTATACGCTCAAGGGGAGGTTACAATTGTGCTATTGCCCGAGGCGTGCCGAGGGTAATAGCACAGAACGTTTAAAAACAACTATGTCTCAAATATTAAAGCAGTAATTATTACCTTTATATACCAAAAAAAAGAGTCAGCTTATGACACCACCTTGGCTTTTCTCTAGTTTATCTGCACAGTTGTTTTTTATGAGTGTATCTATGGGCGTGTTCACACTGCAGTGAGATAGCGCGGTCTATCGTAGCACCCCCTTTTTTGAGAGGTCCTGTTGCCATGACGCGCGACTTCATGAGGTCAGAGCGGTCAAAGACTTTGCGCGCTATTACGAACTAGGAGTGTTGACCGCTCGGACCTCATGACGTCATGCGTCATGGCAACAGGACCTCTCAAAAAGGGGGTGCTACGATAGACCGCGCTATCTTACTGCAGTGTGAACACGCCCTTTGAGAGTTAGACTAGTCTAGATCTAGCCTCTAGGAATCTATGTAGCATTTTCCTCCTAGGCCTAATTCCTTATAAGTTTTGAAGCTGTTGAATGTCATAACATCAATAAATACCTTGTACTGAAGACCTAAAGGATCATCCAAATCAAGCGAACCTTGGATTTTTTCCATGTCTTCTGCTGAGATAGCTGGTTTGTGAGTCACAACTCCCTTTCCTTCTTGTTTAAGCATTGCTAAAAAACACTTAAAAACTCTTGTTGAAATGGAAAAAATCTTCATGCTTAATTTATGATGTCGACATGGTTAGAATAGAGGAAATGATGCTGAAGTCTGAATCTAATAGTTAACATTGACTTCTTCAGGCCTAGAAGGTCTAGGCCTATAGCACCAGCATAAAACTTTTGGAGTAGGCCTAGATCTAGGCTTAGATCTACGTTGTCCAGCTCCGAATTTGGAAGTTTGTTTACGCTATCCAGGTCTGTGTTGATAACTTGTAGGTAGCCTAGATCTAGACCTAATCTTTGAATATTTTTATGGAGAATTTCACGTACCCTTTTGGTGTTCTTGCTGTCAGCAGAATTAATCAAGTCTTGCAATTGATCATCATTGAGAAGTTGAAATCTAGGAAGAGTTTCTTCAGCCATTTTTGCCTTATTTGGAAACTATAAGTAGAATCTAGGCCAGATTTAGAAGTGCGATCGACATCGCCGGTACGGTCGTCTTATTAAAAAATCTAAAAATCAAGCACAATGTATAGTCTCTGCGCTCGCTCAAACCAAATTTTAACACGTGAACCAATGGGTATTTCATCAAGATTGAACTATTTTCCCGGAAACTGGAATTTTGTCGGGATTTTACTGATTTACTCTAGAACTATTTCATAGGTTTGGCATTTTTTGTTTATTTACGGGAATGGCTAAAACCACGACTGCAATTTCGACCAATCAGATGGCTGGATTTCTTAAGTGAGGTATATAACTCATGTTATATGGTACACGTTTTAAAATCTGGTCTGAGCGAGCGCGGATACCACACATTGTGTGTGTGCGAATTGGTCGCTAGCTTAGTTGTTTTTTTTATGTCGATCGCACTACTAAATCCGGCCTAGATTCTACTTATAGTTTCCAAACAAGGCAAAAATTGCAGAAGAAACTCTTCCTTGATTTCAACTTCTCGATGATGATCAATTGCAAGACTTGATTAATTCTGCTGACAAGAACACCAAAAGGGTACGTGAAATTCACGATAAAAACTGTTAGACATTTGTTCTTGTTCTTGTGTGCGTATACGTTTAAGTCGCTACAGCTACAACACGTAAACTTCTACTACGAATTATGACATTGTTGCATATCTTAAATTACCATTAACGTTATGAATTGGGGCGTAACGCATTTGAAAGCACAGAATATATGCTATTTTGTGCAGTAGAAATCATTTTTGGGGAACTTGTAACCCCACTGCCTTTTGTTCTTGAATGTTGTTACGCATTCACTTTCTGAGACAAAAGTCTATGGCAGATACCATAATTTTGTGTTGATACATGTGCAGATAAACCAGAGAAAAGCCAAGGTGGTGTCATAAGTTGGACTCTTTTTTCAGTATATAAAAGTAATAATGACTGCTTTAATATTTGAGACATAGCTGTTTTTATACGCTCTCGGGAAGGTTACGATTGTGCCATTGCCCTCGGCATGCCTCGGGTAATAGCACAATTGTAACCTCCCCTTGAGCGTATAAAACCAACTATGTCTCTCAAAGCAGTCATTATTACTATACTATCAAACCTCTTTTGCAGTATCTGGATATCGGCTAACCTATCCAGGGTATGACTATCTTGCATTGAAAGCTCTTGTTGCACGAGATGCAGTGGCATCAGTTGGAAATCAAATAGGAGTTGGCAAGGAATCAGGTATGTGCCATATGACCTGTTGTTATCTGCATGATGAATTCATAATTCATATTTTATTGCACAAAACATAACTGTATGAATGTTACTAACAAGTACAAGCAGTAGAATTCATGCATACAATAAAAAGGTTGGTTGATTGGTTGGTTTGTTTTACCTGACTGTTAAGAAAGCATGTGTTTGCGTGTAAGTAAGCATCCAGGGGATGAGGGCTTCAAGTTCTCTCCAAGGGGCTGGGAATTGAGGATTAATGCCTTACCAAAGGGCACTAGGGCATCAAATGGTGTTCGAACCCAAGACCATTGAGCCATCAATGAATGTATGTTTTAAAGGACTAAGAATAAGAACAACATTGCCATAGCTGCCAACTATTTAAAAAAAAATTGTCATTGTATAGGAAATCAGACCCTCTGTACGAAATTACGAATGCACCTTCAAGAATTATGAATATGATCGCAAATATGAATGCATGCATTGAATACACACATAATACATACCATAATGGCAAACTCATGAGGTAAAAAATAAATTTGTTAGTACCTTGTCATCAATGTAAGGTTAGTAGATGAATTTATCTTCTTTCTTTACATGGCATCATCATCAGGCCAAAAAGGTAGATATTCTGTTAGAAAGACAGAAAGGAGGGAAAGAAGAGAAAGGAACACCTGCACAGCAGGTTTTCTTTATTGTTTCTTCACTCAACAATACATCTATATTACTAATACGCAAAATCGCCGCGGGGGGTCCAAACGGGTACAAAACGGTTCCTCAAAAACGTCTTTCCCCGACCCCGCCCGCCTCCGCCGTGGCGCGGGGAGGGCGGCACAATTCCACGAGGTCTGTCTCCCGTAACCCGCGTGCCACCTCGACCCCGCGATCGACGTCCATGCCGTTAAACACGGTTTCGGGGCGGCCGGGGAGGACGGGCGGACGAGAGCACGGCGGGCGTCGCGGATTGCGAGGAGGCGACGAACCCGCGAGAGCGAGTCGGCAAGGCGTGCACCCGCCCTCTGTCTAATTATCAAAGAGAGACGAAGAGACACACGATGGACGAGAATCCACTCGCGTCAACGGGTGTAGCAAGTCTCATTGAAAAAGCTGCGGCATATCCCGAGTAAGACCTCTTGCTATAGGGTTCGCTTTGTAGCGTGTAAGAGAAATACACATCAACAGACGACTCACCCGGGTGAGGGGATGTAGCCAATATGTATCCTCAACGGGTTGAGCTTACCCGTGCTATGCGTCTTTCTATAGGATATGCTTTGTAGTACGTGTATTACACGCTCTCAGGTCACACACATGCACACACCACAGTCGATTCGAGTCGAGGCGATTGCGACAACTGGCGCAAACCATGGACCTATTTTCACGTAAAATCTTTACTCTGAAAATAATTATACAAATTCTGTGATCTATGCCAACATAATCATAGTCCAAGCTTCTGTTTTATTGGTCTTTTCATGAAAACTACATCGAAATCACTACAAGAATAGCGCAAATAGATCTGTGATAGTACGCCTTCACGTGACAGTTCAGTTGCAAACTGCCTTGAGTCCACAGTGTATTGCCACGGCAGCTGAGCGCCGCTGTCGGCGGTGCTGTCGGAGCTGAGTGTGTGAGCATGGAGTAGCGGTGACCGGAGTACGTAGCCAGGTCTGTCCGTGGGTGTGAGGAGAGTCTAAACAACACTTTGAAATTGCTATTATTGCCCCGATTTCAATATAGTTTCGTGAATAGATGTATGAAACCTGGGCTTGGATTGTGATTATTCTGGCCATGTATAGTTGTATACTGAATTTCGATAATCATTTTTCACAAGAAAATCAGACGGTCGTCATGGTCGTTTAAAAACATAATACTTTTAGTATGATACAGTTCTTGCATCAAATCAATTTTAAAGTATGGGGGGGGGGGGGGGTCAGGTAACTCAAAGCGATTTGAGTGCAGGCGTGGTGTCCACGGGTACAAAGGGCTGAACCCCCGAAAGCTCAGGGGTTTTAGGCATTTAATTACGGTCAGATAAGCATATTTTTAATGCCTTATTCGTGACACTGGCAGGTCGATCACTAATTGGCGTGGGGTCCATAGTAGAGTTGCGTACCAACTACGCTGAGCTGAGAGTACGCTGGCCTACGTTACTATACCCTGAGGGACGCAAAAAAGTACGCAAGATAGACGCAAACAATTTAATATGTTTAACAAAATTCACGGCCTTTTTTTACGTAACACTACGCTACTAAACTAAACAAACTGCATCTTTAAATGAATTAATGAAAAATTAGCCCAAGAAAAATGAGCCCCCGAAAGATAAAAAAAAGTAGCCCCCAAAAATTTTCCCAAAATTTGATATAGATCGAGTCCCCGAAAAAAAAATCTTTCACTGGATTCTACGCTCACAGTCCCACACACAGTCGAGTCAATTTGTGCACGAACCGTCCGATTTTTCGCGTAAAATCTTTACTTTGAAAATAATTATACACATTTTGTGAACAATGCCAACATAATCATAATCCAAGCCTCTGCATATGTAGTCTTTTCATGAAACTACATTGAAATCACAACAATAATAATGGGAATAAATCGTAATTATCGAGATCCTATCTGACATAGTTTGTTTTACGATGCGCCATTCATGGTCAAACAGCATATATTATAAAAATTCTCTATATAAAGATAATCTTAATTTTTTTTTGGTTAGCACATAGGCCTCTATCTATCTATCTATTTGGCCCCCTCCCCTAGAATCCCGTGGATTTTCCACGGGTCCTGCTAGTTACTATATATATCTAGATTTACAAATTCAACATACACAATCAACTAACAACGACCAGTGTAAAAAGTTTTGGAATGACGAAAAATGGACTGAAGGGGAAAGAAATGCAAAGACTCAGAGACGGACAGAGAAGCTCAACTCACACTCATAGCAATCGCTCACTGGGCTAGAGCAGGTGCAGGTAAAGCACTCAGCAGCTCCTTCACTCAGTTGTCATACGTGGTGCATAATCCCATTCACAACACACATACTGTAAATCTCTGTGTATAAGACGCTTCCCCTAGGGGTCGAGAAAAAAAATCATGTACTTTAAAAAAAAAAAAAAATATATATATATATATATATATATATAGGAATTGTTGAAAGTGTCAAATTAGAGCCTGTGCTTTGTGCTTGCAGACTTCTCATGCACTCCCACTAATAAATGAATTTATTTCAATGTCGTTAAAATACTGCTTGATTTTTATAAAGTTAAACATTTATTGTGTTTTAATAATAAACAAAAATTATCACATTTGCATTTTAGATATTTACATTGTTGCCAATGACAATGATGAACAGTTGGCACTCAAGTTACATAGGTAAGATGAATGACTTTAATTTATGTGCTTTCTTTCACTTTATGATTGCATTCCTGTTGGGGAAAAAAAAAGGATAATTCCTTTGTTGATGGAAAAGAAAATTCCACTCACATAATTTAATACTTGTGTATCGAAATATTTATGGTTGACATTAGGAAACCAAAGAAATGTTCTTAATATTTTTTTTTTTTTTGGGGGGGGGGTTACAATTTAAAGGCTCATAAAATTTCCTCCGTGTAAACTACATATTCTGTTTGATGTTACTCTTATGTAACACTATCATTGTGATCTTAATTGTACTGTATTTGTTTTTTGTTATGCAGACTTGGGAGGACATCATTTCGCAAGCTGAAAGAGAAGCGTGACTATCTTGGGAAGAGAAAGAGCGCATCTTGGCTTTACTTGTCTCGTCTGGCTGCTATGAAAGAGTTTGCATTCATGAAGGTTAGAATTCAAAATATTCAAATTATTCTGCTTTATGAGTTTCAACGACTCTTGTATCTGTTGAGGAAATTATTGTGTGATATTTTTCTAATGTACTGAAATGTAGAATATAGTTATTTTAGTATTCATTTATTGCATATTTATGTATTCATTCATTCAATTATGAATGATTACATCAGTGATTGGATGGACAGCTGAAAACATTTTTTTGGATCCTGATTTATACCAAACAAATTGGGGCACAGCCAATCAGGCGCGGATCCAGGATTTCTTAGGGGGGGAGGCCCAAATTTGAAATTATGCGAGCCAAATATTGGTACGTAATGGTGACCAGCAGTGACGTAATGGGGGGGGGTGGGTGCAGGGAGAGGCGAGTTTTTCCCCTACCTCCTACGCGAAGCGCGGAAGCTTCGACATTTCAATAAATTATTAAAGAAAGAAGGCGATTCGTTGTACCGTTCCCAAAAATAATCCTCATCTGAATTATGTTTTCCCCCCCTCCCGCAAGCTTTTACGTTTCATTAAATCATTAGAGAAAGAAGACGATTCGTTGTGTCATTATCGACTCTTCATCTTCGTCTAACTTCAGTTTCCCCCCTCCCGCGCAAAGCGCGGAAGCTTTGACGTTCCATTAAATTATTAGAGAAAGAAGACAATTCGTTGTACCGCTCACGAAAATAATCCTCGTCTGAATTTATTTTCCCCCTCCTGCAAGCTTTTACGTTTTATTAAAACATTAGCAAAAGAAGACGATTCGTTGTACCGTTATGACTTTTAATCCTCTTCTAAATTCAGTTTCCCCCTCTCGTGTGAAGCTTTTACGTTTCATTAAATCATCAGAGAAAGAAAACGATTCGTTGTACCGTTCTCGACTCTTGATTCTGTCTGAATTTCAAAAATGTTCTTTGTCTACTCCCTTTTCTTCCTACATCCTCTTTCTTTTCACTCCTCTCTTTTTTGGGGGACCACCCTCCCCCCCCCCCCCCCTGGCTATGCACCTGCGGTCAGATGAACATATGTTGATACCTCGTGCGCCACTGGAAGCTCAGGGGTTTAAGGCAATAATTTACGGTCAGATTAGCATTCAGGGGTCCGCCTTAGGGCCATTGGTGGGGTCCAGGGGGCAGAGCCCCGGAAGTTCAGGGGTTTTAGGCATTTAATTACGGTCAGATGACCATAATTTTGATACCTAACTGTGACACTGGCAGGTCACTAATTGGCGTGGGGTTCAGGGGGCAGAGCCCCTGGAAGCTCAAGGGTTTTAGGCACTCAATTACGGTCAGACGAGTATCAAGGGGCCTGCCTTAGGGCTCTTGGTTGGGTCCAGGGGGCAGAGCCCCCGGAAGCTCAGGGGTTTTAGGCGTTTAATTACGGTCACATGAGCATTTTTTGATACCTTATTATTTTGTGACACTGGCAGGACAATATTTGGCGTGGGGTCCAGGGGGCAGAGCCCCCAGAAATCAGGGGTTTTAGGCATTAAATTACCGACAGATGAGCATCTAAGGGCCCGCCTTAGGGCCCTATAGGTGGGATCCAGGGGGCAGGGCCCTCGAGTTTTTGGCATTTAATCATTGTCAGATGAGCATATTTTGATACCTCATGTTAATGTGACACTGGCAGTTACATGTAACTATTTTTTCTTTCTTGCTCTCTTTCTTTCTATTTCTCTTTAATATATTTTTCAAAAAGAGTGGGAGGGGGGGCCTCCAGGATTCCGATCCCCGCCGTTCTGTGGGCCCTGACATGTAGGCATCTCAAGAAGTATTTTCTTGCCTGGCTGTAAATTTAGGAATTTGTCATTTTTCAACAAATACATAAATAGTATAATTTACTTAAAAGTGAGGAAAAATCTCGGAAAATTATGTCATTTCAGCATTATATGTAAACCACCGTTATGGAATTAAAAATAAACCACGTTTGAATTTTATTTCCCCAAAGCCCCCCCACCCCCGATCTACACCTTGTTGGCAGGAAAATTGCAACTGATATCCTTTACCTTTCTTCATTCTCTTTTTTCTTCTTTCCCTTTCTCTCCTCTTTCCCTTTTTTCCCTTTCCCTCCTCTTTCCCTTTCCCTTCTTTTCCTTCTCTCTCTCTCCTTTTTTTTTTTTTTTTTTGGGGGGGGGGGGGGGGGGGGGCCAAGGCCCGCTCAGCCCCCTCCAGGATCCGCGCCTGCTGCCAATAGAAAAGCTATAGTTATGGTTTCCGTTGTGGGTACCAGAAACCTTCCAGTTTGGGTTTTTTGGTCCAGCTCTGTTCGGAAGTTGAATTTGTGAAGAAGACTGGCAAAAAACCTGTAAAAAGTTATGTTATCATGTATTACATGATCAGCGGGAATCTGAGCTTTAAAAAGCTTTTATTCTTCTATTTATTTTGTTCCCTAATAAGTCTGTACAAGGCCAGTATATTCCATGTCCTCTTCAGACATTTCCTCCAATAAACGGAGGTGAGTTGATTTACATTAAAAATCAAGTTTTTGTCTCGCCTGCGTAGCAAAAAGCGAGACATAGGCCCCGCTTTTCCGGTGACGGCGACGGCGGCGGCGGTGGCGGCCGCGTCAACATCAAAAACTTAACCTAAGGTTAAGTTTTTGAATTTTTGATATAATTTTTAAAGTATTGGTTCTTAGTCAATGAAACTTTGACTATAGGGTAATCAAGTATCCCCAATCATGTGAGTAGAATTTCAGATCACAAAGTCAAGGTCAAAGGTCATTTCAGGTCAACAGACTTGGACTATGTTGTAGCATCATCATCGAAAACTTAACCTAAGGTTAAGTTTTTGAATTTTTGATATTATTTTGAAAGTATAAGGTCTCAGTCAATGAAACTTGGACTATAGGGTTATCAAGTCTCCCCAATCATGTGAGTAGAATTTCAGGTCACCAAGTTAAGGTCAAAGGTTATTTAAGGTCAACAAACTTAGACTTTGTTGTGGCATCAACATCAAGATTTTCAAAATGCTTCTTTTTCATTATTTTTCAACCGATTTTGATTCTAATTGTTTCATATGATAGGGCTAGGAGGGAGATTTAAAATTTCTACACTGAATCGTGAAATTCATTATCTATGCTAATTTATGCAAATTTATTCGAAATCACAAAAAAGGCTTCCTCTCCTTCATTTGTCGACCGATTTTGATTTGGTTTACTTTATATCGTAGAGCTAACTTTGGTACACTAAACTTCTACACAGAATTTTGAAATTGTTCTCCATTAATTAATTATGGTAATTTATGCAAATTTATTCCAAAAATAACAAAAATTGCTTCTTTTCCCTCATTTCTTGACCGATTTTGATTTGGTTTGCCTTATCTGGTAGAATTAAATTTGGAACACTAAACTTCTACACAGAATTGTGAGATTTTGCTCCATTGATTATGTATGGTACTTTATGCAAATGAAATGAAATTATGTCCCTTCCAGGGCTTCAAATTTTTATTTTTTGACCAGTTCAAAAGTGTACCACATAAAATTTAAGATATTTGTTGTTGCAAGATGCGGATGAGCGCTACTTTATTGACGTTCTGGTTTATCATATTGAATTGCGTTATGCAGGCGAGACCGCCGAGAGCGTTTCCCTTGTTTTCAAACATTGCTTGTACATTCAAGAGAAATTTGTCTTTGCAGCATTTCCAGCGCTAAATCACAGTTACTTACCATGTGCTGTAGATCAGGCAGCTTGGTGGGACCATGGACCTATTACGAATGGACATTCATCGTTTTCTTAATGAATTCATTGTGATTGTCTCCGTCAACGTCGTCTCAATAACATTCCCTACATGTTTCATCACTTTGATCTCATCATGGTCGCCGCCAAAAAGCCGGGACCGAATCAAGATAGTGATTTTACATATGTTAATCTACATGTACATGCGCAGAAGATAATAACTCGCCTAAATCATGGAAAATCGATGTGCAGTTCTGGCTTATAATCGTAAATTGTTGTTCCGTGTACTGTACATGTATTTTATTTGGAAAACATGTTGATATTACCACATAGAGGTTATTTTTTTTATCTTTGGGTTGTGATTTAAAATCCCGTTTCCCCCTATTTCCTCATAATATTCCAGAGTTACAAAGCACAGGGCTTATAAAGATCATGGCCTTCTAACTGTTTTATAAGGTCATGGGTAGTGCTGTAATCAAACGTTTAACCGTCCGGTATCCGACCGCCCATGGCGGATTCCGTTTTCAATTGGACGGTTTCGTTTTCCCGATTTTTAAAAAAAAAAAAATTTAATTTTTTTTTTTTTTTTTTTTTTTTTTATATATTTTTTTTTTTTTTTTTTTTTTAAAGTTTCGATTTATGCCCCTCCACCTGGCGCTATGCCTGGCAATGTCTCCCAGCTCAGTAATCTGTGTGTTGACTCACCACACCAAAACTAGAACAACACTCCAATTTGTCTGTCATCTTGGTTTGAAAGTAATCTTTGTAATAGATCTCATCATTTATGTAGTTTACAATAATAATTCATCCAACTTTTACACAAGGTTCTGTCCTAGGTCCTCTACTGTTTTTAATTTACATTAATGATCTTACACATTCTTCTAAAAACAACATTGTTACTATTATTTGTGACAAGTTCACAAGCACAAATCGGCCCCTTTAAATGCACCTCGCAGTTAAATGAAAGTTGCCGACAGAGTTGGTAAAAAAAAAACTTAAAAAAAAAAAAAAACGATTTTTTTTTTTTTTTTTTTTTTTTTTTTTTTTTTTTTTTTTTTTTTTAAATTTTTTTAAAAATCGTTTAACCGAAAACCGTCCGGTTTTGACTGGCGGTTAAACGGAATTGGAGATATCCGTGATGTTACAGCACTAGTCATGGGTGTGTGCGAATCAGTAATAATACATTTCATATCACCAAAATCGTCTGCTTTTCAACTTTGCTGCTCCCCATTGGAGATGCTTTCATTTAAGACACACTCATACAGAGCACACCATCCAAACAAAACCCAAGAGAGGGAAACTGCTCCTTTGTCAATGACCAAAAATTCTTACGCAGTCGTTATTGTTAAAACAGCTGAATGTTCTCATTAAGATGCACATAATCAGAAGGCGGTGACTATCATTGGATCAAAGAAAGAGTCACGTTGAATGTCCATCCGTAATAGGTCCATGGTGGGACATAGCGTTGTTGATCCTAACATCACAGTGAGATCAGTCTTGACAGCGCTCATAATAGTATCGTAACTTGTAGGTCAACTGTCAAAGCTTATCAGATATTCCTGTTTTCCGATTCTGGGTATGGGAAAAAAATTAGCAAATTTTCCGGTAGGTTCCAGTCCAGCCTTTTCTCTCTATCTCCCAGCACTTGTTATTATTTTAACTTCAAATGACAAGTTTAAAGCCTTGCTATCATTTTAATTTTGATTAGATGCCAAGGTTCAGCAAGTTCACTTTCTTATTTTTTCACAAAAGTGTATCATAATGTTTCATTGACTATAAATAATTTTTCATTGAATTTTCCTCCAGGCTTTGTATGACCATGGCTTTCCTGTGCCAACACCAATAGACTTCAGCAGACACTGTGTGGTCATGGAACTAATGAATGCATATCCATTGTAAGTACATGTTCCATTGCCAGTTTAACCCTATTTTAACTGGGCTATTTCAGAGCGGGTTTTTACTGGGGGGGGGGGGGTCAATTTAACCCCATTTAAGATCTTGGCCGTTTCACAGCTGATCGCCGCACAAATTTGCATGCATGTCAAGTGAAGCGTATAGAACACTATGGTTATTTCAATTTTTTGAAAAATTCACTCATTTGCATATTTATGGTAATTTATGCAAATAAGGTAATAAAATTCACACTTTCATATTTAAGCATTCTTTTTAAAAAAAAATTGGAAGAGCCAGGTTATTCCTTACGTTATCTCTTGTTTTGATAATTTCTTATGTATTTTGTTATTTTTTTAACTAACCCGTATGTCTTTTATTATTATCCCCTCGCCGTCCGTCCGTGCGTCCGTCCGTAACAAATTTGGTTTCCGATCGATAACTTAATGTTTGACGGATTTTAATGAAATTTTATATGAAGGTACATGGTATCAAAACACAGCCTAACTTCAATTTTTGAGTATGTAGGTCAAAGGTCATAGCTCATTAAATATGCAAATCTGGTTTCCGATCCATAACTTAAGTATTGTTTGACAGATTTTAATGAAATTTTATATGGAGGTTTTTGGTATCAAAACAGAACCTAAGTTTGATTTTGAGTATGTACGTTAAGGTTCATAGCTCATTAAATATGCGAATCTGGTTTCCATTCAATAACTTGAGTAATGTTTGACAGATTTTATGGAAATTCGATATGAAGGTACATGGTATAAAAAAAAATGTACAGCCTAAGTTCGATTTCTGAGTATGTAGGTCAAAGGTGAAAGGTCATAGCTCATTAAATATGCAAAAACACCTAATTATATACATGTGAAAATGTGGTTAACTTCCTTGCCTATTTATATAATAGTATAGTCCAATGGAGGTAACTTGTTCTGGGGTATATAGGCCATTTGTACCCTGCGAGGGGATGCTACGCTTTGCGTTGACTTGTTTTTGTTGTTTTATTTCATTTCTAACTACAATTTAACTATTTTGACCCCAAAACAAACTCCTAAATTTTAAACAAGACTAAATAATCATTGTTTTATCTCTTTTTAGGAAAATGATATTTCCATGTTTTGTACACAAATAAAAAAAACAATCAATTTTTGGGCTGACATGCAAAGACAAAAGGTCACGTGACTTTGTAACTATAAGTCTGATTTTCGAAAATATTATTTTAAAAGATGCGTAAGACTTGAAAGAAAAAAGTCATGAAAGGAAAACTTTACAACTGCTGCGGTTTCGGAGTAGTCACAAAATTACTACAGGGGGGAGGGGGTCAAATTGACCCTCCCCCCCCCCCCCCCCCCAGTTAACATAGGGAGTACGATGGCCATTTTTAGATATTGAAAATTAACTGAATGGTTTCTTCGTGTTTATTTATTGTTCTTTGAAATATTGTGTACATATGTTCAAATTCTTTTTTTATCATATTTTGATCTTCTGTTAATCCTATGAATAACTTGATCTTACATTAAACATGATATAAATCTTTTCAAGTTGTAATTGCTTAATTTTGCTTTTATACTTTATGAAAAATAATTAATTTTGTAGTAAAATAAATATTTGGAAATCAAATCGAATAGTATGACTGGACTTCTGAACCCAAATCTGAAGACAAGCACAATTTAAAAACCATTGCTACCTTGAAGTGAGCTTATGAATAAGCAAATAATATACAATGTATTAAGATATGTTTTAAGAATAAATCTTTGATATTAGTATGTCATATTTTATTTCATATTACCGGTATTACACTTAAACAGTGCAATTACTTTGTAATCAAAATATGCTCCAAAGACAAAGAGCAGTGCACAGATCAGATGTTCAACCAGCAATTTAGAGTAACATGTATGATTATTCATGTAATTTTTGTACTGGTCTTTTGATATGATTTTATAGAAATCAAGTTCACACATTAGATGACCCTGCCTCAGTCTACGATGACCTCATGAACCTCATTGTTAGGTTAGCTAATCACGGTCTCATTCATGGCGATTTCAATGAGTTCAATCTCATGCTCGATGATCAGGATCAAATCACCCTCATTGACTTCCCACAGATGGTCTCTACATCTCATGAAAATGCAGAATGGTAAGTAGATATAATAATAATAATAATAGTGTAAACTTATAAAACGCACACACCGTCTAGGGACGCTCATGGCGCTAGCTCAGCAATAGTTCTCTTTTATACAAGTAGAGTGAACAAATTACAAATGTAATTATGTAATTATAATCCGTTTGCTTTTAATCTCCAAATATTTAAGAAACTGCCAGATGAAAGATTGCATTAAAGAAAATAGTTGTATCAGATTATTAGATTTTGAGAGTTTTGTGTAGCTGCAAAGCGATTGTTGGATTATTTTTCTCCTCAACTGTGTATCCTAATTGAATTTTTTAAAACAATAATTGTAGATGTTTGTTATCATTATGGGACAAGACAACAAGGCTGCAGACAAAGGTGTTTACAGGAGTATCTTGTAGGAGTTTATTCTTGGACTTCTTTTCTTTTGATTTTGTTTTTCGGGTTGTCCGTCCGTCCGTCCCGTTCTCATGATCGCGTTATCTCAAGAACCAATTGATGGATTCTTGCCAAACTTAGGTCATGTATGTATCTTGGAGAGCTAATGAATTGATTAGATTTTTGGGTCACGAGGTCAAAGTGCTCATTGTGTATGCAAAAGTATCTTGTGATCGCGTTATCTCAAGAACCGATTGATGGATTCCTGCCAAACTTAGGTCATGTATGTATCTTGCAAAGCCATTGAATTAATTCGATTTTGGGGTCACGAGGACAAAGGTCACAGGGCTCATTATGTATGCATAAATGGCTTGTGGTCACTGTAGTGATAGCTACATGTAGTTTAACAGAGTCTGCAAATACAGACTAGCATGTATAACTAAATATAGAATGACCTGCAACCCATGACTCATGCCAGGTCATGTTATGAAACAATGAGTACTTGTACATGAGATGCTACAAAGATGTCTGACTGACATAGAGCCTCAATAAAGCTATACAACTTATTAGTTCAATCAAAGCTCTCTAACTGGTCTTTTATAAGAACATAATATGGTGTCAGAACTTAGCAGCCAGTGTTTGTGCTGAGCGACCCAGCCTACAGTATATATATGGAAGAATCATTGAAATCAGGCCAGTTCAATCCAATTCTTTGTGATGTGAGAGATGATGATAGGGCTTAGAGTCTAAGTGTATGTCCAGTGAATGTAGTTATGTCCATAATAGTTAGCGCTGTCGTTGTATGGATTGGAGTGCATAGTTCGGTGCCGGGCCAGTTCCAGTATAACGGGCAGTAAGCGTGACATATATGGGACATGAACATACAGAATAACTCAGTGAAAGTTAATAGTAATTGTTGCAAAGATACAAAAAGAAAAAGCTAATTGTTATGCTGTTTATGTGAGTGACTACACTAGGCAAAAAAAACAAAAACAACAAGAAACAAAATGGCAAATCTCAGTCAACCTCCTCCACTCGACTTAAAGGGAAATATTTCCGAGAACTGGAGAAGATTTAAACAGAAATTCACTCTATACAATGTTGCCTCAGGAATGTCTGAAAAAGATGAAAAGTTACAAACATCAATGCTTCTACACGTGATTGGCGATGCTGCCTTGGAATTGTATAATACGTTTGTATTTGCTGAGGGTGAGAGCATGAAGCTTGAGAAAGTGTTGAACAAATATGAGGAATATTGCATGCCGAAACGTAATCTAAAGTATGAGAGACATAGATTTTTCACAAGATCTCAGTTAGTGCATGAGAGTGTTGATCAGTACGCAACAGAATTGCGGAGTCGTGCTCAGTCATGTGAGTTTTCCATGTTGAAAGAGAGTCTTATCCAGGACAGAATTATCTGTGGTATTTTAGACGATGGTCTAAGAGAACGTTTGTTGAGGCAAGATGATCTTACATTGGTTAAAACGTTGCAAGTATGTCGTGCGGCTGAACAAACTCGAACGCAGGCTCAAGCGTTGAGTTCCGCAGGGGAAAACGCCTCAATTCCGGTAGATTCTTTCAGCAAGACTAAGAAGAAATTTCCTGGTTCAAAGTCAAAATGGTCAGAACCTCAAGGTCGTACTAAACGTGATGCATGTAGCAGGTGCGGAAACCGACATAGCAAAGACAAATGTCCCGCACAAGGTCAAACATGCAAGAAGTGCGGTAAGCAGAATCATTTTGCTAAATGTTGTAAAACCCCAGTAGCCAAGGTCAATGAACTGCAGCACTTGGGAGGTAGATTCAGAAGGTTTCATGATTTGCTCTGTTGAATCAAAAGAATCCAAGGATGAATGGATAGTTAATCTACTAGTCAATAACCAGCCGGTTGACTTCAAGGTTGATACTGGTGCTCAGGCGAATCTTCTTCCTGAGACAGTATTTCACAAATTGAAACCAAAACCAAAGCTACAAAAAGCCAAAGTGATGTTGACAGGTTATTATGAGACAGATATCCCGGTCAAAGGTCGTTGTTGTGTACAAGTTGAGTACAAAGGGATCAAACGCAATGTGCCGTGTCTAGTCATTCCTGGAAATCGTCAGCCTTTGTTAGGATTATGGTGAAACGGGTGTAACATGTTGAGAAACAAACTGAACACGTAACGGGTAAAAGTGTAGTTCAAGACTATCAAGATGTGTTTGTAGGTCTAGGTTGTCTTCCTGGTAAACACCACATCACATTGAGAGAGGACGCACATCCTGTTCAGCATGCATGTCGCAAAGTTCCATTTCCACTTCAAGATAAACTCAAAGACGAGTTAGATAAGATGGAACGAATGGACGTAATCACACAAGTTGATGAGCCAACTGATTGGGTTTCTTCTCTCGTGGTGGTGATGAAAAAGAACGGTCAGCTCAGGGTCTGTCTAGATCCAAGAGACCTGAACCGAGCAATCAAAAGAGAACACTATCAATTGCCATCAAGAGCTGAAATACCTGCACATTTTGCAGGAGCCAAATACTTCAGCAAGTTAGATGCGTCTAGTGGTTTTTGGCAGATCCAACTAGATGATGAAAGCTCCAAGCTTTGTACGTTTATCACGCCATACGGAAGGTACAAGTTCTTGAGACTACCTTTTGGTATTTGTAGTGCTCCGGAAGTCTATCACAAGATAGTGCACCAACTGTTTGCACACATTCCGGGAGTTAACACAATGATGGATGATGTGATTGTATGGGGAACTACCCAACAGGAGCATGATGACAGGTTGAGAGAGGTTCTCAGCATTGTGAGAAAAATGAATCTCAAGTTGAACAAAGACAAATGCGAGTTCAATGTCAAGAAGCTCACATTCATTGGTGACTTGATCAGTGATCAAGGAGTTCAACCTGATCCAAAGAAAGTGTCTGCTATCTTGAACATTGAGAGACCGAAATGTCGGAAAGATGTCCAACGGTTCTTGGGTATGATCAATTACCAAGGGAAGTTCATTCCAGATCTGTCGACCCAGTCAGCAGCGCTGAGACATCTACTAGACAAAAAGAATGTATGGACATGGGATCATGCACGAGAGGATGCATGGAATCAGCTGAAACAAGCTCTGATACAAGAGCCAGTCCTACATTTCTATGACAGCAAGAAACCAACCAAGCTGTCAGCAGACGCATCAAAGGATGGTATTGGTGCAGTGCTACTACAGCAATATGATCAAGATTGGGTTCCGATCGCATATGCATCTAGATCAATGACTGATGCAGAGACTAGATGTGCACAGATCGAGAAAGAATTGCTGGCAATCACATACGCATGTGAAAGATTCCATCAATACATCTATGGACAACAAGTAGAAGTGGAGACTGATCACAAGCCACTTATTCCACTGTTTGTAAAGTCACTGGGTGACTGTCCCCTACGCATTCAAAGGTTACTCATCAGGGTACAGAGATATGATCTCAAGGTCTTGTACACGCCTGGAAAGTACATGTATACTGCTGATACATTGTCCAGAGCAGTAGATCCAAAGGCTGAGTTGAATGCTGAAACTGAGGAAGATATCAGAGTCTACGTAGATGCTATTGTCAAGAGCATGCCAGTTACATCGAACAAACAAAATCAGATTGTCGAAGAGACAAAGAAAGATGATCAACTGCAAGAGCTGCTAGGCATCATCGGAGATGGTTGGCCGGAAACGAAGCAGCAATGTCCAGTTAGAGTCAGGGAATACTGGAACATCAGGAGTGAACTCTCTGAAGCAGATGGAATCATCTTCAAAGGCAGCAAAATAGTGATTCCCACTACTATGAGAAGGTTCATGCTAAACAAAATCCATGAAGGACACTTAGGCATCGAGAAGTGTAAGAAACGTGCTAGAGAAGTCATCTATTGGCCCAGAATCAACACAGACATCACTGAAATGGTCCAAAGTTGTACTTCATGCCTAATGTACAGACCAAAACAGCAAGCTGGAAGTCTACATCCTCATGACGTGCCGAACCGCCCGTGGGAAAAAGTTGCTGTTGATTTGTTCACGCTGAACAATAGAGAGTACATGGTCATCGTCGACTACTATTCACAGTTCATTGAAGTATGTACTATGACTTCAACTAGTAGCAAGGCGTGATCAACCACATGAAAGCAGTATTTGCTCGCCATGGAACGCCATGTGAGCTGATGTCGGATAATGGTCCTCAATTTGCAAGCCAAGAGTTCAAGAGCTTTGCAAAAGAATGGGATTTTCACCATACTACATCGAGTCCATATTATCCGTAAAAAAACTTATATTGAAGTCACAGCACAGTGGACAGGATATCCACAGAGCTCTCCAAGTCTATCGCAGTTCACCACTAGCATGCGGAAAGTCTCCGGCAGAACTCCTCTACAATCGTCGACTTTGATCAAATCTCCCCATGCTTGACAGTTTACTCGACAACCAGCAGGTCAATACTTGATCGGTGAAAGGAAGAAAGGAGGATCATAAGGTGAAGCAAAAAGAGCGATTCGCCAAACATGCTCGAGACTTGTCAAAGCTAAAGCCTGGAGATCATGTGATACTCCAAGACATGAAAACCAACACCTGGTCGAAACGTGGTATTGTCAGGTCTGTCCAGGATCGAAACAGATCATACCAGATCAAGACAGAAACAGGAGAGATACGTCGCAGAAACAGACGTCACCTCAGGCCAGTCCCACATCAACAACAAGCCGAGTCTATTCCACTACCAACACAGGATGACTTCGAGCTAGATGAAAGTGCAGAAGCTACAGAGCAACCAGCATCTGAAGAAAGCTCAACTACGTCATCAACCAGAACCAGAAGCGGACGAGTTATTAAACCGCCAGATCGCTTGAACTTGTAAATAAAATGAAAGCGAACTACAGAGAAAGACTTTCGCGTTTTGTAAATAGTTTATAGTTACAGAGTTCAACTTGGACTTTAAAACATAACTGCAGGATTGCATGAGCATGACACATATATTTGCATGTTATGGTTTAAAAATATAACCGGATTTAATCAGTCACTTTGATTACAAAAATCAACAGATATCACTCAACCTCAATGGAGAATTCCAGTTTCGCGAATCGCAACCTTGAAAGATATGGACTGTCGCGTAATAAGTTATATATTTGAAAGCGACAGTACTCCAGCTTTAAGGGACAGAATAATGCCCTAGTACAGTCGAGAGTGTACAGATAGTCCACCCTGTCACTCTGTACAGTTTAAGAAGTTTTATATATGTATATGTAAACCTCTTTTAAAGAAGGGAGGTGTAGTGATAGCTACATGTAGTTTAACAGAGTCTGCAAATACAGACTAGCATGTATAACTAAATATAGAATGACCTGCAACCCATGACTCATGCCAGGTCATGTTATGAAACAATGAGTACTTGTACATGAGATGCTACAAAGATGTCTGACTGACATAGAGCCTTAATAAAGCTATACAACTTATTAGTTCAATCAAAGCTCTCCAACTCGTCTTTTATAAGAACATAATAGTCACATCATTAGAACCGATGGACAGATTACCATCGTATGCAGGACATGTGTGTATCTTGCAGAGCCAATCAATTGATTAGATTTTGGGGTCACAAGGTCAAAGGCTCATTATGTATGCATAAATAGCTTGTGATCACATCATTAAAACGGATGGACAGATTACCATCAAACGCAGGACATGTATGTATCTTGCTGAGCCAATGAACTGATTAGATTTTGGGGTCATGAGGTCAAAGGTCATGGGGCTCATTATATATGCAAAAATATCTTGTGATCGCATTATCTCAAGAACCGATTGCTGGATTACTGCCAAACTTAGGTCATGTATGTATCTTGCAAAGCTATTGAATTACTTAGATTTTGGGTTCATGAGGTCAAAGGTCACAGGGCTCATTATGTATGCATAAATAGCTTGTGATCACATCATTAGAACCATTGGACAGATTACCATTAACCTCAAGATATGTATGTATTACAAAGCCAATGAACTGATCAGATTTTAGGGTCATGAGGTCAAAGATAAAAGGGTCATAAAATAGCTTGTAATCACAGTATTCTGAGAATCTGTTAATGGATTACAATTAAACTTGAATTTGAAAAATTATTTCTGCTTTGGTTTGTGAAATCGCTTTATGGCGGAGGCATCATTTTTGTGACTGCACGCAGTCGAAGTTCCATCTAGTCTGTCATCTTTTCTCTACGACTCCATGACAGTCATTATTTCATTACTCCATGGCAGTCATCACTCCGTAAAAACTCTTTGCCTCCTTGAATGCCTCTGGCAAGATGTTGAAGACATTAAAGTGTCGGTGCGTTGAGTAATCTACTCACAAGTTTTTTTTTGTTAATTGAGAGTTTTATGTTGACTTACATGTACCTGTTTGTTTATGTATTGTTTGAAGCTCACATTTTGATCATAGTATATTGATATTGTGGTTAGTTCACATTAATTTTACTTATAATTTTATTTTGTATATCTTTTCAGGTATTTCAATCGTGATGTTCAGTGTGTCGTGGATTTCTTCAACAGAAGGTTCAATTACAAGAGTGAACTCTATCCAAAGTTTTCAGATATTACGTAAGTGTATTAGGGAAAGGTTAGTTTTATTGAACGTAACAGTTGAAACTTAAGTGGAGAACTACCAACTTAACGGCTTTGCTATATGCCATGCATTTATTTGCATATTATACCAATACAAGTATAACAGTGTGAAGATATTTATATTTTTATGGCTGTTGTCACAATATAAGTGACAACATATACATTCTTGTCTACCAATATTGCTCTAATAGTCTCAATGTAAAATAATGAGAGAGTATAGTTATATGAGATATGTTTTAAACCATTACCTGTTTACCCTAAGGCTCTTGTTCCCATTGTCGTAGTAAATTTTACAACCCTGGAATACAGAATGACAAAGTATAGGATTAGAGAGCTAACCATTCTTATTAATGATTTTAATGCATTGATTTATTTTTGCTCAGATGTGAAAAAACTTTAGATGTGGATGTAGCTGCAAGTGGTTTCTCAAAAGAGATGGAACAATCACTAGAAGAGGTGAGAAAAATTGTAACAAATTTGTTGTGAAAAGATGTGAACCTGTTGTAAATCCTGAAATGGAATTTATAGAGTTGATACATGTATGTCTATTGATGCATACCAATAATATTTACAACAAAGTTTAGGGTAATGGTTTGTGCTGTTTCATGCAGTTGGAAGAAAAAGAATATGCTTTGGGATACTTTGTTATGCTTTCTCATCATAAGGTTGTACTTTTTAATATCTTAAGTTACTGTTGTGGAAACTTTTCCAATATCTGCTGTAAAGTTAATTCTTTTACCCAATCTGTATTCATTTTTCTAATATTTTTTTTCTATACAAATTTTGTACATATGTTTTTAGGTACATATCAAAAAGCGATGGTCTTTATTTGCTGATTAGTTTTGTATTCATGATACATAACATATGAGCAAATTGTATGAATATTGTGATGAATGGTTTTTTTTTTCTCCTGCAAAGGGCACTGATGCATTGAAGATGGATGGGGATTGTGAAGATGATGAAACAGATGAAGAGGATGAGGAAGAGGAGGGAGTTGTAGAAGAGATGAAGAACCCTCATGATGGACTCCAAGACAGTGGTAGTGAAGACAAAAATAGTGAAGAAGTTCAATCTATCAGGGAAGATGATACAGGTGGTATGTCAGGTGTAGGACAAGACAATGATGATCAAGAGCATTGCATTATGGTAATGGATGGGAATGAGCAAGAACAGAGTGGAAAAGAAAAAGAAAATCACAGCGATGATGACGACGATCTTGAAGACATTGGTGCATCTAACAAGCAGTACAGACCGCATAGGAGTGAGGCTAGCATGTCAAAGGCCAATGCTCACTCACTGAATGCCCGGTCAAGAAATAGCGATAGCATCAGCTCCTACACATCTACTTCCTCGACAATGAACCCTGCCCTTGTAAGGTCAAAGGTCAGGGGCAACTTGAAGAAGAAGCAGAAGGCAGCTGTAAGGCACAGGTTAGCAAGGAAAGGGGAAGCATCACAAACAACTGCAAAGAGGAGGGAAAATAGAGACACTGTTAATCAGAGTCTTGGTTCAATCTGGTCATAAAGAAAGATGTTTATAGTCATAGATACAGATATGTTTGATGGAGAAACAAAATAATACTTGTAGGTTATAAACATAAGAGAACCTAGGAAGAATCCTTAAAAATTTTGATTGAATTGTTGATACATAGACCTTCATGGTGAAAATATTTAGGAATAAAACACCTCACACGAGAGTAGAAACATCATGATTCAATGACTGATGTACCGTTATATCTGAAAAGTGTTTAGTGAATTTGTTACCAATGAGCCTTATTTATAGCGAAAAAAATTATTATCATTATCACTTAAATGTAGTAAATGTATATTCAGTAATCTGTGATGAAAAATTATCATAACAAAACAATACAGTGTATCTTTATTCAGAGATGCCGCTGAGAGTTATGAAACTTCATAGCAGAGCTTCCCCGGCATTCCGAGGGAGTTTCAAAGCACAGCTCTGCAGCTCTACTTGTCACACCATACCAACAGAATGTGCACAAAAAAAAGGATTTTTATAGTGCAGGCAGGACCATTGCCATCATAATATAGCACATACACAGCACTGATCTGTACAGTAATACACAGGGCCCTGCATGTATGCACATGGAGAAAGAGAGAGAGGAAAAGACTGAGATTTTTCTGTTTTTCTTCAATTTTTTTATTTTGGAAAATCCATTCCAGCATCTCTGTAAAATTGATACAAATCTTTGCTTTGTGAAAGATATTCTTATACTTATCATTAAATAATTTGGTTCTATGACCCTTGCCCATGTGACAATTGCTCCACAATATTTCCCAACACAAACCAAATTCCTAACTTAAACCATGGAGCCAACACTACCGTGTGAGTCAAAAAAAAGTTTACACCTAGAAAATGGCTAATTATTTTAAAAATCATCTATGAACAGTAAATTATTATACATTTTATGAGTGTTTTATCCCAACTCATTTGGTACCATTATTGTGTGGTATGTGTTCACGCTTGGATGAACAGGTGGTATTGTTTGCGAGAGTGCAAAAATCAACTTGCGCCAAAGTGATGCCTTCAGTATGAATTATGTTGGGATTAGCGGAGTGAGAGAATGGATTGAATGTATCAAATGAAATGCATTGCATACGTTTTTTGCAAAGGGCAAAGGCACACACACCCACACACACGCGCACAAATTTTCGTTGATATTTGATATTCGATATTTGAAATGTGTGACATGATTAATTTTGTTTGGGGTATTATTTGGATATGAAAAGACCGAATTAATACCCAAATCCCAATTGTTTTATTCAAACATCACATAGGCAACTTTGGCGCAATTCGATTTTTGCACTCTCGCAAACAATGTCTCCTGTTCATCCAAGTGTGAAGACATACCACACAAAAATGGTACCAAATGATTTGGGATAAAACACTCTTTCATAAGACATATAACAGTTTAATGTTCATCTATGATTTTTTGAATAATTAGCAATTTTCTAGGTGTTAACTTTTTTTTGACTCACTCTGTATACCTAACCCTAAACTTAACCTTAAAACCCAAATGCAACTCTATGCTACCCATACGTTTGGAACAAAATAAAGGCTTGAGCAAGATTTGGTGGAGCAAAGGTCAGGCAGAGTAATTTACTCTAAATGCTAGAAACACAAACAAATTACAAATAAAAATTGAACCTTCTGTATATGCTGTTTTGGGGGAACACAAAGCTCAGTGTGAAGTTCAGAATAAAATTTCAACTTGATATACTCGGTCCAAATAATAATAATTGTAATATGTATACAGCAGTCATTGTATGAAATTGGTGAGAACATGTTGTTTTGTACATGCTGTATATTATTAATTTCACATCAGTTTGTTTGTTATCTGTTGGTATAAAAGACAAGTCCAAGGCATTTGGGCATTGAGTGCCCCATTTCAGAGATGCGAACCAGTACGAAAAAAACAAGTGAAATACGATAATACGATTTTTCATCTTTCTAAAAAAATAAAGATATAAACCGCTGAATCGAATAGAAACCCTGACAAAAACGTTGGGTGGGAAATACACAGAACATTTTTCTGACATTTTACTGGCCCAGTGGTAAAGTCGAGTTTTTGTGAAAATCTTATTTTGTAGGATATTCAGTCTGTTCTTTTGTGTAAAGAGGTTGACATCTCTGCGGTCATATGTTACCATATACGTGTACATGTATTGTGTAATTGCGTTCTTGTTTGTTTGGAATGAGAATGTGACATCAATGGTATCCTTTTGCATATTGAAGGCAGGATATTCTACTGAGACTACTTCAGATTGACGTATACTGCCATCTGCTGCTTTCAATGGTCCAATGTGTTGGCATCCATGTCCCACAATGCATCACCAACTGATGACGTGCAATGATGATGCTCAAGTACAGGAACTGGAAATCGCTCTATGTACGCCTTCACCAAAAGTTGATGCAATTCTCGCGTTTCACAATACATGCTCCACCAACGTTCGTACCATAAGAGGCACCCGCGGGTCGACAAAATTGTCCATATTAGTATGAGAATAACATTCTGCAGCTTCACAATAGAAGACCATGATGACAATGTCAACTAGATCAAAATTACCGCGCTAGAGTGACTGTCGCAACTGAACCGAATGAGGGCGCAAGGATTGTGAAACGCGAGAATTGAAAATGCATTACAGCAGTGGTAGCAATTATTATGTTCTTATAAAAGACCAGTTGGAGAGCTTTGATTGAACTAATAAGTTGTATAGCTTTATTGAGGCTCTATGTCAGTCAGACATCTTTGTAGTATCTCTTGTACAAGTACTCATTGTTTCATAACATGACCTGGCATGAGTCATGGGTTGCTGGTCATTCTATATTTAGTTATACATGCTAGTCTGTATTTGCAGACTCTGTTAAACTACATGTAGCTATCACTACAGCAATGTCATGACTGTAAAGACAATCATCAGATCTTATGTGAGGTAGCTATTAAACATATGGGACAAAATGGCTTGGGCTTGTCCATATATGATCAAGTGCCTCCTTTGTCTCACAGGCAAAGTTATTTTTCCCAGTTTATATCTTCCCGTTTTAAATCCTGATGTAGTTCAATTATCTGTACTGATATCCAAACAAAAGAGTCATTAAAAAATCTGGCGCTAGTGTAGTTCCGTATCCATTTTTTTTAGCATTTTTTTTAAACAGTTTAATATCTATTCTTAGCAAAGGAATTTTAGCCCAATTTTTTACTAATTTTAATCATAATCATATATTGCATTTTCCACCTGAATTTGGATTACATCCGACATCTGAGGGCGCTATGCAGCAAGGAACATGTTTAATATTAGGGCTCTAGACTGAGATGTTTTTAGGGTCAAAATTTCACCATTTGTGGGAAGACTGGAACATAATAGTGGATATTCAAGGGTTCTGAGTATCTGGACAATCAGGATTTAGGAAGATTGAAGCAGGATGGCCAGTTCTTCAGCTTGATTTTAATGGATATTATTCAGCAATCTGTATGTATACTTGGCTATGCTGCTCTTAGCACTATCCCATTCATTCATTTTGGTGTGAGAAGGATCAGGCTTCATCTGCCTAGAATGATATGTCTTGGGGATGACTTAACATTGTGACCAACCTTGTTATTGCCAGAACCTTAACAATACTTATGCACATCATTATAAATGCATATCTATTTTGGGGTTTTTGAGTGGATGTTTGGAAGATTGACTTAGCCTTATTTGTACTTGATCAAGGAAATCCAAATCAAGTTTTTTCAAATTCAAGTTTGAGTTATAGATCTATATTGGTTGTTTAAATACATCATCAGCTATGGATGATCTGCGAAGTAAACCTCACACTAGATCCTCATCAAGTAGCGCCGTTAATACAGAGACCCAACCTAAAATCCTGGAAAAACCTGCTAACTTAAAGGAGACGTCGGCTACTACTAGGTCTAGGGGTCAGGGATCTCACACAGAGAATGATAAGCCTAGAACAGGCGGAAGTCCCGGCCGAATGTGTGGTGGAGCCTGTAAATCACAACTCATTAGTGGAAAGGACAGCATCGAATGTGAGCGATGTGAAAAATGGTTCTGCTTGAAATGCAGTGCCTTGTCGTCGGAAGAGTTTGGATTATTCACCAAGGTGAATGCAGCTCACTGGTTCTGTCCTCCATGTGAATTTAAGGCCTTGGAAGCTGTCAAAATGGACCAGATTGTTGAGGAACGGTGCAAGAAATTTCTCGGAGAAACACAGAAAAGACTTGAAAAACTTGAACAAATGAGCAACGGTTGGTCTAAGGTGGAAGAGTTATGCAAGCGGCTTGAATCTGACGTCAAAGAAATCAAGAGCTCCCTTACAGATAAGCAGAGAATGGAACCAAGTGACATAGCTCAAGATGTCCTGGCATCATCTGTCCAGTCAATCTTCCAAGATTGTGTTAAGGAAGAAAGTGAAAAAGATAAAAGAAAACATAACATAGTTGTCTATGGACTGGCAGAAAATGATTCTGAGGACAGCAAAGAGAGGCAGTACTATGATACAGCCTCTACCCGAGGGATGCTCGATTACCTGGAAATCGAAGGAGAGGTGAAACGTGTGATTAGATTGGGAAGAAGGCAACTGGATGCAAGCGAAACTAGCTCGAGACCAAGACCGGTGCTTGTGGAATTCTCAAATGCAGACTCCAGTGCGGAAGCAAAGAGGAAAGCTAGTAAGCTTCGCTTTGGACCAAAAGACTTTAAAGAGTTATATATCCAAGCAGATCTCACAAAAACAGAACGTGCAGCAAGGAACGAACTCGTCAAGGAAATGAAAAGGAGGAAGAGTGAGGGTGACAACAACTGGATGATTCGGGGTGAAAAACTTGTGAAGAGAAAGGATCCCTCATCTCAGCCAATCAACAAAGGTAAACAAAAAGGCCCACAGCCTTTTCAGGATGCCTAACACAGCAGTCAACCCAGGTAACTTTTCAGATGTAAATAGTATTATTAATAATAGACATTTAACTTGTATGTACAGCAATGTAGATTCTTTACTCAACAAGAAATCAGAACTAGAAGCAAGAATCTCTGTGAGGAACCCAGACATCATAGCCTTAGTGGAAATATTTCCAAAGAACTGTTTTCATCCAGTTGATGATTGTGAACTTCAGATTGGTGGATACAATATGTTTTTGCCAGCAGAAAGTCAGAGAGGAGTTATAATTTACTGCAAAAAGAACTTACAATCAAAGCAAGTAGTTTTCAAAGACAGTGACTTCATGGAAAGTGTATGGTGTGCAATTTCATCAGGATCAGAGTATTTTCTCTTTGGATGTGTCTACAGAAGCCCAAATAGTTCGGACCCAAATAATGAGGCTCTCTTGAAACTCTTTTATGAGATAGAAAATTCTCCTCACACAAATATATTCATTGTTGGAGACTTTAACTTACCAAAGATAGATTGGGATATTCTGTCTGTATCGGGAACTGGAAATAAATTTGCCAGAGACTTTGTGGAAGTTCTACAAAATCTGTATCTTTCACAACTTGTGGAAGAGCCCACTAGGATGAGAGACGGGCAGAAGTCCAACGTTCTAGACCTCGTCATTACAAACCAAGTAGACATGGTCGACTGTTTAGGGATATCACCACCGATTGGTAAAAGTGACCACATGGTGCTAGATTTCAGACTTTTTCTGCCTGGTGGGGTTACAAGTGTACCTGTAACAGAACGCTTTGCATTCTTCAAAGGAGATTATGAGAGTATGAGGAAGCATGGGAAAGTAAAAGATATGTTTGTTTCAGCAATGGTGCAGGACAGCGATGTTAATACGGATAATGACATTCTTGTACATTGCTTGGAAGAGTTAACAGCCAAGTTTATACCAAAGGTCAAAGCCAGGAATAATCAGCAGCCACTATGGATGAACAACGATGTACGTCAAGCAATCAAATGTAAACATAAAGCTTGGAACCGTTTCCAAAAATCTAGAAGTGAGTCCGACAGAGTATCCTACAATATAGCAAGAAATGAGGCAACCGATAAAGTAAACATAGCAAAGAAGTCATTTGAACGTAAGCTGACCTTAGAAATAAAATCCAATCCTAAAAGTTTTTGGAGATATGTTCAAAGTAAAAACAAATTTAAACAGGGTATTGGTGACTTGGAAAAGCCTGATGGAACCATTGCAAGCGATGATGCAGATAAAGCAGAAACACTGAACTTATTCTTTGCATCAGTCTTTACTAAGGAGGATTTATCTCTTGTACCAGCCCTTGATCTGAGAATTCGTGACAAGCAACTGGATACGGTCTGTTTTAATTATGAAAATGTCAAAAAAGCTATCATGAGATTGGACCAATCAAAATCTCCTGGACCAGATAACATTCACAATCGCATCCTGAAGGAATTAGCGGACGACATTTCCCGGCCACTTGCCCATCTTTTTAACAAATCTATGTCGAGTGGCGTGGTATGTGACTCATGGAAAGAAGCCAATGTGACTCCTATTTTTAAGAAAGGAGATAAAAAGAAAACAGGAAATTATCGTCCAGTCAGTCTAACCAGTTCTCTTTCCAAACTAATGGAGACCATTGTACGTGATGAAATTGTCAAATATATGAATGAGAACTCTCTGTTCACGGAGGAACAGTACGGATTTAGAAGAAGTAGATCTTGTGCTACACAGTTGCTAAATGTTTCTGAAACCTGGACAAAGGAAT
Organism: Strongylocentrotus purpuratus; assembly: GCF_000002235.5. Classification (NCBI taxonomy): domain Eukaryota; kingdom Metazoa; phylum Echinodermata; class Echinoidea; order Camarodonta; family Strongylocentrotidae; genus Strongylocentrotus; species Strongylocentrotus purpuratus. The sequence goes on along the minus strand of NW_022145615.1, from coordinate 15,454,873 downwards.
TAGACAACAAGGGAAGTATCGACTGTATCTACTTGGATTACAGCAAGGCCTTTGACAGTGTCCCACACGCTAGACTTCTGAAAAAAGTAGAGGCCTACGGTATAACAGGTAATCTGCATAGATGGATCAAGTCTTTCCTGACTGGAAGAACTCAGCGGGTAGTTATAAACGGTACCCCATCGAGTGCATCAAAAGTTGTCAGCGGCGTAGCTCAAGGAAGCGTGCTGGGGCCGACACTGTTCTTGTTGTATGTTAATGACATTCCAGATATTATATGTAACACTGAATCAGAAGTCAAACTATTTGCAGATGACACCAAAATCTTCTCACCAATTCACTCTTCATTGGATGGCAAAAATCTACAAGCAGATCTAACAAAGCTCACAAAATGGTCCCATCAGTGGCAACTACCATTTAATCAAGAGAAGTGCAAGGTAATCCACTATGGTCGAAGAAATCCTTGTTATGATTATTTCATGTCAGACGAAGATATACCTATTCCTGCCGTTGAAGTAGAAACAGACCTTGGGGTAACCTTTGACCAGCAATTGAGGTTTTCACGTCATGTGGATGGAGTATGTGCTGCTGCAAATCGCAAGCTAGGGATTATCAAGAGGACATTTTCTAATTTGGACAAAACAGGCTTTATACATCTATACAAATCAATTATTAGACCAAGACTCGAGTATTGCTCAACGGTGTGGCATCCTGTATTGAAAAAAGACAGCACGAAAATAGAAAAGGTACAGCGTAGAGCAACACGCCAAATACACATGCTACGACACTTGAGCTACGAGAAGAGACTAAAACATCTCAACTTACCATCTCTTGCCTACAGACGCCATAGAGCAGACATGATACAGATATACAAAATAATGCATGGCCTAGATGAACTAGATCTAGCACACTTCTTTGACCATCCAACTGATAATAGAACCCGTGGCCATCGATACAAGATCGTTAAGAAGAAAGTCTACTCGAAGCTTAGACATGGATCATTTTCACAGAGAAGTATCAATGAATGGAACAACCTCTCCTCTGTAGTTGTGGAGAGCAAGTCACTAAACAGATTTAAATCCAATTTGTTGAAGTTTTGGTCAACAAGAAAAGATCAATTTGACCCAGAGGAGTCCTTTGCTTGTCCATGTTCGTCAATTGCTGTATAGCGCCACTAAACATGTGCCAAAATATGGATTCTTCATCTGAATGTCAACGAGAGGCAAATAAGTTTTTAACTTTAAATGCCTACTTCCAAGGTATATTTCCAAGGTATCGGGAAGCCTCCGTTTAGGGCTTCGATGTCGACGTCGTCGCTCAGTACCGTCTCCGCGCTATAGCTCTGCACCTCAAACTGAAGCTATCAGTCTAAAATTATGCAAACTTAGCGTATGCTTTATGGTATTACGCACATGCATGCTTGCAGAAGCTTGCATAATTTTAGACTGATAGCTTCAGTCTAAAATTTTAAATTTTACTAATGCTCGAACAAAATTATGACGTGGGACCTTGTTATTTGATAAATCACCCTCATCTCAGTCAAAGTCTGTACATTACTAATTCTAGGTCTACATCTATGACTGATCTATGCCTAGGTCTAACTTAGATATTATGCGTTTTAAATTGCGCGGCAGCCATTTTCGTAAGTAAAAGTAAAACGATAAATCTCAATGATTGCGATCGCAAAACATGATTGCTAATGACCGGTCATTACCCAAATGTCAGCTCTTATCTTTCTATTATGCGCCGAAATATTAGGTCTCTTGTTTAGAAATTCTGATTCCATTGTTGGTTTGAGCTTACCTGGTAGACAACTTAAAATAATTCAATATGCAGAATTGCAGATGATACTCTTCTAACATTGAACGGGTCAGTAATGGAATTAAACAGTGCATTAAACATTTTAGATAAATATAATGCAATGTCTGGTTTAAAAGTTAATATACAGAAGACACATGCGATTTGGATTGGAGGATTTAAAAACAAGAAAGATGGTGTTCTTTTGAATAGAAATCTAAATTGGGTGTTTGATGATTATTTCAGATATTTAGGTATAGACTTTTGTACGGATTTGCCCAAATTGATAATTCACAATTATAATGAAAAATTAAAAAAAAAAAAAAAGTCAAATGACATCGTGGTTGAGACGATACTTAACTGTTCTTGGAAGAATCACTGTCGTCAAGTCATTGTTGGTATCCAAATTAAACTACCTTTTTTTGTCCCTCCCTAATCCTGGTGAAAATCTTTTGAAAGATATAAATGCTCACTTTTATAGATTTATATGGGGGGAGAAACCTGATAAAATAAGTAGAAATCAAATGTCACAAAGTTACTCAGACGGAGGGGTTAAAATGATAGATATATACACACATTGGCAATCATTAAAAATTTCCTGGATTAAGAGATTAGTAATTGGCTCAATAGATAGCAATATCCTCCGTCTTTTGCAATCTTTCTTGCCTGAACGGCAAGATTTAAAATTATATATGGGAAACAATTATTTTCGGGAACTGGCAGGTAAAACAAAGAACCTTTTTTGGAAAGAAATGTTCATGGCTTATAGTACGCTCTTGTCCATGCATCATGATAACATTTCTTGCCAACTGTGGTGTATTGAGACACGAAATGACAAAGCAGCTACACTCTGATATCGGCCATATTGAAGACAGTCTTTATTATCCAACAACAGATGGCAGTATAACAGTTGGCGAGGTGGCATAACACCATGTACACTACACTCCTCCCCCACTAAAAAAAAAATAAGAGGTTAACTGTACTTCCATTAAAACATACATATGTGAAGCAACCTCTTTTTTAATATCACAAAATTTCCATAAAATAACAAAATCAGCAAATCAGCCCACCTTATGCCAAATAACTGACGACGTTAAATTTTGCTATCAAAATATATGTTGAGTAATTTCCAAAAAGAATTTGATGTTCCATAAAGTAGAAACAAAACACTTTGCTGTGAGTGTGACCCTATTCTAGTAACAAGTGCATTTGCAAACCGTTTTCTATGATTCTAATCCTTCTTCATTACTGAACATTCATGTAACAAAACTAATGGTTTTAGGCTGACATGTAAGACCAGCAATAAACTGAGTTACCCTTATTCAATTGTGTTGTTTGTTTTAACTTCTACAATCATCATGCAAATGTTATATGCATACCGCATACAGTATCTTAATACAAGAAACAATTAATGTTCACTGTTCACCTTTCTCAAAACTTTGGAGAATGTGGCAGAACCATAATATACCAAACTGGTACATAAAATATAAACATAATATATGGAATGGACTTACATTCCTTCTTACATATTTTCTACCAAACGATCTGGTTTCTTTCTCTTTCTGTCTGGGTACCTTCTAACATTGCTTTCTTCATCATGTCGTTCGTTTACCTCTACCCTCTCTTCCTGAAGGTCATCTTGACCTCGACTCTGACCTTGACCACCACTAGTACCACTCAATGTACTAGGCTCTACTGGTGACTTGCTAGTCTCACTTCCAGACACAGACTCATTTGGTACAACAGACCTTGGCAATCCAGACAATTTTGTGCCCGAATTTAAGTGGTCTTGGTTAACAGAGACCCTTTCCTCCTTCTCTAACCTTTCTGGACCTCTTTCCAACAAATGATCAACGTGGCACTGACGTAGTCTTCCTCCAATCCTAACAAGGTATGAATAAAAACCTAGCCTTTTCACAATCACTCCAAGAACATAACGTTCCTTCCCACCTCTATGGTTTTTTACCATGACTTGTTCACCTGATTCAAATTGTCTCAGTTTCATGCCTGGAGTATCATGATACTGTCTCGTTTTTTCTTGTTTTTGTGTCACCCTGGTATTCAAATCTGGCTTAAGCAAACTAAACCTTGTCCTTGGAGCGAATTTGAACACTAATTCGTACGGAGAAACTCCCGTAACAGTTTGAGGGGTTGTTCTATATGAGAACAAGAAATTATCTAACCTGTGTCGAATTGACACATGGGGGTTTCTTCCCAACTTATCACTCAGAAAATACTTCTGCAATGTTCTTTTCACTATTTGAACAGTTCTCTCTGCTGCCCCATTCGAGGCTGGGTGATACGGTGGAACCAACACATGTTTTACCCCATTTTTACTCAAGAAAACTTCCATTTCTTCTGAAGTAAATTGAGGACCATTATCGGACACTAGGGTTTCAGGTAAGCCAAAAACGGCGAACCAACTTCTCAAAGTCTCTATCGTCTTTGCACTAGTAGTGCTCGTCATCAACTCTACATTTACCCATTTACTATATGTGTCTACTAGCACCAAATAGTCCTTTCCTTCCAATTCAAAGAAATCTACATGTACACGTTCCCATGGTTTACGTGCATTTGACCACGGCACAAATGGTACTTTTGGGGGGTCATTTCTCATCCTGAGACATGCTTCACAACTTTGTGATAGTTTCTCTATGTCTGCATCTAACTTAGGATACCAAAAGTAACTCCTTGCAACAGCTTTCATTCTCACTATACCTGTGTGTTCCTGATGTAATTCTTCTAACAATCGTTCCCGGAACTTTGGGGGTATTATCACTCTCATTCCCCATAGTAAGCAACCTTGGTCTACTGATAGTTCATTTCTCCTATTGAAATACTCTTGTAACTTGTCCTCACCACAATGACTTAGCCACCCATTCATCACATGATACAACACCTTACTGAGCACCAAGTCCTTCCTAGTTTCTTCACTGATATCCTTTGCCGATAAAGGCATAGCATTCGTGTATGTGAAGTAGTTCACTGGTAATTCACTAGCCAAACGTGACTCCTTTTTGACAGGAAATCTAGACAAAACATCTGCGTTTGCATGTTCTGTGGACTTCCGATACTTGATTTCATACTGGTGAGCCATCAAAATCAATGCCCACCTCTGCAGCCTTGCAGCTGCCAGGGATGGAATCCCTTTCTTAGATCCAAAGATGATAGTCAGGGCTTGGTGATCAGTTAACAACGTAAACTTCCTACCGTACAAATACTTGTGAAACTTGGTAACCCCATAGATGATAGCCAAAGACTCCTTTTCAATCTGTGAATAGTTTTGCTCTGATTTGGTAAGGGTACGTGATGCATAAGCTACCGGTCTTTCTTCTCCATCTTCCATGAGATGAGACAACACTACTCCTAACCCATACGGGGATGCATCACAAGCCAAAACCAACGGTTTCTTCGGATCATAATGCGTCAATACTACATCACTTGACAACACTTCTTTTACCTTCTCAAAAGCAGTTTGACACTCAGTGGTCCAATTCCACTCGACATCATCTCTGAGCAATTGGTACAATGATGCAAATGTACTAGCTAAATTTGGCACAAACTTAGCATAATACACCACAATGCCTATGAAAGTTCTCAACTCATCTTTGTTCTCTGGTCTCTTTGCATCACAGATCCCTTCTACCTTCTCCTTTGTAGGATGAACACCCTTACCATCAATTTCATGCCCTAGGTATATTACTCTAGAAACCATAAAGGAACACTTTTCCTTCTTCGCCTTGACACCATACTCTTGGAGCCTCCCTAACACCTCATTCAGTGTTTTGATATGATCTTCCTCATTTTCGCTACTAATCAATATGTCATCTAGGTAGCAGCACACTCCCTTCATACCACCTAAGATTCGATCCATAACACTTTGAAACACTGCCGGAGCAGTCGATACCCCAAATGGCAATCTTTCATACTGATACAGCCCTTTGTGTGTATGAATTGTAAGTAACTCCTTACTCTTGTCGGTCAATTCTAACTGCAAGTAAGCATTTGACAAATCAATCTTACTGAATACCTTGCCACCAGCTAGATTAGCAAACAGATCTTCACAGGTAGGTAATGGGTAAACATCTTCCTCTAATACCTTGTTAATTGTTTGCTTATAGTCACCACATAATCTGACTGACCCATCAGACTTTGGAACAGTAACTATTGGGGCCGCCCATCTACTGTTCTTCACTTTCTTTATCACCCCTGCTTTTCCTAGCCTATCCAACTCCTTCTCGACTACTTCTAACTGGGCATAAGGAACTGGTCTAGCTTTACAAAAGGTAGGTTGCACCTCCTCTTTCACTTTTACCTCTGCCTTGAAATCCCTAATCTTATCACCTGGACCACTTGGTCTGAACACATCTTCATGATGTTTCAACACTTCTTGAAGATCTGGGGTTTTTGAAGTAAGCCCTATCTCAAACAACTCTCCCCAATCTATCCTGATTCTTCTCAACCAATTCCTACCCATCAGGGCGACATTGTCACCTGATACAACTACCAATGGTAAGTAATATGCAGAATTTCTGTACTGTACTCTCACTTGTATCCTACCTAAAACTGGTATTTGTATTCTACCATAGCAAGTTAGTTTCATACTTGACCTTTGCAGTGGAATGTGACCTAGAGAATTGTTGTACTCTTTCTCTGAAATTACTGAAACAGCTGCTGCTGTATCTACAACAAATGGCACAACATGATCAGAAATATCAAATTCAACAATAGGAACTGAGTCTGAGTCCATACTAGTATCTTGTTCATCAACTGCGAACAATTTAGGATTGTCATCCTGGACTTCTGTGTCGATCAGATGTGTGTTCGATCTACTGTCCTTTTTTCCTTGACTTGTACTTTGCTGACTATACCCACGACCACGGCCTGGACCTGGACCTCTACCGCGTCCTTGCGATGGTTCGTTGGACTGTCCGCGACTTGCGTTCCATGGTTTCCCGCGTCCTTTGCTGTAACTGGAGCTTGATGTTGCATTTCTGCATGCCCTCTTCAGATGCCCTACTTTCCCGCAACTATAACAGGTCGTCTGCCGGTGGGGACAAGTAGCTGGTTGATGGAAACCTAAACATCGGTAACATTTGCTCTCCTGCTGGGGGGCCCTAGGTTGAGATCTTTCTAGACGATGCACTTCTGCTGAACGCTGACTGCTGCTTGACCCTTGCTGTAGTTTTAAACTATCTGCATCTGCCAGCTCCATCGCAATTGCTGCGTCAACTGCAGCTTTCCAGGTTAGCTCATTTCCTTTGGCCAGGAGCTTCGCCTGCACCTTGTTACTTCGCAGACCTGCTACGAAAGTGTCTCGAAGGTTGGTATCTAGATGTTCCCCATACCCACAATGCCTTGCCAGCTTTTTCAGTTCAAGGATGTACTCTGTTATTGAGTCCTTTGCCCCTTGACGACATTGTCGGAACGCCAAACGGAGTGCAATCTGGTTCTTACTGGAACCATAATAGGTATCTAATACCTCATTCAATTCTTTGAAAGTTTTGGTGCTAGGGTCGTCTGGACAAAAGTGGTTGGACACCGTTTCGAACGCCTCAGGCCCAACTATGGCTAAGAAGACTATTACTTCGTCCCCTTCTGGTATCTTATTGGCTTTTTTCCATATCTGGAATCTTCTTACATAGTTCCCATACTCTTCTCTTTTGGGAAAATATTCCCCAATCTGGCCAATGAATCCCGGCCTCGCCATGCCGCACTGCAGATCATTCACTCAGTCATACAGAACACGTGCAGTAAATTACAAATGTCAACTTTCGATCAGGAATTAGTCTCACCACAATCGTTGAGTCGTAATCGAATGAAATGTAGGTTTCTACTACCCACGAGAACCGCAATTAGCTGTCCTTCCGATCCCGACGTCGGACTCCAATGAATCCCATCCTCGTCGCCAAAATATGTGGTGTATTGAGACACGAAATGACAAGGCAGCTACACTCTGATATCGGCCATATTGAAGACAGTCTTTATTATCCAACAACAGATGGCAGTATAACAGTTGGCGAGGTGGCATAACACCATGTACACTACACCAACCCTTATGGAATAATGATTACATTAAAATAGGCAATAGCTCAATATATAATAAAAAATTATGTCAAAAGGGAGTTCGTTTTGTTAACGATATTTTAGACACAAATGGTGATTTTTTTCTCTCTGAAACACTTTCAAGAAAAGTATAATATTCAAATAAATTTTCTTTTTTATCGTGGATTATGCGATGCAATTAGACAAGGGTTTAACAATTGTACTATTTTTAACAAGGTGCCACAACCTCTTTTCCCAGATACAATGGCATTTGTTATGAAACGTATTAAAGGATGTTCACATATCTATGCAATATTATTAAAGAGAAGAAAAGGACTATGTAAAAGTTTTCTTAAATGGAAATGCATTTTCGACCTGAATGATAAGAGTTGGGAAACATATTGTTCTATTGGATTTAATTGTACCATTGATGTGGGCTTACGATGGTTTCAGTTTTAAGTCTTGCAACGCATATTATATACGAACGATCTACTGTTTAAAATGAATTTGAGTCCCAAGAAAAGAATGTACATTTTGTAATGAACAGATTGAAACAGTTATACATCTGCTATGTGATTGTACGCATGTTAAAAATATTTGGGGTAGGTTAGAACACTGGATTAGTACTGGAACCGGAAATAAATTACCATTTTCATTACAAGATAAATTATTTGGTTCAAAAGGTTCAAATAATTATGCATTGAATTGTATACTGATTGTGGTGCGACAGATGGTGTATACTTGCAAAATAAAGAAACAATTGCCCGACTTTGATAGTATTAGAGTTTCGATTATAAATTACTTCAAAAACGAAAAGTATATTGTAAATTCGAATTGTAGAAATAATAAATTCACAAGAAAATGGTTTCAATTCAGGAATTTGTTTACTTAAAATGATATTTGTTCTGTATTTGTTTTTCTTTCCATGAGTGTTAGAAATGAATGATTGATTTGTTAGTTTTCTGTTAACTCAACAGCTCAACAATGTGTTTCAAATGAAAATCAATAAAATCCCTGTGGAGGGAAAAATATGAAGAAAAAAAAATTACCCAAATTACGTGTTAGGCAAAATGAATGCCTGGTCACATGTACGCTTTCAACCAATCATTTGATTAGGATTAACAACCAAATTGTGATCATTGTAAAAACAATTCTTAATTTTTCAGGTAGGTCAATTCTCTAATTCTCTAATTCTAATTCTGTAATTTCTATAATTTCTATAGCATCCAAGAGATTCAAAAAAGGCTCAATTGTAGATTTAAGATTGTGTTGACTGAATAGTAAAGAAAGAATGAACTTTAAAGTATCTGTACAGGTAGACTATGTTTGTCCCGATCACAATCATTCTCATCAGTACATTGTCATTCACCTTAACAATTTATTAATCATGTTTTCTCTTTTTATCTGTTTTTTATTATTATCTGGATATCAAAAAATAATGCAGCATATCGTAAGTTTGATTTGAGGCAAATATATATCTAAGTAAAAAATAAATTCTCATTTACAAAATACAATGATTGTTGTTTTCAATTTGTTTTCTAGTACTAGTAAAAGTGTTACGGTAAGTGCAACTCATTACTGCCACTATGGGCGCCAACAATTTAGGTTTAAAGATAAAGACCAGTTATGGTTGTGGAACTCCCCTGAAGGGGGTCGTACTTTTTAACTTCACGATCTCACGAAGAATAAACTACACTATCAAACAATCAGGTTATGTAATTAATATCAAGGCTTTATTATAGATAATCAACACAAATTATCAAGGGTCGTATAATCGTTTGGTGTACACACCAAAAAAACACACACAATAATCAAATATCTCCGGAGAGAAGAACTCCCTCAGACGGCAAATACCTTACATAAAAATAACAGTGATCACTGGATAAAAATAGTCAACGGAATCGTTCCGAGGGGGTATGAAAAGCCCCGAAGGTTAATCTCCAAGAATACACAGTATAATACAATATCATACACAACAATAACAATAATCATTCATCAAAACAATAACAATAATCAGTCATCAAGATCAAACACAAAAGGGATCATCAAATAAATTAGCAAAGCATTCAAAATACCAGATCAGCTACGGCGAAGTCAAGTTTGATGCTGCTGATGATGCTGCTGATGATAACAGTGACGACGATGACGTGGATGATGATGAGAAGGATGACTACGATGATGAAGACAGCGATGAAGTCGACGATGGCGATGATGTAGGAGACGATGACGAAGAAAGCGCTGATGATGAAGAAGACGATGATGACGAAAACGATGTTGGAGACGGCGATGCAGTCGATGAGGGTCTCGTTGATGATGAGACAGTCAATAAAAGAATGATTCTGTGGTCATGAGTCAGTAATGATCGAAGTGGATGACGAAATCAGATGATGGCGAGATGATGCTCGACAAAAGGATGATCAACGTGTCGAGACAATTAACGCACAGAAGGCGGCAATAGAAACAAATATGTCGATAAAAGATTGTCAATACAATAATGTAGGGTGAGAAGAACCGTAGATAAAAATGTTCTATTCTCACTGCACGAAGTAAAATATAAGGCGATGTCACTGATGTAAAAATAGAGTCGAATTAAGTCTTGCAAAATACTGCAAGACATTTACTGAGCAAATCCACCGGTAAAGGTCCGGAGACAAAGTCACTAAGTCCTCGTTGGACGAAACTTCTACAGGCACGGTATAACAGGAACATAGAAACAAACTTTGCGTACTGAAATAAAAAACCCACCAATTCCTACATGGAAAATCAGAGCGAAGCCCCAATCACTGGTGTAGCGTCATTGGTTCAAAAAGCGCAAACAAATTAATTTGCACGTTTACGCGCTGTTCGTAACAATACAAGATTTACATAATAGAATATATTAACAAACCAGACAGAACCGGTTGGGACATGTCTGAAAAAGCCAGATGGCTGACTACGCAAGGGAAATTAATTCTCCCTAGCCGCCATCTTGACAGTAAAAAAGCAATACTTATTACACATGTACAAATCAATGCATATATATACCTTATTATAAATATAAAAGTTTAAAATCGTGACATTTGGTCACTACATGGTCATGCGATTGCATTGTGAAAGAAACATTGTGGAATCGATCAGAAAAGTGATAAGAATTTTGGCCCAGTCTTCTTAAAGTTACAAGCACTGTACACCAAAAGATGTATATGGGACTACGCACACGTGCATGCTCTCACAGACCAATGTATTAGTCAAAACATATTCTTTCACATGATTGGTAATAAGAGCTTCCATTTCATTTTTTGAAATCAGGGCGTTTCCAATACAGGTCTTTACCTTTAAAACATGCATACAGATGCTAAGTACCCCCCTCCCCCCTCCCCCCCCCCCCCCACACACCTAAGCTTTTGCTTTGACACATTTTTATCTCATTGACGGCCCCAGGAAGTACATGGTCTCCATTGCAGCAAGTAGCTTGTATGTATACTGTTATGTACTCTCTGTTTTTCACGATAAATTTTACAGTTTACTTTTTTATCACTTTTAAGATTTTTTTTTTTAATGGACTTTTAGTGGAGTATAAAATGTCATATACATCTTCTAGGCTACATGTGTAAAGCTTGATAATATACATTTTGATTACTACATCCATGACAATACAGAGTGAAGGAAGCCACTGGAAATAGCATATGAACATGAAAACATGTAGTATGGGTGCTTTTCTAATACACTTGTATACCGGTATGTATTCTTAAACAATTAAATATACATTGTGATCATATCCATATATGTAACAATAATTGAAATCTTTAAAAAAAAAAATCTTTCAGATTATGGCATCTACATTTCTTTCCCAAGTACTGATATTTAAATATTTATAAAAATGGCAAACAATCATTCACATTAATGTAATATGCACAATTGATCATACAAAACGCACCTACAAGTATACTATGTAATAATTTGATCATCAAAATAATGCATACCGGTAAGTGCTAATGAGTTGCATGATTTGATCTTGTATAAATATCACTTGTAATTCTTTCTGTTCAATACATAATCAAACATTTACACTTGAAAAGTGTTCACAAATATTCACAATAAACAAGGCTGTACCGTGTACATCCGTGTTCCATCGATCAATGGTTATCTTTTTTCTGGAAGAAGTCATATAATGTTCTGCATGGTGTGGACTTGGATCTCTTTTTCTTGCTGGAACTTGACCCTGAACCAGAATTACTCCTAACAGGGTAAAAAGAAAGAAGTAAACAATTTTTTTTAAAGGTAAAATCATTTATCAAATTCTGTATTTGTAGCCCTCCACAAAAAACACTAAAAACAAAGAATGATATTGTGAATACAAAAAAGAAACCAGTAATTCATCTCCCCAGAAAATTTATTTCTCCATACATCTGCTTCTTGAAAATTGTGAAATATAACTTTAAAGTGAAGTTTCACAGCACAAATGACCCCTTTAATTGCATAAAAGAGCCGAACTGTTCTTTCTAATCAAGATAACGTTCAAGTGTTTCAGGCCTGATAATTACCCAATTTAAATCAGTTTCCCAATTTTTTTGATTTTTTTTTTTTCCCCCCAGTTTTCCTGATTTTCCCTTATTTTCTCTATTCTTCCCTATTTTTTCCCAATTTTCTTACTCAAAAGGGGGGAATGTTGTTCGAAACCATTTTTTTTCCCCGCAAATTCTCTCCTTTATTTTTTACTCAAGGGGGGCGTTGTAGAGGGAAAAAAAAAACTTTATCAATTGCTATATTTTTGCCACATTCACTGATAACGTACACCAGGCCTTCTCAACTAGTTTATTAGACATGCCAAAACAAAAAGAATCTGTCCCCAGCAGGGGGTAGAGCCCCTTGAAACTGGTGGATTTTAGGGCTTTCTAAATATCAATCATAATTTCATATTGATGTAAATTTATATGTAGTTATTTTGGTGCAATAAACATAGGAAATATCCAAATAAAAGGGATCCGGTAACTTTGTCTCAGATTCTGAAACAAAAATCCTGGATTTAGCTCATGCTGCAATGATAATTATAAACCTTTAGGTCAGTCAGGAACCCCGTGACTTTTACAAGCCGATCACCTGTCTGATTATCAAAATATTTATGGCTGGAAATCAAAACCAAGTTTTGCGTTTTCCTAACGGTTTTCATAACACTACAGTCTATTGGGGAAAATGAGTATGGTAAAACCGGTCATTCAAAGATTTTTACTTTTTTGAGGCACTTCTTGATCATTTTGAAGCGTGACTTTTTGGGGGGCTTTAATAGTACACCATATCACATAAACTGATGGCACGTAGGACAGTGCATCTCAGATTTAACATTGTTGAACGATGCCTTTAAAGTGAAAATCAAACAAACAAAAACGAGACGTTTCTAAAGATTGGCAATTTAAAAATTGGTAGCACATTGTAAGCTTATTGTTGTTTAGAGCTCAGATTTAGAGTCATATAAAATAGTAACAAAATTTAAATTCCCCTTTCTTCCTCGACTGCTACTTCTTGATTTTGCTGAGTTCTTAATTTTTAAGTATATATATATATATATATTTTTGCAACAGTCGCGCGCCACTCCGAACTGACAGCAAGCGCCACAAGTGGCGCACCGCCAGTTGAGAAGGCCTGACGTACACAATATGACAAAAGAAAACAAGAAAGGGAAGATCCAATAAGGATATGATGCCTCAAATGACAGGTTGAATCCTTATCAAAGAAACCGCAATGAGCTGAGGTAGCTGTGGTCTAACCAAGATGTCCCAGGTTCAAAACCAAGTCAATGTGCTAGTGCCCTTTGGTAAGGCATTAATCCTCATTACCAAGTCCCTCAGAGATGACTTAAAGCTGTTGGTCCCCTGGTTGCTTACTTTATACATACATTTTCTTAGCAGTCGGGTAAAACAAACTAACCACCCAGCCAATCACAATATGATTACCAGGTATATATTTACATCACTCTTTTTGTTCATGGGAGATCCTTTTAGATTTGCTTAACAGATTTCCTCACAGTAATTTAGTTGCATTCATTTGGTTTGCTTTCAATTATCAGAGCTCTTTTGAACTTTGGGACTTTAGGGTCTATATGGGTATTTTGTTCAGGCTTTGGGGATAAAACATACCGGTACCCCTACCAATTGCTAAATAGTAAATATCTTTTTAATCAATTTGTTTATAAGCTCTTCATAGATACCTTTTTCTTGAATGTAGCTTCTTTGGACCGCTCTTTGTAAGCTGATTGTTACTGCTAGAAAAACTTCTTGACTTATCTGTCACAGCATACAACAATAGAAGTACGGTAGATGATATGAATTTTGCTTTACTTTATACTGTAGTTTAGCCATTCCTTTTCTTCATACCAATTTTAACCTATTTTCATATTATATTTCTTTAAAACCACAATACATATCATGTATTGGATTTGGACCACTGAATCTGTTTATGTAGCAAATAGTATAATGTATTATACTATTTGCTACATATTATATTTATTATGATGAAATGTATTCCAACAATGTTCATCATCAAATCCCTGTAAAAATATCAATTTCCAATATCAAATAAATAGGCAGGTTGCTAAAAAGAATAAATTTAGAAGAAATATTCCCTTAACAATGTAAATGCAAGTACATGCACATCCTTAGAACAAGATTACTTTTCATAATTTTTCTCTCCAACTCTCCGACTTACGTAAGCAGTCTTTTCTCCTGGTATCCTCATAATCCTTTCACTACATTTCACTTCATTCTTTTTTATCAAGTCTTAAGTGGTTTAAAATCATGTAATGGACATGCCTTACCTCTGTGGAGCATTTCTTTGATGGCCGACTTGTTGAGGCACGCATCTATATGTTGATTCAAGCCCTCAAGGGTGGAGTACGCTCTCTCCTGCCTACAGATGGGACATGTCAGCATCCGTTGTGCTTCAGCTTCCACACTGCTAGTACACTCTGAACCATATTCATCAGATTTAGCATGTGAGTTCATCTTCAGCAATTTGTCCACTCTTTGATTATTTTCTTGATTAAAAATCTCTGACTTGGAAAGCAATTCTGGATGATACAATTGCTTTGTATGTTCTTCCCTGTCAGCAATTGATGAATGCTCATTCTCTCTTCCTGAAACAAAATCGTCTTCGCAGAATGGCAGCCGAGGCTCTAAATGACTCTGACTATGGTGTGGGTTGCTTATAGTCATAGACGTTCTTACATTAGCTGCTGTGATAGCACTCTCAAAGGTTTGTTCAGAAGACAGTTCAGTATCAGATGACACTGACCTATCCACCCTGTTTACACTAACACCAACACCAACTGCTGATTGTGTAGAATCCCTGGCCTCAGGTGCTTTCTTTGATCCTGAAACAACATCCTTTTTCTCTACACGTTCCTTGTTATCAAAACTAACACCAACACCATCTTCAGTGTCGGATGTTAATATCTCAGTGTCGGGTGCTGATACCTTGGTGTTGGGTACTAAAACCTGAATTCTAGACACATCACTCACTTCCCCTGGAGTGCCAACACTGCCACTAAAGCTGTTGTTTGAAGTGCTTTCTTCCAGCAAACCCATGGTGGGCTCTGTGCAGTCTGGTGTAGGTGTAGTGACAGGTTGTGGATTATTGCTCTGCTTCTTAGCAAACATGTCAAGAATGGTTCCTTGTCTGCTCCTGGATAATTTGCTTGCATCTTGAAATGATGACAGCCTCACTCCTGTTGGTAAAAATAATCTTATTTTACATTTCGCAACTAAGGATTGAATAATTATTATTACATAGTATTCAGACTTGTCAGTATGATACGAACAAAAGTTTTGAATGAAAATATCATTGCTTTAGCTAGGGGATAAAGTTCAAGTTCAATTTATTCAAAACCACACAAAACATGATATAATCTTTTTCATAAAAAAAAGACTGGTAATAGTACATTAATCAAAATATATTAATTTGATTACATCATAAAATTAATGGTTTAGGGGGTAAAGATCACCTTTATCCAAATTGAGATACACAAAATTTAAAAGAGTTTTGCAAAAAATCTGTAAATTTAGCAAGCATTATCATACAGTATGTAAGAAAAGGGTTTGGGGAAATCTGTGCCAGGGCACTTCCAAGATAAATATACTAAAGGGGACAGATTATTGTCATAAAATAAAGAGAGAGAATGAAAAAGGAAATGTAAATAATTGTTTGGCAACCTACATCTCAAAATAAGACAGAGAGAGAGAGAGAGAGAGAATGAGAAAGGGTAATTGTATGTCAAGTATAATACATGTAGCAAAGGGAACAAGTTTTAATCTTGGGAAAGGCACCATTTCTGTTACAAGAGGAGTCCTTTTATTTGCCCGAGAATTTCATCAGAGGAAACACGCTTCTCTACTTGGGAGATATACTTATGAACCCCCGCCATAACAAACCAACATGGAATATATTGACCCTGGTATAACACACGAGTTGTCCTTACCCATCAGTCTCAATCTGAGAGGCTGGGGATGACAAGCTCTGATCTCTGTCCTGATCAGATCTCTAGCAATAGCAAAGATTTCCTGGGATGAGCGTACAGGGACCTTTAGCGATGAGGCTCTGCTCTTCACCTCAAAATTGACTGTCTTTAGTTTGACTGTCACTGTCTTGCCCTGGTGAGTTCAGAACAATAGGTGGAAAATAGCATTTATAGAGAACAGCAGCCTTGACATCACCTACATCATCAACATCATCATATCCATAAATATCATCAGCATTATTAATAACATCATCAATTATTTCGTTGTCATTACCATCACCATTATCATCATTAATTCTATCAATAGTAATAGTAACATGTAGGGTTTTATTATGATCATATATTATCTTCATCATCATAATAAAAAATAATCACCATCAAAAATACCATAATCATCATCATTACCACCATTATTAGCACCACCATCAATATTGTCATCACCATCATTAGCACCTTAAAGTATTGTCATCATCATCATTATAATCACAATCATCATCACCATCATTAGCACCATAAAGTATTGTCATCATCATCATCATTATAATCACAATCATCATCGCCATCATTAGCACCATAAAGTATTGTCATCATCATCATTGGCATCACAATCATCAGTAACTATTAGTGATAATATTCTTAGCTGATTCTTGGTTTCTTGCTCACCTGAATCTGTTCTTTTTTAAGATCCTCAGCCAGTGC
Organism: Strongylocentrotus purpuratus; assembly: GCF_000002235.5. Taxonomy (NCBI): domain Eukaryota; kingdom Metazoa; phylum Echinodermata; class Echinoidea; order Camarodonta; family Strongylocentrotidae; genus Strongylocentrotus; species Strongylocentrotus purpuratus. Next base: position 15,437,847 of record NW_022145615.1, on the reverse strand, counting down.
TTCACAAAGCTCCATACATTTACTGTAAAGCTCACTAGGTATGCTGATTTCCTTAAATGTTCGCTCTGTACTCATGCTCTTCCTCTCACCATCCCTAAATCAAATAGATTTCCCATCAGGAAAAATAATTGATGGAATAACGTTTAAATGCAATCTCAGAGGCTAAGTATCAGATACCTGAAGCTCTTTAGTTTTGATCAAATCAGTGCACCGACATACTTGGTTTGAAAAACCATTCCTCTGATAAGACCTCTTTACTAATAAAGAAACTTTTAAGGCAAAAGATCGAAAACAACTGGGTATGTTCAACATCATCTAATCATTATTGTAATGAGGGTTCTAGCTCAAGAGTGATGTCAGCAACTATCCATCTACCATGTTAGTGGGCAAGCACAGCGTTGAGCATGAGTGTAGGTGACAAAAAAGCTACAGCTGCCCATGCAACAAGGATCATTTGTAAGTAATATTTGTGTGATATGTTTTGTTTAAAAAAATGTTAAATGTACTTTTCATTAGTCATTTTAAATTGCTAGTTGCAGATGGTTTCTTGACGGCAGCAATGATGAATTGTTTACCTCTCAACGTGTGTAGAGCCCAGACCAAGACTGATGTGAAGAAAATGACTGGATGATGTCTGGGAGAAGAGAAGATAGGAGAGAGCCCTCTGCTGGTAGAGATCAGTACAGGTCTGAATTCCGAGAGCACTCAGCATCCTCTCTGTTACCTTGCCAATACCAGATATCTGTTAAGTATTCCAAGGATAACGGTTCTTGAGTTAGCCTAATAAATTGCCAATAGAAAATGAGAATTAAAATAAAAGAGCTGAAGCATGTTTTTTCTTTCAAAAGCTGTGTTAAACACTCTCTATGTCTTGAAAAAGGGTCATCTGATTGGGAGTTTACTGGTTGAAAACTTATTTTCACACAATCAATTTGTAACATTTTGTACCTTAAAGCACTTTCAAAGTTTTCACCCACTCTCTATATCTACATGTATGTAACATATTTCCTCTCTTTCTATAATTAATTGGTTAGGAGTGGAAAGAGAGAATTAAGACAAACACACACACACAAACAAACAGACACATAGAGACAAAAAAACAGAAGAGACAGAAAGTGAGAGAGAGAGAGAGAGAGAGAGGGGGGGGGGAAGGAGACTATAAGATTATAAGAGAAAAGAAGTAATAAAAAGAAGTCACCACAATCTCTCATTTCAAACAGTTATACTAATTTTAATTTCTTAGTGAAAAGAAACATCTCACAGTATTTATGAAATATGAAATATTCAACCATGACTTCATATTTCATCTACAAAATAGTAATGATTACCTCACTGCTCTTTCATATGACGTCACCTCATTTTTTTTAATATCATTTTCAAGTTCAGGATCACAAGCAATAAAGGTTTGCACGTAGATCTAGACTGCATAGAGATATATGCGTGCAATCTTAATGGCAAGGATTTTAGCACACAAACTCGAGTGGCGCGCGATCAGACACCCTATTAAGACTAGGTCTCGATAGCGTAAACAAACTTGATTACCATGATTGGTAAGTCCCACATGTATTCTATGACCCTTTTCGGTATATAAGAGTTATAATGACTGCTTTAATATTCCAGGCATAGTTGTTTTTATAGGCTCTCGGTGAGGTTACATCGTTCTATCACCCCTAGGCACGCCTCGGGGCGATAGCAGGATGTAACCTCCCCTTGAGCTTATAAAAACAATTATATACCTCATTTTAAGATTCTTTACTAATCCTGTCTTCTGATTGGTTGAAAATGCAGTCATGTTCTTAACCATGCCCGCTAATTGAAATTCATAGTCATTTTTCCCGGCTCTACCGGTTTATATCCATTTTTCATAGCACTTTTTCCATGGCTGTGAAACGTGACGTCTTTTTGCTGCGATCCCCATTTTGGTTTACGTGTTACCGTATAAGTTTCTTTTGTGCGATGACCGATGCGCAATACCGTTAACGGTGTTTGAGTGCAATTCGATTTTGGTCGCTGCATTCAGGCGACGAATCTACCAATCCACGCAGCGCAGACGACCGATCGCCATTTTGTGTACTAGTCTCGAAAACTGTGTTGTAAACATCTACAACAAGTAGACTAGACGCACAGTCTGTGTAAATATGTTGCGAATTTGTGAATTTATAAAGTTACTGTTCATGTTCTACTGTTCTACTGGAGCACAGCTTGTTGGTGATATCATCCTGTACAAAAGTTACTGTTCGTGTAAACGTGTTTGGTATTTCCTGTTCTACTGGAGCACAGCTTGTTGGATTTCATACTGTACACAAGTTATTGTTGGTGTTAATATTCATGACTTCAAAGAGATGGAAACCTAAATGGGTGAGTCAACATTTTCCTTTTTTTCGGTATATAAAATATATATTGACTGCTTTTAATATTCGAGGCATAGTTGTTTCTATAGGGTCTCGGGAAACTCACAACCTGCTATGACCCCGCGGCGCAAGCGCCTTGGGGTCATAGCAGGTTGTGAGTTTCCCTTGACCCTATAGAAACCACTATGCCTCTCAAAGCAGTCAATATATCCTTACTATGTCTCTCATAGCAGTCATTATTACTATACTATACCTTTCTAATGGATAGATCCCTGATGAAATCCATAACATCTTCTCTGGATGGTTGTATTCTGTACTGTCCATTAGGCTTGTTCTTGTCTGAGCAGATCTTCGCCAGCATGCAGTTGGGTGCAATACCTGGAATAGAAATGATGTTGGTACTTTAACACACATCATATGATACTGATAGGCTACATTAAAGATTTCAAGTAATCATGACATAAATAAAGTTTCCTCAAATAATTCTTTGTGTAAAATGTTTTGTCAATCTAAGTTTGCACCTATAGAGTCATCCTGGTTGGTGGTTTACTTGCATCTCCTGCTGTGGCTATACAGTCTTATTCTGGAAAAAATACTGGCAGCTGAAGCATGTGTTTGTTAGGCTAAAATTGTTCTTTTACATTCAACCTCGCATAAGTCGACCTTGACAGGACCGAATGAAATGCCTCGACTTAGACACTCTTCAACTTGTGCGTAGGTCATAGAAATATGCCTTACGTATATGTTCTTACATGTACATGTATATTGTTCCTAGGCCTAGCGTAACTGGGGAACGCCACAGCGCAACACGTACGGCTGGCAGCTTAATCGGGATTAGTTTTACCTCATGCTGTGGTTTAAATTAGGATTGTTTTGAAAGCCAAATTGTGATACAAGTGTACACAGACCTTTCTTGGGTACAAGGTATAATGATTTTACCCATAAAATACTTAGGATTGTTTTGAAAGCCAAATTGTGATACAAGTGTACACAGACCTTTCTTGTGTACAAGGTATAATGATTTTACCCATAAAATACTGGCACGCCGACCGCTCCAGCCCCCTAAACCTTTCCACGTAAAATTGTGATCACAATAGGCGGTGTCAGACACAATTTTCCTGATCCATCTTGAACTACCTAGATAAGATAATTCACTTACCTAGGTGACAGACAGGCCAAGAATAATCTAGATAATTGATGGGCCATTACACATGCGCCGTTCAGGTAGATAAGCATTGTGAGATCACACGGTCAATCAAAAGTAATTTTATTAAATGCGTGTTAATATAATTGTGCAAAGGTTATGATAGTGCGTTAAAAACCATATGCCTACCAATCAGTAAGTTGACTTTACACTGACCTTTAACAGGATTTTTTGCGAGAAATTTTAACATCAGTTACAGACAAAAAAATCCAGCGAAAAATCCTGTGAAAAATCTTGATAAAGGAGAATTTTCTTGGGTAGTTGCAGTATTTTTTACAGGATTTTTGTGGGGTAATTGATGACAGACAGCCAATTTTCTAGATAATTGGCCTCTGTCTGACATCGCCTATTAGCTTGTGCAATGTAAAAGCCCAACTTGTATTTCATTTCAAGATCAAAACTCCTTTACTCCTTGTAAAACTTAGTGCAATGCAAATATAAACCCTACCTACTTTTATGGACATTGAAAAACAGAGATCATATAAAGCAAAATAGATCACCCCTCTCTCCCTCTTATTTAGGTAACTGCCCTACATGTAGTCATTAATTCATTGTTTTCTAGTCACCACAAGGTATGGTGTTCATACCTTGAAGTACAGATAAGTTTCTTAGCATTTTAGTACAAGAAAATCCCATTCATCTTTCTCTCTATCTCAAACGTGTATGGCCAAGTTATTTGGTATGTGCGGTGGTACTGCTCCAAATCTCTGAATCTACTACTATAGTTTGTTTGATCCCATGTTGATCATACTAATTAATGTGAACCATTCAGAAATGAATGAATAAATAAATTATTAAAATAAATAAGAAAAATTTGACTTTTTATTATCATAGACTTGAAGAGGTGATCCGACAAATGGGATGTCAATTTGTGCAACATTGACTTTTTAAACTTTAGTATACAGTACTACCTCTCTACACTGTTAACATCAACAGCAGTCACCAATATCTGTGCATTGGGCACTATGCAATATGCATGTTTTAGTTATGCTAGCTTCTATCTGTCAATGCATCTGGAGTTTTATTAAAATTGGGCAAGTCCAAGCTATTTTGTCCCATACATTACTGGCCACACCTAAGATTTGTTCAGTATTTCTGATGATTTTTTTCAAGGACATAGCCCTGGTAGAGCTTAAATCAGACAAAATATAAAATGAAATAATAATCTTATGTCAATTTTTGTTCATGTTTCAATAATATAATACATAATACGACGTAGCATATGCGGTGTACCTTGGACTTGCCAATGATATCATACCCAACACTCACCTGCACTTGCAGTTAGCTTGGTCTTCTGTTCAATTCTGAATCGTATCTCTCTCACCACCTCTTCACAGGTTACTCCAAATGTTTCAAACCTGCCATCTTGTCTCTTAGTCCCACATGTATTATCTTCATCCTCCACATCCTGCTCTGGTTGCTCATCCCATTCTGCTTCTGATCTAGAATCTTCTAGGCTACTTGCATTATTTGTGTTTCCATGACGACGAGGAGATTTCACTTGAATCTCTGCTGGAACACTAAGTACTTTCCCAGAAGTCACTTCTCCTTGCTTTTTGGAGACTGAGGTGAACAGAGATCGATCTACACCACTGCTTGATTGGTGTTGATAATCTCCAGAAGAGCCATAACCATCTTCATCACTTGTTCTTTCTTGGATGCTCACGTTGTTAGCGGCTTTATCAGAAGTACTCTTCTTCTCATCCTCCACCTGACCATGGTCTTCAGCTGAACAGTAAAGGTAGGTTCTCTCTTCAGCACTCATTCTCCGTCTTCTTTCAAGATATTCTGTCAGGTCAAAGTACGCTTCATCTAGGCTCATGGGACAGAAGTTTGGATCATATTCTGCCAGGATCTCTCTCACTTGTTTGCTGACAGCACGATACTTATCAAAATGGGGTGGAACAAGTACCAACTCTGGACACAGCTTCTTCCCAATAAACCCAGGCATGGCAGCACGCACCCCAAACCGTCTAGCCTTGTAATTTGAAGTAGACTAGGATGAAATGAGAAGTATTTATAAGAAATAATGATATTTAATTTTTGTCTGGTAAAATCTTTGCTACTAAAATTACAATTATTTGATTGAGGATGTTGAAATATATGGTCCTAATCCAACAAGCTGTGACAGGCCAATTTTTTAGCTCACAGATCGATATCTTTCAACAAGTGCAGCGCAGCAAAACGTTTGCAACCAATCGAAAAGACCAAAGAGGTCAGAACTGCGTAAATTCATTCAATGGTATTGATTGTTCTGATAACAGCTCACATTTTTATACCGGTATTGAATTTGGATGGCAAAAAAACAAACCACCAATTGCTTCTGACTGGAAATTTGGGTCTGATTTTGGACGAAAATCAATACAAATGGTCATGTTTGCCCCCAAAATGACCAAAATGACCATATTGATATTTAAAAGAGCTTCATTTGACTGCTTTCTCTAGCATCAGGGCACATATTAAAGGTAAAGACCAGTAATGGTCATGCGATTGCATTGTGAAAGAAACGTTGTGGAATCGATCAGAAAAGGTTGATCATCTAGCATCTAGCATCTGCAAGGTTCTGGAATCATCAAAAGGATAAGAAATTTGGCCCATTCTTTGTAAAGTTACAAGCACTATACACAGAAAGATGTATATGGGACTACCCTATATCTCTCACAGTCCATGAGAGAAACAAATTTACCAAATATATGAATATTCTTTCACATGATTGCAGTTATTGAGAGCTTCCATTTCATTTTTTGAAATTGGGGCGTTTCCAATACTGGTCTTTACCTTTAAGAATAGGCCCATCACATCTCCTTCGCTGATAATAACAAGTAGAAAAATTACCCCTGACCAAAAGGGACTATAATGTTTAGTTTTGGCCAAAAAAGTTGCCAAGATGACCAAAACGTTGAGAGTGGGGTGAATACAATTTTACCCCTGATAAGCTTCAAACCTTCCCGACCAAGAATTTTGATAAGAATTTTGATAATATCTCCTAGGGTATACACTGTACATGGTATATGACAATGCCACAGCTGATATTTCTTGTTGACTTTCTCACATGCATCATGTGTAATCAACAAAACGAAGGCGTCACTAGATGGCGCTATGGATTGTGAATCCACAGTATTAAAATTCCATTTTTGTATAACACATATCAGATTATTATAAAACATCTCTATGCATTTCCAAAGGACTTTCAATATTTTTTAACCCAGCTTTGGCTCTGGCCACCGTAGTGCTCAGTGCATTCAAGAAAAAAATCCTACTGAAAACCTATTTCCTACAACTGGGTCAAGAATGGAAAATATAGATTAATGTCTTGCTGCAGCATGGATTCAAACCCCATACTGTGTGGATCACAGTCCAGAGACTTATCCACTAGACCACAACACTTCTACTAGGCCTAATTAAAATGTTTCAGGCTAAATATTTTACATTAAAAATTAAATAATTAACATCCTCATCTCAACATCTCTAACGCAGACATGCTATGCTTTTGACACTTGAAATAAATTAACATTTTAATTGAGTAATTGGACTCGTGCAGTCACTCACTCTTTCACATGACTGCTAAGAAAGCAACATTTGTTTGTAAATAAGCAAGAAGAGGATCTGCTGCTGTACATCCTTTCCAGGAACTTGGATAGAATTAGGTATCACAGAAGAGCTGCGTTGAGTGGGGACACACAGAGCTCAACCACGCAAATTCTCTCTTTGTAAAGGAATATTTTCATATCATGGAAAAAATAAATATTATAAAATTATATGTCTCTCGAAAGCTCAGGATTCTGTCTTTCATGTCATGTCATTTTCATCAAAATCCATTAATTACTTACGACACAGTTGGTTGAGATTTACCCTCTAATTCGTACCGTCTCACTTCGTTTGTCACCATTTTTTTTTTACGGCCGATTTGTATCCCTAGTTTTAGCTCAATTCGCTTGAACGCCATTTGTCTTTGAGTTTTTAAAATCCACTGGTTGGAAAGAGCACATCTTAAGCTTTATTTTCATATAAAAACTGATGGGGGTATGTTTTAAAAAGATCGTTAAAAATCAGAGTGAAAAGTTTGAAACAATTTTTCTATATCAGAAAAACATACTTTTAATTCAATTTTGATATGAGAAGAAAGAGAATTTACTGGAGAATACAATCATGTAAATATTAAGAATGACCGCGAGATGGCGCTAGAGCGCGAATCCGATGAGTACAGCTGTACCCTGAGTATGTACGCACTGAGCGAGAGTGACTACAGCGAGCAGACGCCCACCTTCGCACAGGGACCCGAGGCGCCACGTGGCGCCTCACCGCACCCGCCGATTGCCGTCCCATCAAGATCCGAAACGGAGCACGAATCTGAGGCTTCAAATATCGAAACTGAGGCAGGATTTGCAGCATTTGGCCCCCTGTGCTCCCCCTGGATTTGCCACTGCCATACCCTCTATTGATGTGCCAAAATTCATCCCCCTACCATTAACGGTTTTCAATTTAGGCAGACTTGAAAACGCACAAAAAAGCTTAAGTGTGCTTTAAAATATGAAGTTTTAAGAGTTTAGAGCCATTTTCAAATGCCATTTAAAATTAATTTAAATGGATTTGATGGTCCAAACTTACAGAAATAATTAAGCTATATATATACCCCAGATATGCCGAAATTCAGCCCCTCTTGATAGACACTCTTAAATCTAGCCATGTTTTAAAACCCATGAAAACTTGTTCCGGCGACGCAAAAATAGCTATTTGTCACACGCACAAAATGGGCTTCATATAATTATTCAAAATATTTCACACAAAAAAATATTTGTCTAAAGAACCTGAAAAAAAATAGGCACGTAGAAATCCATACAGAGAACAGATTTCTTGAAAAGAAAGGTGATGCATCAATTAATTACAAAATTATGTCACCTTGAAAATGGCTAATTGTCAGTTATAGCCTAATTACGCAAAATTTGACCATTTCGTCTCTTATGTAAGTGGCTGTATTTTCAAAAGTACTTTTTCAAATTTGACAAATGAGGTATCAAAACTCCTCTTTCCATGTGCTCTAAAATGAAATTGGCAGGGGAAATGAAATGTAGATACTTTCAAACTTTAGCTGTGATACCTAATAGAATGTGCATTGCCTTACTAAAGGGCACTGGCAACACCTTGACTTGGATTTTGACCCAAGGACCTCAAATTAATAGGAGTCTGCTCTCCTACTGAGCCATCACATCTGTATCGAGCATTGGGTAGACCAGCTGGACAATACATTTAGGTTTAGGTAAACAGGGTAGATACAGTACCATCTGTACAGAACCCATGCTAGTGAAGTAGATAGCTCAGACGTGTCAGACAATGCACTGTAAATATGGGCGGGCTATGCCTACTTACCAGCATACCCATGCCTCCAACTGCCATGGGTTTCTCCTGTAGCTCAGGGTCATCTCTCATCTCAACAGCGGCATAGAACATGTCCATATCAAGATGAACGATGATCCTGCTCAAATCTCTGCTCAGCTCCAAGTCTCTTACCATCTCATCAACCTGACATGAATTCAACAAACACACACAGCTGTTTACTATTACACAAAGACGTTTATTCTGTAATATTATCCTCAAAATAACCCATGACCACTGGATGTCATGGCCTTTAATTGCACTTACAGCAAAAAAAATGCAAAAGCCTTTTTTCTTTTGCCTTGGTGCCCTTTTCTAATGCTTTTCTCTTGCAATTGGAAGATGCCAACATTGCTACTAAATTGGTGTATTCAAAGCTGTGACATTTTCATGAGCGAAGAAGGCTATATACCAGTATGTCCCTCAGCCCCTCACTCTAATTAACACCATTTAACACCAAGTGGTACCCTAGATCTTGCAGTATATGTAAATGTGCTTTGGAAAATGAATGCCACTCTTTGATCCCTTATAAATAGCCTTAGGTGTCCCAACTGGCAAGAGCTAGGGTCCCTGCCCTTTTACCTAAAACTACCCCCATTTACAGAGGGTTTTTTTACACATAGGACTTGCCCCTTGAATTGCCAATTTAAGGCCTGGTCGCACATAAGGAGTTTCTGTCTATGGGACACAAGTAACATGATTTTTACCCCCTCAGAAGCAATTAATATTGTTCAAAACAATCACTTGGTTCAAACAAAAAGAAGGGCTTGACACTTCACAATTTTTTTCTTGAGGGTCCAGAGAAAAATTAGTACGGGCCTTTGTGCACTGGGTCTCTGTTTGCTTTGTGATAGCTTGAGGCACAATTGATACTTGTTAACAAGTTAATATAAACTTCAAAAAAAATTTAGGGGGAAAATGCCATACATACAATTGAATACAAAATAATGGTATTTGTTTACCAGCTTTGCAGTGCAAGAAAATGATAGGGTAAGAATTCTTTGTAGATTTTTTTTTGTGAATTTGGTATATAAAAGATATATGGAACTGCCTTAATATTCAAAACAAAGCTGTTTCTATACTGGCTCTCGGGGACCGTTGTTACATCCCCTTGAGCTTATAGAAACAGTGATGCCTCTCATAGCAGTCAATATAGCTATACTAGAGTTGTAACATCACAGATATCTCCAATTCCGTTTAACTGCTAGTCAAAACCGGACGGTTTTCGGCTAAACGATTTTATATAAAAAAAATCATAATAATAATAATTTTGTTGTTGTTGTTAATTTGTGTTTTAATTGGATAATCAAAAGAAATCACATTATTAACAAATAATGTAAATAATTAGAAACAAAATCACTGAACAAAAAAACAGACTTTACTGTCGGGCATGCTATGGAACTATGACTGGGTTTCACTTTGTTTATGAAGCTAATGAATCTAGTACGCAGTATTGGGTATTGCAGAGGTCATGATTTGGGATTTAAATGGCATCAGTGAAGTATTGTGCATGTATTTCAAGGCTGGGAACTTAGTTTTACGAGCCAACTTCTCAATCTATAATCTTGCAATTGATTGTTATCGTGTAGATTGTTGCTTCGCAATTCAACATTCTAACAGTCGGGGCTGATGACTATAATTAATGTCGCCCAAACTTTTTTTTTTCAATGATTTTGTTTCTAATTATGTACATTATTTGTTGATAATGTGATTTCTTTTGATTTTCCTGTAAAAAAAAATGATTTAAAAAAAAATAATAATAATAATAATTAAAAAACGGGAAAACGAAACCGTCCAATTGAAAACGGATAGTGCCATGGACCATCGGATAGCGGACGGTTAAACGTTTGACTACAGCACTAATCTATACTATGCCTACAAAGTTTGAAAGAAATCGGGATAGAGAAATAGACCTAAAAAGCGATCACAAGCACTGCGTGCAAAAGAAATGGATTAGGAATTGATATGAAAAAAATGCACTTTGGGGAAGAAGATTACAAAGAATAAAAATAATTCTGAATGAGAACGATTGCAATAAATTTGGTAGTTGTTAAATTTATTTAACTTTCCATACAAATGGCTAGAACATACATTCCACAGATAATAATAATAATAATAATACATTTATAGAGAGCAGAAACTATCCAACATTAAGTACATATTCTACTACGCTACAAGAGCTCCTGATAAATTTACAGTTATTTGAAAAGATGTGTTTTCAATTTTGATTTAAAGATATTCACAGATGATGATTTCCTGACTTCAAATGGTAAGTTATTCCAGAGTTTTGGGGCTGCACAAGCAAATGCTCGATCACCTATCGTTATTTTTGTTTTGATAGATGGGATCTCGGCAACAAAGTATCTCGGGAGCTGCGCAAGTTGCATAAAGTCATTACCTGAGTCAAAGCAGCTTGTTTTTCAGATTCTGTCAGCTGAGCAAGCTTCTCCATCATTTTGTTGATTCTTTCTGTTGTCTGCTTCTCTCTCTTCTTTTGATTGTCATAGAACCTATTTAACAATGCACGAAAAGATTATCAAGTGCATCTTGATTATGAGTATACATGCAAATCAAGTGTGCATTTTTTAAAGAATTTACATTGGCATGGTGCCTAATAAATAAGTTTAAAAAACAGGAAAGAGTCTAGTGGATATACAAAATTCTTGTGCTTAAAAAAAAATGGGCAACTAGCCAAGTTACAAAATGTGTAAGACAATCATAAGATCATTTAGTTAAATGCTTCTTTTAAATCTCAATTTCTCTGGCCCTTACTTTCATAAAGTCTCTCATTGTTAGCTTCTCTCTTGTTACTACACTATCCCTGTTACCTGACAAAACATTGTCTTGTATACATTCAAAATAGTTATATTTAGACTGTATATTCATTCAGATTAGTCCGAATTAAAAAATAGTGTGTAAACAGAAGAGATAATGCATTTACATTTTACAATATTTTTTTGAGAAGTAAAATAGTATTAAAGGTATGTTGCTGCTTTTGACAGCTTCATAAACAGAAATCTTTTTTAGAACATGTCTCTCCCCTCCCCCCCCCCCTGCTGTATCTCTGCCTGTCTCTCTTCCTCTTCTCTTTCTCTTCTTTCACTCTGACCCCCTCCCTTCTTCCTCTCTTCCCCTCTCTCTCTCTCTCTCTCTCTCCCTCTCTTCATCTCCTTCTCTTACCTTGAACCTTTTGATGCTTCCATGATTATTTTATTGATCTTCTCCTTGTCTAGGCCTTCCATGCCAGCCTTATTTGTATTTAGGTCCATGCTTGAAACCCTGCTGTTGTCTAACTGCAAATCTTTATTTCCTAAGAAAACATGTACATGAAAAAGAATGAGAGAATGGAGAAATTTGGATGGATAAGAAAATTTGGTAGAATAAACATGAAAAATACAAGATAGTCTTAATAAGTTAGGATATTTTGTTTAATTAGAAATAAAACATATTCCTCTCTCATTAGAGATGAAATATATTTATTGAAAGAAAATTGGAGAAATGAGATTAAATAACTTTAGATTAGACAGATAAGAAAGGTATATGAATTATATATATCAAAACCCAAGACATGAAATACCAATATAATGTATAAGAAGTACAGAGAAAATAAAACACAATAAAAAGTGAATTTGATTGCACAATAGACTACCTTAATTACTGATCAGAAAACAAAGAAACAGAATGATAGTGTGTCTATAGTTTAAATTTGTAAAATAATTACCAGAAATGATTTGATGGCTGCTTGGCACTGAAAGAGGAGAGGTAAAATGACCTGCCTGACCTGGGAGGGTTGAAGCGGGCATTGCCCAGTTTTCATCATCTTCCTCCTCTTCATCTACATGTATCTCTTTCCAATCTAAACCTCTTGATGGTGGTGTATTCATTCCTGTTGATGTACAAATAATGAAAATGTTACCATGGTAATCAAAAAACTATGAACTAGGTGGGCATTACAAATTAAATAAACATTAAGCTTTATGGTATCACATTTAACATTTATTGTGGCCAATGTGGCATGACCATAGTTCGGCGGACTGTCCCATATCTCAAATATCTGTAAGGTTTTGAAAATCTGATATCACCAATACCCAATGGAAAGAGGCTAGAGGAATATAAAATTACCTAGTGATGAAGTTTTCTCTGTTATTGGATGTGAACAAATATTAACTAACCGACAAAAGTCTGGAAATCTCCATTTTGAGAAAATATGTTATCCATAGTAGGTTTAAGTTATGACTGTCTTGTCGTTGGTTTCGAGAATGCATGAATGTACTGCAGTACAGTGCTGCTCTTAATACACAGTCAGGCCAGGGGCACTCCAGCAAAGCATAGAGGGTCAATGCTAATGCGTATTGACCTCTAGCGCTAGCGCTGCACCACGTGATAATTCTATAATAGGCAGCAATTGCACACATAAAAAGTCAATACACAAATATCACGCAAATGCACACAATGATGCCGATGTAGCTGTAAGCAAGTTTGATCTAGATGGCCTAGATCTAGATGGATCCGGGCCAACTCGGACCAGGGGACAACTCGCCCAGCTGCAAAAACGGTCATTTTTTGTCATTTTACCCTAACTCTAACCCTAAACCTAAACATGCAAAAACTGACCGTTTTTGTACCTGGGCCGAGTTTTCCCCGGCCCTGGTCCGAGTTAGCCCGACTCCAACTCGGCCCAGGTACAAAAACGGTCAGTTTTTGCATGTTTAGCCAGGTTTTAGGGTTAGGTTTGGAATTAGGGTTAGGGTTAGGGTTACGGTTAGGGTTAACTCCGCCGATCGCTCGAAATTGCTGAATATGCACGACTTGAACAGAGCCCTTCAGTAGGCACATTCATGGGGCACTAGAGGGCGCTTCGCGAGCGTACGAAAATCTGAATGGCCTTGCTGCGGTGGGTCGGCAATAATCAGCCCAAAACTTGGATATGGGAGGGTGGAAGGATATATCTTTTTTATAATGTTATCCGGTCTTACCCCTAACCATCCTATGTTTAATCTATGTAGAAATAACATGGGAGTACGATAAGAGAAACATCAGGCCCATTACTGATGCAACTTTTTAAATATTAGCCTAGAAATGACCACCAAACGGAAAAAAATGACATTTTTTTCCGACAAATCTTCATAAAATCTGAGTTATAAACAACTCACAACTAGGCTCGGTAATGCAAATACGATTTTCTGAAAATTCAGGTGTGATTTTTTAAGTTTCTTTTAAGTATATTTCTGCGCATCGCAGCGCAAATTTTCTTCACTGCTTCAAAATCACCCTTGAAATTTTTTTTTGCAACAAATTTGATACGGGGTCCGCGAGTGTTCCCCTTTCCTTGCGTGTTGAAAGTTTGGTAATACAAAGTTTGCATAGACTCGCGCACGAAAAAATGGCTCGAAAACAAATGTCAAAACGAGAAATAAACAAGCTTTTGTATAGTTATAAGAGATCTACCGAGGTTTCTTTGTCGATATAATTTATTATATAGTCCCAATTAGAATTCAGAATTATCTCACTGAAACCGACGATGTTCTCGATCGTAGTTATTTTCACTTTGCCAGCAGACGTTCTAGCATGGTTTTGGCAAAAAGCTAGCCCGCCACCTTCCCACCTCGAACCTTTCGAGTTCCGCTAAAATTGTGCGCTGCGGAGCTCCGAGGGTGCGTTGGTATCGCTGGCAAACTCTCGGGCGGCTAGCTCCCCACGACGGACCATTCGCGGTATGGCGAGAGTGTGTGTGTGAGATACGATTTTGGATTCGAGAACGCACGTACCACAACCGTGCGCGTCATTTTCAGCTGTCGAATGTCTACGACCAATTTTACATGTACGATTTTTAGTACAGATACTTGGTCAGTTTTCTTCTTATATCTTTGGTTTAACAACATTTAAAAATATAATTTCTTCAAATTTGCTCCTGACTCGGTTCAGACTAATTGTCTGATGTGTTTTCAAGTAAATTTCTTGAATATATTTTTTTGCATGAATTTGCCTACCTTCAGCTTCTCAACCTCGTGCATAATCAGCGATTTCGAGCGATCGGCGCTCGATATCATGAATATTCATATTTTCTTCGCCACTGCCACGCATGCGTACCTTCTCATCGCTATTTTGGATCGACGCTGCGACATGGAAGAATCGTTGGTGTAGTATCCCGAATTAACCTTTTTTTCCCATCGAAGACTTCTTCAAATTAATCATTCAAGTGATTGGAGTTGAGCCCTGAGGAGTCGTGCACCCTATGATGTAAAAATTGTAAGTACTCCCTTTGCAGATTTAACGATAATATCACCCAATCGGCTGTTTTACTAGCCCACACGAGAAACCAACGAAACCAACCGAAGCTCCGACGCCTGCGGCGCCGTGTTTGAGCTTCCCGGAGTTAGGTTAGGGTTAGACCGAAAGCTTCAGTCTCTATACCGTCGGTTGTTCCACTGAGACTACGTCTGGCTCCACTAGACCTCCGGTTATAGAGACTGAACGATCGCCTATGCCAGCCTATGTTGAAGATATCACGGCTAGATTTTAGCCGTTAGGCCCCTCCCACAAACATGAACAAACTTGCCACGGCCGTATTGTTACGCCCCAAAAATCCCCCAAAATGTCATTTTACCTCGTGCATATCCAATTTTACATTAGGCCTAGGCTATAATACATCGGTTCCACTTACTAACTTGATTGAAATAATCCGTTTAATGGTCCCTTTTAAGGAAATTATGGGTCAAAATCGACATCCATGTTGAAAATCTTGCAAGCCGTGTTAAACTCTCGCTGCCGTCAATCTCATCCCTCTAGTCTACGCCGAAGGCAAAATGATTATGAAGGAAAAACTGTCCGCCATCTACACGTTCGTAATGGCGTTATCACAGTTTTTCCTTCATAATCGTTTTGCCTTCGGCGTAGACTAGAAGGGATGAGATTGATTTAGACGACTCCGTGCGCAGCGAGAGTTTAACACCGCTTGCAAGATTTTCAACATGGATGTCGATTTTGACCCATAATTTCCTTAAAAGGGACCATTAAACGGATTATTTCAGTCAAGTTGGTAAGTGGAACCGATGTAGTATAACCTTCTCCTAATTTTAAATAATCAATGCATGAGGTAAAATGACATTTTGGGGGATTTGGGGGGCATAACGCCACGACCTGAAATGGCCGTTGAGTTATCAAGGGAATGTGTATAGACGGTTTCCGTCTCTAAAGAGAGAGCCGACCCTACCCCAATAAGAGGCTAACGAACGAAAGAGACGGAAAATTCGGTCTAGGTTAGGGTTTGAGTAGGGTGTCTGATCGCGCACCCGATGTTGTGTGCTAAAATTCTTCCCATAGAGATTACACGCATCCCTATGCAGCCTACGTGCATTGCGCGACCATGCAAAAAAAGTCAATTTTTTTTTTTCAAATCGAGATTCAAACCTTTATCAGTTGTGATCCTGAAGGTGATAATCAATGAATGAGGTGTCATATGAAAGAGCAGGTGAATTCCAATATTTCCAAAGGGGCGTAGCCCCCGAAATTCTAAAAATATCTTGGTCAAAACAGCAATTTAAACATTGTGTCCTGGCTAACTCTGAGGTTTGTCACTTTTGAGATATGACGCCCCGATCGATAAGTAGTCCCAGTCCTAAGGAACAATTCTATGTGATTATATTTTCGCTAGCCCCCAGGGATCACAACTGATAACAGTTTAAAAATACCCTTCTCGCTATTTGGTGGATCAGCTAATTAGGAGGCGTGCGCTCCGCTCAGTCCAAACCATGGTTACATCGCGTAACATCTCCGCGCACGAACGAAACCCCAAATTATAGTGACTGAAATTATGGTTGGCAATTCCCTCGATAAACCCGGAAGTGAATACACGTTATAGTCAATGGCAATATCGCGGAGACACGTGCGTTGTCTCCGCGATATTGCCATTGACTATAACGTGCATTCACTTCCGGGTTTATTGTGCGACGAACGCCAACCATACTAGTCAATCGCACATGTCTCGGAGACAGCGTAGCTCAAGCTGCAAGTCGCGGATTGGCTTAGCAGCATGCGTACGATATGCATACGCTTGCATATCGCGCGATACAGCTGTTTGGCTAAATTTAGCAAAACAACATCACTCTGCGTGGACGTCTTTTTCGTCGATTTTGACCAAAATGATATGAATATACCAGCGTGTTGGAGGGGCTGTAACTTTTGATAGAAACATCGGTGAGACTTGAAATTTGAAATGTATTATTCTGATAACATTTTTTATTCAAATATCAAACAAAAATGGTGAAAAACGATCCCAAATTGAAAATTGAAAAATCGTTCAGACACCCTAGTTTGAGTTAGGGTTAGAGTTAGGGTAAAATGACAAAAAATGACCAAAAATGACCATTTTTGCAGCTGGGCCGAGTTGTCCCCTGGTCCGATTTAGCCCGGATCCATCTAGATCTAGGTATAGATCTAGTAGATCTAGGTCTAGGTGAGTGAGTAGGCCGTAGGTCTACGTTTGTCACTTTGTGATTTTAACATGAAAAGCAATGTGTGGGACATGCATGCCAAAAACGCTGGTTAACTTTTTAGAACTTCTAGAAGAACGCCAAACAAAAAAAATGTAATCTTACCTGGGCTTCAGTGGCCGGCTTTAGTCTAGATACAATGAAGCAAAATATGTAAACTGATTAAATGAACAACAGGACAGGTGCATGCATCAAGCAGCTTCAGTCTAAATAAAAATAACACCGTTCAACCAAGTATCACTGCTGCACTGCGCGCGCACAAAAAGAAATTATTGTGTGGGCGTGTCTTTCAAAAGGCCACGCCTTCCTATCCACTCCAACCACAGCGATGCGCTCTTCTAAGTGCTTTTGGCTTTAATACATAAACATTTTTGTATACAAGTTTTTAAGAAAATGTAAGCCAAAAAGGCCAAAAAGCAGTTAGAAAATAATACACTTTGTATTCACATAGTCAGAATGTAAAATATTCTTGCTTGTATGCTTGCCGAACCCGAGGATTGCCCGATATTATTATTTGAAAAATTAAAAAAAATGATCAGGGCTCTCGGGAAGTTGACGAGGTTTCCCTGATACAGGCCCGTAGCCACGGGGGGGGGGGGGGGGGGGGGGGTGCCCCAAGATATCGGTTGAACTTGTTTAGACCCCTCCTCAGGACGTCGATAAATTACATGTATGTACCCACCAAACATCAAACTCTGGCTACGGCCCTGGATACAGGTAAACAAAATTATCATTATTTTTTATTTCAAATCAGTTAAGTGGGACGCACGGAAAAGTAATTTTCTAATAGACCTGTTTTCTAACATCCAAATTATCGACATTCTTTCCTAGGGATCTGTAGTCAGGGGAGCACGGGGGGCACGTGCCCCCCCCCCCCCCCCAAATGTCCAAGATCATGGTTGAACTTTTTAGACCCCTCCCCAGGACGTCGATCAATGTATGTACCCCCCAAACATCAAAATCTGGCTACGACCCTGGATACAGGTAAACGAAATTATCCATATTTTTTATACGCAGAGAAAAGTGATTTTCTAAGAGACCTGTTTTCTAACATTCAAAATTATAAATGATTCTTTCCTAGGGATCTGTAATTAGGCAACCAACACAAAAAAGAGGGAGAGAGAGAGAAGAAAAAGAAGGGAAAGGGAAAGAGGAGAGAAAGGGAAAGAAAAAAAGAGAAAGAAGAAACGAAAAGGGGGCGTGGGAGAAGGAGATCGGGATGTCGAAAGGGCCTTGCCTCCCCTCCCCCCCCCCCCCCCAGCATAAAGAAGAAAAAGGAAAAGAGAAGAAGGAAGGAAATAAAGAGGAAGAAGGAACGGAAAGAAGGGGGATATCAGTTGCAATTTTCCCGCCAACATTTTGTGGATCGGAGGGGGCAACAGGCCCTTCTCCCCCCCCCCCCCCGCCAATAAAAGAGGGGAGAATGGAAAGGGAAAGAGGAGAGCTAAAAGGAATAGTGACCTGCCAGTGTCACAAAAATTAATGAGGTATCAAAATTTGCTCATCTGACCATAATTAAGTGCCCCAAACCGCAAAGCTTTCGTATATACTAACTTTACACACCGGACTTTTGCTTAAAAGGGGAGGGGTGGAGTGAAAAAGGCTCGTACAACAAAAGAAAAGGGTCCACCCGCGTATTGACTTTACACACCGGAATTTTGCTGAAAGAGGGGGGTAAACAACCAGCCTTGCATAGTTATTGTTATTTCAACCGTGGTGTATGTGATAAACTGTTATTATTGACAATTTTCCCGGTTGCCCATGTTCGTTCCAGGCGCACTGGTATTACCTATTCGATCTTTCTTTTTTCGTTTCAACTTTCAATGTTACATTTTTTCATTATCTTTTCATAAGGTGGGCTCGAAAACGATTAACAGCCAATGTGGGCCTCGAGTTTTTTTTGAAAGGTTTAGAAGTGCTGAGTTAGATAATACTTCAATGAGTCATTAAGTACGCCATTGAAACGAATGTTTGCAGGTGAGCCTTTGTGTTATGGTGCTCTCTTAATTTCTAGGACTTATTTAAATCCAAGGGGACTTGGGACAGTGACAATTGTCACTTGGATTTAGAATAAATTCTTTGGTCCTATAGAAATTAAGAGAGTGCCCACCGTGGTGGGGGCTTTGGGAGCTGCCTAAAAGTTCAACGCCCTAAAGAGTAGGAAACTGAAGGGGAAAAGGGGAACTTGAATTAAAAAAGAAGGCCTAGTCTCTGCATGCTCTCAAATCTAAACGTCAATGCTTACAAAATTGAAAAATCTTCTCGGCGCTCATTCACCACGCGCTCTTTTAAGAGTCATTAGAACCCGCCTAATTAAGGGACTTAATCTTTTAAAATAATAAAGTGTCTCTTTACGGAACTGTAGAACATTTTCTGCTTCATGAATTCTCAAATGCACTTTTGAACCACGCTCCCCTCCCCCCCCCCCCCCCCCCCCCCCTCGCGCCCCCCTCCCTTCACACCAACCCGTGTGATACGCAACACCAAAATTGATGTTAATAAAAATAATTGTTTTAGTGCAAATAAAAATAGGCGTCTTGTTGGGGTTGTCAGGTCCGGTCTCCCTCCCTCTTTCCCACTCTCTCGCTATCTGGTAGTCCTGTAGAAATATTTCAGACCTGGAAAAGTTGATAAGTACAAGGTTTTTTGTTGATTTCTGTTCTAGATGGGTACTGAATTAAATTCAGCTTGGTTACCATGCAGCTTGGCAACCTTGGGCAATTTTTTTAATAGCCATATTAGCGTAATCATCTAACTAGCATATATTTTTATGTGCAATATGTAATAATGTTGCTAATCTCAATCCATGAAGCCTGAAAACATGAATAATACTACTTTACTAGGGTTTTCTATGACGAGGAATTCATTTATGACACCAGTTTTCGAATCCAAGTAATTAAATAGCATAATTAGCATATGTGCAATGTATGGACTTCATTGTCATTGTTTATCTATAAAGCCTAAAGATGGTGCAATGCAACATTGTAAATCACTTTTGAAAGACTAATCATTAATTCATGAGAAGATATTCCATGTATAAATATTATGTAGTATAATTAGCCTATAATAAGCATATATGTGCAATATGTAATAATGTTGCTAATCTTAATCCAGGAAGCCTAAAAATATGGATATTGGATAATATGACTTTTCCAGAAATTCTGCCACAAGCTCAAGCTCGAGTTTGTACTCTCAATGGTTCTGGCTTTGATAAACATAGACAGATCAAAGTTTCCACTGTATTCAACATCCCTATGTACGTACCTGTCTCACCACATCATCAATTCCATCATCATCATCTGCTCTAACCATCTCAAGTGTGTTTCCGACAGTCTCTCTAAATCCAATGACTGAAGCCCAAGCATCAATGCGTATGATGACCCCGTCATTTCCTAGACAGTTCATGAGGTTCGACAACATTGCCTTGCGACCAAGATAAGCCCCACTGTTGGACATACAATTTTCTACCCGGTAGAGTCCCAAATAATTTATATTCTACAAATATGCTAATTATGCTTATTAGTACAATAATAACATATTAAGCCAATTGCATTACATAAAAACTGGTGTCACAAATGAATCCCTCGTCGTGGAAAACCCTGGAAAAGTCATATTATCCATGTTTTCAGTATTCCTGGATTAAGATTGGCAACATTATTACATATTGCTCATACAGTGTATATGCTAATAAGGCTAATTATATTACATCTACATGGAATATCTTCTCATGAATTAATGTATAGGCTTTCAAAAGGTGATTTACAATGATACATTGCACAATTTTTAGGCTTTGAACGATGGCAATGAAGTTCATATAATAATTATATGCTAATTAGCTCATCATTACTAAGCATTACTTAAAAATAAGCACTGGTGTCATAAATGAATTCCTCGTCTTGGAAAATCCATGTTTTCAGGCTTCCTGGATTAAGATTAGCAACATCATTCCGTACTGCACATTATATGCTAATTAGATTATTATGCTAATTAGGCTAATTATACTACATGTACAAGGAATATCTTCTCATGAATTAATGATTAGTCTTTCATAAGTGATTTACAATGTTGCATTGCACCATTTTTAGGCTTTATATATATAAACAATGACAAAGAAGCCCAAACATTGTACATATGCTAATTATGTTATTTAAGACAATTGCATTACTTGGAATAAAAAACTGGTGTCATAAATGAATTCCTCGTCATAGAAAAACCTTGAAAAGTCGTATTGTCCATGTTTTCAGGCTTCCTGGATTGAGATTAGCAACATTATTACATATTGCACATATGCTAATTAGATGATTATGCCAATAAGGCTATTAAAAACGTTGCCCAAGGTTGCCAAGCTGGCAACCAAGCTGAATTTACTTCAATACCCAGCTAGAACAGAAATATATATAAAAATTTAAAAAAAACTTGTCCAGATGGTACCGTCTACTCATATAGATATATACTATTAAGTATATATCTCTATGCGTCTACTGGACTATGGTTGGGCCCCTCGCCTATCTTGCTTGCTGCCATCTAGTGACAAATTTATGCACACAATCTGAATGGATTTTAAGTCACGTGATATCGGTTTGGCCAATCAATTTTGATTTTTGGAGCGGGCCGTTCGTCCGTAATTCGAAAATGTGCATTGTGTATATTTTTGGGATATATATCGGCGACCGAATTGAACGTGTGCTTGAATTCCAGCAGAAGTATCCCATGATAATATAACTTTTCTTTGTCTTATAAATCATCTCATAATCATTAATACAATCATGAGTGCCAAGAACATTTACTACTCAGACAAGTACTTCGCCGGAGACTTTGAATATAGGTGAGAAAGTTGAAAAATACGTTTACGCAACTGTTTTACATGTCCTGTGTCGTGCATACATGTAGCCTAGAGCTAGTAGTGTCGGGTGTGTGACAATGACTGTGATTTTTTATCAGACAATAATTGTGTGTGACAGTAGGCCCTAGATTAGATGTGTTTCGGACAGGAATAATTATTAAATAAAACCATTCCTAGATATCATCAGACTATCTTGGAGGAATAATTCTTCTAATTCTGGTAGATCTAGACTAGATCCTCTAGGCCTAGATCTACTGTCTTTGCTTTTTGATGAATTGAGACCGAAATCGAAATAGATCTAGATCTAGGATTTATTCTGGCCTCTGGACCAGCAGTAGCAGAGTAGGGGCGCTGGTCCGAGAATAAGGATCGTCTTCATAAACTAGTGTAGTGACGGAGCGGAATATAACTTACTGGGCCTAAATCTTAACTATAATTACATGAAAGACTATAGGTCTAATAAGGATTTATCCTACCATAGGCTGTATACTATACTGCTTGAAGTCTGTCTCAAGAAGCGCTTGAAGTGTTGCTCGTTGAGTGGAGCTCCACCGTCGCTAGTAGACCGAAGAGACAGAAGAGACGGGCAATCAACAGTGTTTGTCGCGTGCAGTCTCAGGTTCAATCTAACGTTCCCAGTGATAAGCACGCCCGCGGAAACTACCGCGGGTGTCGCCTAATGCGGGACTTACGCGCATATGCCGCCAGAGCCGTAGTGGCTCAGGCTGAATCACTACACTAGGATCGTCTTTGTAAACATGGACTGATGCGTCCTCAAAAATAAGGACCGTCTGCATTTTCGCAAACGTTTCATATTTTTGATCGGCACATTGGCGATGCAAAAACGGATTCTGCAATGGTTTTCTTGATGCATTTTACATTGACTTTGTAATTTGTACAGAGACTTTCACGTCATTATGAGCAATAAATCCTTGGGAAGACGGACAACCCATGAAAGTAGATGGTGAACTAGGGTTATTTTCACCCGGGGAATCCATTTTTGGCATCGCCAGTGCAGCGGGGCCGTTCTGTAACATGAAACCCCCAGAGCGCCGATGAAAAAAACCGTCCTCGAAAATGCAGACAACACAGTTATTTTTGAGGACGCATTTTGTCTGCATTTATGAGGACGATCCTCATTCTTGGACCAGCGCCCCTACTGTGGACTGGGGACTAATTTTAGTAGAATTCAGAACACAATCCCAAACCGACAAATGTAACAACATTATTTATTAGATCTAGGCCAATCATACAAGCACAATACAAATACATTTTGACAGATCATGCAATACATAAACAATACAAGAGGAAAAGGAAGGGAGCAACGTGTGGGCCAGGGCTCACAAAAGTGAAATTCAACACTATTACCCGGAGGCATGTGAGCCCTCACATGTTGCTCCCAAATCAACTTAACATAACATTGACTTACATACAATATTGCACATTGTTTGAAAAAAATACACCTTAACTCCCCCCCTTCCAGAAACTAAAACAAAAATAACAAATGTATTACATCGCATATTCCTACAAAGATGGATATCACTTAGATGTACTACCAAGGAAATTATAATCGGTATGATACAAGCGGCATTATAATGAGGAATTCAAGATAAGGAGTAATGGAGGCTGGTATCTTCAACAGAGTTGAGAAAAATCCTTGAAATCAGACATAGTGTATAAGTTATCAAAGACGCAGGATATAAAGCTTAGAGTATACAATGCCCTAAACAGTATTAACATGTAAGTGTATAAATGATGTAATAATAATAATAATAATAATAAAAACGTTACTTATAAAGCGCTTACCACCGAAGTCTCTAAGCGCTATACACACAAAATAGACTGATATACAATTACATCTTATACAAAACTAAAAATGCAAATAGAAAATTACAATACATACACGTCAAAGTGAACAGAGTTAATTAATCATCAAACGCAATTTTGAATAAATGTGTCTTGAGACTAGTTTTGAATAGGTTAACAGTTTGACAGTTTTTTACATTTAAAGGCAATCTGTTCCAAAGTTCAGGAGAAGCTTTGCGAAAGGAGCGATTACCATAAGAAAGAGTTGACACAGAAGTAGATACAAATGTTGACACAGATGTAAGATACAAGTATAACGATAATAAAATATAATACCTAGCTCAGTGTTTAATATATAGGCCTGAACAAAGCATGACAAAATAATAATCATATTTTATAAAAACAACCGTGCCTTGACATCATAACAACTAACTCCGGGAGCCCTTCCAGTTTATTCCTCAGCACGAGTACATCCTGACTTATGGATCCTGCTGAGTATCGTCGTATAAGTAGAAGTAGAAGCTCCAACACCGGCGCCGGTGTTGGAGCTTCCCGGAGTTACATAACAACTAGCTCCATGCAGGGAGCTCCGATGCCAAAGGCGTCGGAGCTTCAGACTCGGAGTAGATCTACTCAGACTTATCAGAGTCAGAGCCAGATTTTGAAAACTATTCAAATAGCCGTTTGGGTCACATTTTTTTGCAATGTCTTGTAGATCTAGATCTAGACTAGGGTAGCCTTAAGGGCTCTCTGGAAATGTTTTTTATGATATTTATTCCAGAGAGCCTTAAACGGCTCCCATAGGAGCCTGCGGAGAGACATGTAAACAACACCTAAAATGTGTCCCAAATCACGCTTTCCCCGCACCCGACCAATATTGGACAGTGCCCTTGATGAATTTTGTTGGACTGTCCAATATTGGTCGGGTGTGGGAAAGTGTGATTTGGGCCAATTTTAGGTGTTGTTTACATGTCTCTCCGCGAGCCGTTTAAGGCTCTCTGGAATAAATATCATAAAAAACATTTCCTCTTTCCATTGGTGATATCAGCTTTTTCAAAATCTTACAGATTTTTTTACTCGCCTGCGTAGCAAAAAGCGAGACATAGGCGCTGCTTTTCCGGTGGCGGCGGGGTAGCGTCATCATCAAAGTATAATTTTGAAAGTAGACCTACAAGTTCTTATTCAATGAAACTTAGACCAAAGGGTTATCAAGTATCCCCAATCATGTGAGTAGAATTTCAGCTCACAAAGGTCATTCCAGGTCAACAGACTTGGACTATGTTGTGGCATCATCATCGAAAACTTAACCTCGGGTTAAGTTTTTGAATTTTTAATATTATTTTGAAAGTATAAGTTCTTATACAATGAAACTTAGACTAAAGGATTATCAAGTATCCCCAATCATGTGAGTACCGGTAGAATTTCAGGTCACTATGTTAAGGTCAAAGGTCATTTCAGGTAAACAAACTTAGACTATGTTGTGGCATCAACATCAAAACTTAACAAAAGGTTACGATTTTTAATTTTTATCATATTGTGAAAGTGTACATTCCTATTCCATAAAACTTGAACATAGGGGTTATCAAGTATCAACAATCATGTGATTAGTCTTTTAGGTCAGAAGGTCAAGGTCAAATGTAATTTAAGGTCTGCAAACTTAGACTTTGTTGTGCTATCAACATCAAGATTTTGAATTTTTAGCATAATTTCAAAAACGTTTGTTCAAATTTCATGAAACTTGTACAAAAGGGTATCAAGTATCACAAATCATATGACGCAAATTCCAGGTCAAAGATCATTTTAGGTCAGTAGACTTGGATTATGTTTTCACAACTTAATATGAGAATTAATATCCATTTTTATTATTTGTTCATATTCCATTAAAGTTATCAATCTTGGTACAAATTATTGTAATTAATTCTTAGCCAATATTCACTTCAAAATACCGATTATGTTCAGAGGATTTCATTTTTTTTTTGGGGGGGGGGGCCTGCTAATGGGCCACCCTGCCTATAAATAATGTTCCAACCTCAATTTTTCATCATATCGAATTGCGTAATGCTTCGAGACCACCGAGAGCGTTATCCTTGTTTTAGATAGCAAACTTAGTTCACACACAATATTTGGTCACATCACCATACTAGAGTAAGAGGTAGCCTGGCCTAGATCTAGAGATCTAAAAATTTTCAAATTTGACTTTAAATTGACAAGGATTTTTCAGTATATTCTAAAGAGTAAGTGTGTCAAAAAGTTTGTAACTTATTCAAGCAAAAATATTTTCCCAAGAAAAGATATCCATGACATTTTGACATTGCAATAACAAAGGTTCCCATGTCTGCACACTCATACATTTTATATGCAGTTTTGGACTTGTGGATAAAATAACTGAAAATTATGCATTTTTCTATTCTTCATTTTTTTTCTTTTTCATTTTTATGAATACATTACTTGATAGAGACAATAATTGCTTGCCTGTTGCGTCCTTTGTTAAATGTTTGATTAATTTGAATCACTACAGAACTTAACGCGTCTGTACAGAGCAGACATGGGCACTCTAGCCAGTAGCCTCATGCGCTGCAGTGTGCTAATTTGCAAGGCCCATAGCTTATGGACCCTTGGCCATAAGTATTAAAGGGAGTGTAGCTTGGAAAATACTGGTTAACGCCATTTACATCTTCTTTCGGACAACTGCGCGAGTGCGCGTAAACGAATGGACTTGATTAACGGTGCACTATACCATTGATGACGTCACGGTAACATGATACATCATAGCAATGTTAGTTTGGTCACATGATGCTATGTTGATCAATCACTGAACAGGATTTCATTGATCAAAAATATAATACAAAATATATACAAACAAAAATAACTTCATGTCAAAATGTTTTTTTACATACCCTATTCAGATAATAATGAAACTTAATATTTCTATAACATTATAAATTTAAAGTATTATCCAAAAAATCTGTGGAAAAAGTCATAAGCGATGCTTGACTAGGATGGCGGCCTCAAAAGAAAAATCTTAAGGTGAAA
Source organism: Strongylocentrotus purpuratus (assembly GCF_000002235.5). Lineage (NCBI taxonomy): Eukaryota > Metazoa > Echinodermata > Echinoidea > Camarodonta > Strongylocentrotidae > Strongylocentrotus > Strongylocentrotus purpuratus. The sequence goes on along the minus strand of NW_022145615.1, from coordinate 15,410,745 downwards.
TTTAAAATGAAAATGTGTTAAAACGATCTTTGTTTAACATGAGTTTGTGAGTGTACGCGCGTATGTGTATAGTGAATGGTTATTTGATAATATTGTCAAACATTCATGTAATGCTTGTAAAGATATTTTCTTAATATTGCATGTCATGTGAACTTCTTAAAATTACTTGCTGTTTGAAATCAATTGTCTGGATCACAAACATTTTTAGTCATTTGAAGCAGTGTTCTAAATTTACTGCAAGAAAATTTCACATTGTTAGATTTCGCACCAAACATCAACTTGATACAAGATGTAAATTTGTTACCATCATCATAATTATCGCTTTATCAATCTTCAATTTTGCATCTCCCTGTGCTTGATCTGAAATGCCATAAATCAATTATCAACATGCCATGTATTATTTCTCTCCCATTGACCATAGGCATGTGATGCTGCCCAAAGACATAGCAAAGCTAGTACCGAATCATCTAATGTCTGAAAAAGAATGGAGGGCGATTGGTGTTCAGCAGAGCCAAGGATGGATAAACTATATGGTCCATTCACCAGGTATGAGTACAAGAAATAACACAATGAGGGATTGAGCTGTCTGTGAAATTGAATGCACATGACAGGCCTTATTGACAGTTGCAAACTTGCAATGCCTAATTTCACTTTCCCAATAGGAAGTCTAAAAAAGAGCTTGGGTGATCAAGCAATAACAATGTACATATTTGGGTTTGAACCACAACCCAGTAATTTTTTCTAAGATATACATGTGCATCCCAAGTCTGAAATCTGGAAATGACCAACCACATGAACAAGTTTTTTTGTAAACAAATCATATTTGCTGACTGCTGTGCAATTTTACTTCAAGGTCATCAAAAATAAATTAATAGTAACATTTTCCTCAAATCTGTTTGATCCATTTCTTTGGTTTGTACATGTACTTCTATAAAAAGCAACATACATGTACAGTACATGTATTTGGCGACTTGGAGATAAGTTTTAAAAGTCAGTATGAAATTTAAATTTGCAGCGTAGTGGTACATATACATTAGCCTTAACACAAACAATAGGTACGTACATATCATAAACCTGGGTACTGTTTTTTAAATTTACATATTTTTCTAGAAATATGTTTGGCTTTAAAGAGAAGGTTGAGTTCTGGGAAGAGGTGACAAATAATTTGTGAGCGTTATCATTGTTATTATGCAAGTGTGGAAGAACATCAGATAACAAATGTTCCCTGAAAAGCATTGCTCTTCAAATGCCTTAATAAATATGACATGTAACAGCATAAAAATAGGGACAGATTTTTACGCCACATGTTCGTGTAGTCCCATATACGTAACTTTACCAAGACTGGGCCAAATTTGTTATCATTTTGATGATTCCAGAACCTTGCAGTACACACCAATACTTATATGCTAGATGATCAACCTTTTCTGATTGATTCCACACCGTTTCTTTCACATGACCAGAACTCAACTTTATCTTTAAGACTTTATGTTCTGTATGCCATTCATGTGTTAGTTGCCAGCCTCCAATGAATATTTGTATACATGGACAAAGTACAATGTAAATATTTATTAATTATGCTTTATAGCTTTGTTTGTTAATCTTCTGAAAATGATTTTTAACATACTACACTCTTGTCTTTGCAATTCTTGAACAGAGCCTCACATCCTTCTCTTCAGGAGACCAATCACAAAACCACTTGGGGATCACAACCAATGACCTGTGAGATTCTGAGAGGAATATCAACCAGTGTTACAATATAGCCATAAGAGCAATGAACTGGAAAACAAACATATTTGTCAGCTGTGAATTCTTCACCCATCAATACTGCTCCATCTTTGGACACAATTCAGATGCAGACTTGGTGAAAAACACAAGGAATGATAATTTGCTCTTTTTTTCAGATGTAATTTGTGTATTCTATTTATGTATCAAATCAATAGATATATTGTGAAATAAGATATCTTATGCTTGGATGAAAACGGGAGGAAATCAAGTGCCTGCAATAAAAGTCCAAACACTTAGTACCTTCATTTCATTTCTCTGGCAATGCTAATGCCTATTCAGTAGTCACTTTGACTTTGTTAAGTTTGATTGAACCCTTGTTTTTTTCCACTTCATAAACTTCTTCATGTACCCTCTCCATTTCTATATTGACATATAACTTGATCTTCGGTAAGCGTCACTAAATTAATATAAAAGTGATTCCGTTCATTTCTCTTTGTACAATTTTGACAAGAAGTACAACAGCATCTCAGGAGTCAGAATGGCGTTGATGTTTGTGGTAAAAATATATGAGTTGAACTTTATGCCCTTCTGGCTGTCAGCAGGAGATATAGCAAAGAAAAATCCTTCCTCCCTTGTTTTGGTTTAAAGAAATCTGGTGTTTTTTACTTTCTAGGACAATTACCCCCTAGACAATCAACCCCCAGGGCAATTACCCCCCCCCCCCCCCCCCTCCCCCTTGGAAAATTATCAATAGGACAAAGGGTGATTTCAAGTTTGATTTCGAAAGCTGGTGTTGGTGTTATGAAAACGTTTGACGATTAACACACGAACAAGTCACATTTTAGAGCATTCAGAGTATTACATAGTGTCTTTATTTTCCTCTCTGTCAATCCTAATAAATTTTATTTCAGCCTTTTCAAATTATTTATGCACTCCGATGGAGGTGGGAGGTTTCCCCACTTCTCTAGTTTTGCCAACGAGTAAAGTATAGAATTTTAATTTCTTAGAAAATTAACAATACCGGTATCTTGAGCACAGATAGGTACAAACATGTTACAGTGTGTCTTCCAAAATGGCACAACAAAGAAATGAAGGTGATGTTTAAATTCTGTAATGTCTTATTATACATGTATGCATCCTCTGTAGTTCCTCTGTTATTTCCCTACCGGTATTCAGATAATCATGTAATTGTCTTTGTTTTTCATAATCTTTTCAAAAATTAGAATTTACTTCAAGTTATGTATATTTTTGTTGATGTTGAAGTAAAAGATGTTTTCTGGAACAATAATTTATTTTGAAAATAAACTTGCCTTCAAGTTATTTACAGTTAAGCACTAAATTATTCAAACCTTTTCCAAGTTTGGCAATTCTTTAAAGGGAAAGTCCACCCCAAAAATATTTTGTTTCGATAGAGGCAGAATAATAAGAAAATCAGGTGAGTGAAAGTTTGAGCAAATTCTGAATGAAAATAAGTTATGAATTATTGAAGTTGTGATCAATCAAATACAAATTGGCAACTCTGTGACTTATTATACGAGCTCTCCTTCATTTGCTTTGTGCATAATATTCCATAAAATCATGTTTTCTTCGTTATTGATGACGGAATATATATTTGTTCCTTGCAGGGGGAGTATAGAAACATATTTGCAATTATTATATTTAGGGTGCATGTATGGTTGAAATTTTTCTTGAGGGAAAATGAAAATTTTAGATTTTTTTAGTACTGAGCAAATGGAAGTTGAGCTCGCATGATACGTCATAGAGTTGCCAATTTGTGTTTGATTGATCACAACTTAAAAAATCCTAACTTCCTTATTTTTAATCGGAATTTGCTCAAACTTTCACTGACTTGTTTCTCTCATTTTTCTACTCCTATTAAAACTAACTTAATTTCAGGGTGGACTTTCCCTTTAATACCGGTAATGTGAAAATAAATTTGTCCTGATTTATATTTCTTGAGAATGTGACATATACAAGTAACATATATACTGTATTTTTCAATTTCATTTACAATTTATTGTCCAATATTGGAAATTTGTTTTGCTCACATTTTACAAACGTACAAAAACTAAAAAGTGGGATAATTGCCTGTGGGGGTTGATATTGTCCCGCGAGTAATTGCCCTGGGGGTGATTGTCCTGATACGAAATCTGACATATGATTGGTAAGAAGGGGGCCCAGGAATTATATTGGGGAAAAAACAATGAGGATGACAATTATTTAATTTACCAAAGTATTGTGGGTGACCTCAGTATGTGCTAGTGCTAATAAGCCCAATATTGTATTGTCCATAGAAAAGTTATGACATTAGGTCCCTACAATCATTCAAATCTGTACTTTAAAGCTAGGTATATGCATTCCAATTTGGTTTCATTAATACTATACATATATTTGCCTTTGAGGAATGCTCATCTCTTTGTTCTTTTGTTTTCCTGTGTAGTGTATTGAGTCTTTGTAGTACATATTTCTTTCGACTTTGTACATATTATGTTGAAGAACTTCTTAGCATCAAAATTAGATGTTTGTGTTAAATTTGTACTTTATTTCCAACGCTTTCATAATTTTCATTGATGAAATATGTTTGATGGCCATTGTATTCCATTCAATGAAATGTCACCTGTGTATAATATTATATTCATTTTTGGTTTTACATGTGGAGTTATCCAGTATAGCATCAATATGAGATCATGGAAAATTATTTTGTTCTTACCACTTGAAAAGAAGAAGAAACAGGTATAACTGAGTTATATGTTTAATTTTGGGTAATTTTTCCCTTTGATACAGTAATGATACATACGGATATGTAACTGTGCATTAATTTGTGGAAATATGATGTATTGATGCATATGCAATTTTGCATGTATTTGGTCAAACTTATCTAGTGATGTATTAAGTATATTTGCCATATTAAATAAACAAACGAACAAAAAATCTGGAGAAAGAAAACTACATTGTAGACCCAGGTAATAAGATGTGAACATTAAAATATGCATTGTACCTGTATCAGGGCCCACACTTCATAAAACTTTACTAAGCTTTACTAAACTAATAGACCGGTTTACTAACATATTCACATTTATGCAGACCTGCCAACCAGTACGATTTAGTCGTATTTAGTACGATTTTTAGAAGCAAATACGACAGTACGATTTTCCTGAATAAAATACGATTTAAAAAAAATATTTAAAAAAACGATTTTTTTTTTTTTTTTTTTTTTTTTTTTTTTTTTTTTTTAATAATTTTTTTGTTGGTATTTTATGTGTGTGTTAGCCATTTTCAATGACAAAATGCCCATTCTGTGCTGTAAAGTATCCTACAAGCATCTCATATCGGCAATTTGGGGATGTTCATTGATTCATCGAACACAACAGTCGTGACGAAATCATGCATATTCAACAAATGATCCATAAAAAAAATTGATCCGCGTAACAGTCCGTGTTTATTTTTAAGAATACAACTTCTGTCAGTAAAATACAACTTTTGGCATTAAAGAATACAGTTTTTGAACTCCAGAGGTTGGCAGGTCTGTTTATGGATGTTTCTTGCCTGGGGACCTAGTGATGAGTTATTCCATTAACACGTTATTAATAAATGAACTACAGTTCTTTGAATCTAGTCAACATACATTACGTGTTGCTATGTCGGGCAAGCTTTCAGATTGTCAAAAACAACCTTTGTTGAAAAAGGTGTGCATTAAATTTGAATACATGTTAGTAAACCGGTCTATTACATAGGGGATAGTAGGCCTACATGCTTGACAACTAGGCTTAATAAGATTTTATGAATTATATAAGCCCAGGGGGGTGTTTCATAAAGATGTTCGTAAGTTATGCACGACTTTACGCACGACTGGAACATGTTCTTCGGTGCTAATCAGATTCTCAATCATTTACATGTAGCACAAGAACTTATCACCAGTCGTGCGTAAAGTCGTGCGTAACTTATGAACAGCTTTATGAAACACCCCCCAGGAAGATAATTTATCCCAGTTCAAACATTGTAAAAGCAAAGAAGCTGTCCATCTCTAATTTGGTGCCTTCAAAGCTGTATATTATCATCTTGTGTCGTCAGCAGCAGCTAGATCATCAGCAGCTAGATGTTGATTTGTATGTGTATATCAAGTCATGAAGAGGGCCATTAAAACCTCATTTATTTTTAATGTCGAAAAAGAATATAGCTTGTGAAGCGTTTTTCTTTCATGTTGATGTATGCAGTTTAATTCGGGCAGTTATAACTTTCATTCCAAGCTATGCACTAATTATATAATTTTATATCATATTTCGTCGTTCGAAATTACATGAGATCCCGCCAAGCGCATTCGCAGTCAATTCGCCGCGCAATTGATTTTTACCGGGAAAGTAATTTTCCCTCAGGTCCGAAGAATGTTATACCCCTTGCCAGTCAATATCTGTTATATTAGATAGCGTGGTTTGAAAATGTAGGGGGGGGTTCATTTTTTTTTTGCCAGATATTTTTCCTTTTTTTTTTCCAAGCATTTTTTGTTAAAAAAAAATGTGGAAAAATAATTTCAAGGGGAAAAAAATTGACCCTCAAATTTGGTGTAATTGGTGACATACAGTCCTCAGAGGGCGACATGCATTGATTAAAAATATATTTATTTCCCCAGCTGGTGAATATAACCATCAAAAGTGACCGGCCAGGAAAATATAACAATTACGATCCTCTCAATTGATATCACGTGACGAGCTCTGGACCAATCACATCTCGGATTCTCGGTATACCCACTAAACTCAATATATTTGGACCATGAAATCTTGTCTTTCCACTTGAAAGTCGACATGATGATGGGAAAAATGGTACAGGGTGTATCAATGAAAACAATGAAATGGGAAAGGTTGAAAATCCAAGGCTCGTTATGATATGTGAAACAAGTTTTTGACCTCTTTGGACCCATTTAGTGTAAGCCTTGGTATATGTGTATGATTACAATTACAGTTGTAATTAGAGTTGTGATTGATCAAAATTGATGAATTGGAAGTCTGTTAACACAATATTTACTTATTTGAGACTTAAACCAAAAGAATTCATGAATTCATAGAAAATTACCTATTTTGCAAAAAAAAATACAATCTCTATCAATGTAAACTTACAATTACAAATTGCACAATATTAGGGATAATAGCAACCTCTCAAACAAGGTCTTGAATTAAATTCACAGGAAAATAATTTTCCTCAAGTTATTACACTTGATCATTCCATTCACGCACAAAACAAAAAATCAAACCAAACAAAATCAGAAACAGCAACCTCTTAATTTGCATACATTTATAAGTTTAACCACAGCATATGAAGGCAAGTTGACAACATCATTACATTTTTTTCCTTTTATTCAAAGAAGACAAAATATGCAGCAAACAATGACAATATGAATACATATTGATAGAATGAATACATATTTTGATGTAATAAATTTATAAATATTGCATGTTTATAAAAAAAAAAATGCCACAGTTCATATATATACAAATCATTAATTATATGATTGCAAATGAAAAATGGAAATATATGCATAGTGTGAACTATTAAAAATGTCAATCGCTTGGAAAAAAAGTACCAGTCACGAATAATACTACATGTACATGTATGTTCTTATATAGATAATCACCTCGGCACACACTTTCACGCCCACCTATTTTCAGAGAGATCAACACCAGCAATAGCAGTAGTGAAACATTTGGAATCTGTTCTGATATACCCAAACACAATGACAGCCTAACTTCTAAATACCGGTTGGAGGAAATCAATCATGTGTAAGCATACTTAGTTGTGTTAAGATGTGTTTTTTTTAATAATAATTATTATATTATACACAACGCCCTGTCCATCCTGATTAACTATGCATTCTCACATGGCAAGTATTTTTCAAAGTGCACAAGGCATTGTAAATGAGAAATGAAGTCAATACAGAATGAACATAGACTGTGAAACTATTTACATGTACATGTACCTACTAGTAATAGTATTGAGGTGGAGTATTACACATACAAAAGTGGCGACGCTTGCATAGAATTATTAATGTATGTATACATCCTATCGTGGAAATTACGGAAAGCACCAAATCATCCAAAACTCTTTCATTCATTAACCTAAAATGAGTCTATATGATAAAAGAATATTGAATTAGATGCACAATATTAATACTTGGATACAAATGCATCATGGTTTACAAAAGTAATGCATGTATAACAAATCAGAAATTTATAGAGAAAATATTCAAAATTTGCTTGGGTACCAGTATTTGATAATAGGCAGTCTTCAATTAAAATGAATACAACTAACCAAATCTTCTTCAAAGATGTTTATTCGCACTGTCCTATTTGCAATAAAATATTGAATATTGCTTGATCTATTTTTAATCAGACCAGTACCAGCACTGCTTTGCCATATTCCAAACGGTGGAAGTTATCACTTCATCCATCACTGATAAGAAATTCATAAATCATGGTGCTCAAATGTCAGTCAGATCTCAAGTTTTCTTGGGATTCCAAAGTTTTTTATTCATTATTAGTCTTTTACTACAACAATTAATGGACAAACAAACTCAGAATGTCTAATCCCAAGTGAATGGCTGGGATATTTCCTCTTGTTAACAGTCACCTTTTCTGGGCTATGTGCTCCTGGACCTGGTTTGGTAGCAGAGTCGTTTGCTAAATCATGACGCCCGAGCATGGAGTAACTGGGCTTCTTGAACTTTGTGACATCAGGATGGATGGCATCGTGACTGCCTGGCCCAGGGCACTTGGCATGATCTTCTAAGTAGCTGCCCACATGGGGGCGTCCTGTCATGGAGTGACTGGCACTTGAATACTTGTTTGGAACTTTGCTTCCAAGGAGGACGGGTAAGTCGTAACTGTTTGGAGCTGGGGCTTGATCTCGTTTCCTGAAGCGCGTGCGGGACCCCATGGAATGTACAGGAGCATGTCTTTCACCCTGTGGATGAACCTTTTCAGGAGAATATGCATAAGGTGATGGTGTGATGAATGTATCTGTAGAAGGAAAAAATAGAAAAGCAAACAAAAATGATTAAAAAAATATTCTACTTTTTAAATGACATTAACAAGAACAATTCTACACTTATCAAATATAACAGTAATTAGAGATCTATAGTTTTCAAACTTAAATACATTTCTCCAATTTCAGTTTCAAGGCCAACCATTTATCTTTGTAAAAATGAAGAAAACAAACAGGTTAATTTTTTTATTTTAAACAGAATGTTAAGTTAAATGAAATACTGTCAGTATACAAAGATACTGAGATGAAAGAAATTCATAGAACTTGTACAAATGACCCTTTGTAAATATCCATCTATCTTTTTGACATTTACACATGGAGACGACGTCCCACTTGGTGCATTTTAGAATAATCACTGCCAAGGTGATGGAGGTGCTTAATGGATATATTTTGTTTGCTTTCTTGAAAAGAATACTTCCATCTGGATATCATTCATACAATGTACCATCGGTGCATTTAATGAATCAACAAATATGATTTCACTTTCATGAACATGAATATGTAGAATCTACTTACTTGGATCCTTTTGCCTTGCAAGCATGGAGTAAGCTGGAGTACCATCTTTTCCAACCCTTGTGATTTCTGAATGAATTTTGTAGCCGGGTCCGGGACTGCAATCTTTTTGAAACACTGCATTGGGGAATAAATCCAAAAATTAATATACATGTAATATAAAACAAACTAATCACTGTATACAATGCAGTTCAATTCAAAGCCACTGGAAATACAGATGTAAATGTAATGAATTAAAGAATATGGAAAAGGCAATCAACACAAAATTTAAACAAAATTAAAATAGAAAATACTTGAAAAAATTAAAAAGGCTTTAAAAAATAATAATTAAACAACATTTGAAAGATAGACAAAAATAAGATACTTACTTGAGTTCTCCAAGCGATGCCCAAACGAATATGCTGGTTTCATGTGTTTGGTGAAGTCATGAGCAACAAACCCACTCGTTGATGGAAGACCATATCTTCCTGGTCCGGGACCTAAGATTACAAAATGAAAGGTAGATTCAAAATATAAATTGCATAGACTCTACAATGTACATGTAGGGTCTACATAAAAAAAATCAAATAGTCAATTGATGCCTGAATACAGAAGTTATATCTGCCATTAAGTTGATTTAGACCTAGTGTCTACTAAGTAGTCTAATACTAGACTAGTTTAAGAAGTTACTAACAATAAATCTACTTTCATTGAAAGTTTATGAACTAACTTGTTATATAATATAGACTAGAGGTCTAGTCTAGATCTAGACTTCTCTAGGTTAAGGCTCATGGAGTTTTGATAACAATAAAGTCAATATGACAATAATAACATTCCTAAAGTAAAACAATAAAGACTCAGGTAGGATATTAAACTAGGGTCTAGACTAATGTTTTTCGTTCAATCTGAACAGTGAAGGCAAAAGAGATCAAACTTCGAAGGCTTTAATCCTGCTTTATCATTAATATTTTTGTTTAGCGTCTGGACACCCGACCCCCAATCATAATAAAATTGTTCAACATTAAACTAATAAGTCTTAGAAGATTTATGAAATATATTGCTTAGATCTATTAAAGTTAGACTTCTTCAAATTCCTGTTTTAAATCAACTGTCTTTGTCTGGATACAAAACTTGTCCGGGCACAATGTCTGGGTAAATATGCTCGCGTACTAGCGTAGCCGTAGAAAATTATCAACTTACCACGCTCACGAGCAGCAATAATAGGTTTCTCTGCCGATTTTTTTGACTTTGCTGACATCGGTTGAGCATATGGAGAATCATTCATGTCCCGTTTCTTTTGCTTGGTCTTTTCTTCTTGCTGAGACATGATTTCAGATCAATTCGAGCAGTCTTGAAGAAATGTTTTAACACATGTGATACTGCCGATAACCTGCTGAATAATGACGGTATCTTATGTGATGTTATGGCTTATGCCCTAGATACGTGCACACGGTACGAGTTTACTAGATACCGTTGTGAATACACGCTCCAACTCCACAACAAAACAACGTAAACAATACAAGTTAGTTGCGCGTGGTGCGGTGGTGGTGGATCAGCTGTCCGTTGCTAAGACGCAACATGTCTTATCAGCAGCCAAGCGAGGGCGCTAGAATTTATAGCGCCATTCGCGACAAGATCTTGAACAGCTGTTTTAATTTAGGACAGTAGATGGCGGACTAACAATTTTCTAGACTGAAAACTTAACTATGTACAATTTTAATCTGATCCTTATAATGTACACATATATATCGGCGACTTAAAATCGAACTCGAATGACCGGTTGAATGTGATTGAATACCTTGCAATTACCAGGAAACAAGCAAGATGTCTGACGGGGAGGACGATTTTATGGCTGACAATGACAGTGATGATTACAATTTAGTGAGTGAATATGTAATTTAATGTTTACAATGCTTACATTTTAGACGATTTTACCCCACGTGGGAAGGCCAGGTAGATAAATCTTGACTGCTCCGAACCAACATTCAACAATACTGATCCTAGCTTGGCCCACACCGGGGGCCGGGCCCACACATAGGTACATTACTATCCTGGCTGTGTATTAAAACCTGTTCTACGTACTTACTTACTTGCTTGGTATACTTGGTAGATAAGCTCTCTTTTCCTAAGGGAAGGGCTCTCAATTGACTCTTCAAAGTCGCCACTGTAGGTGCAGACGAATTCCAGACAACTCTTCACAAAGACAACCCGCCCCAAGGCCAAGACAACCCGCCACAATACCCTGGAGTCTCGCCACAATACTCTGGCTGGACAACTCGCCACGGGCGAGTTGTCCAGGGTGGGGTGCCTTTTTGGACAACTCGTCACACTTTTTTCCCTTCATGATTTCTAGATCAAAAATCCCTCATCTTAGATCTAGATGAACAGATGAAATTGTCATTTTATGTAGGGTCTAGACCTCTAGGGTCTAGACCCTAGGCCTATTCATTATTCTTTTATAGATCTAAACACAGTCATTACAAAGAATAAAGAATAAAGAATATTCCTACCATTAAAAAGTTTCCTGAGACAGAAAAATGAACTTAAAAATCGAGAAGTTATTCGGCGATCATAGTCGTAAGCCTTGGGTTTGTCCAAAATCTTGTTGCAGGTCTTATTGCAAGCGCAAGGAAAATCAACTTTATCAGTTAGAACAGCCTCGCCCCCCCCCCCCCCCAACTCCGGGGTCGGAATGACCGCATGCGTGTTACCAAAATATCCGGTAAAGGGGTACTTTTCGTCCGGCCCGAGAATTGTAAAAAAAGGGGTGTATTTGACTTTTCACCCGGAGATTTCTTTAAAAAGGGGGTTATTTTTTTTTCTCCTTCTCATCTGTTTGGACTCCTGAGAAATTATTCTGAATTTAGGGGGGTACATTGAGCATTTTTCCGGATTTAGGGGGGTCTCGAAGGCAGGAAAACCCCGCGAAAACCTGCGAAAGGGCAGTCCTCAAATAGGGGGTGCTTTCAAAAATAGGGAACAAGCATATGCGTACCCTAAGTAACACTGAGTGGGGGGCGGGAGAACAGCTCTCAAAATACTCACAATTCCCATGTTTCCTGTCATGACTGTGTTTATAAAAGAATAATGAATACATAAAATGACAATTTCATCTAATATGAGGGGTTTTAGATCTAGAAATCACGAGGGAAAACAGTGTGGCGAGTTGTCCGAAAAGGCACCCCACCCTGGACAACTCGACCATGGCGAGTTGTCCAGGGTATTGTGGCGAGATGTCCAGGGTATTGTGGCGGGTTGTCTTTGGGCGGGTTGTCTTTGTGGCGAGTTGTCTGGACCCCGTGCAGACACTACTTTTTTTGGTAGGTTATTCGGCGCTTGTTCAGAAACGTATAGATCTAGGCCTACAAAAATTGACCGGTAACTCCGGCGTGGAGATACGCTACTAAGATATATCCAAAATGAAGTAAATATTCATTAAATGTCCAAATAAAGATCATGAGTTAAAAGTCGTTATGTTAATTAATAATTACCTGTTTCATGTCAGTTTTCTCGTTATTTTTGGAGTATTTTTCGGATAAACGTTGATGTTAGTTTACACCTTTTCACAGGTTTCACGGCAAACCGCGCCGCTGCACAAAACAAGTACAGATGGTGGGTTGCGGGCGGGTGTGCGCCTGTGTGAAGTTATCTACCGTAATGTCTCAGATCCTCATTACGGTAGATAACTTCACACAGGCACACGCCGGAGTTACGAGTTAAATTTTGGATACATTTCTAAACAAGCCCCAGTTATTCCAAGGTTGGACCACTCTGTTAGAATAAAAGTCTTTTCTAGAATGCCCTATTAATTTCTTACTTTGGGTGGGAGAAGAATCTTTGTGCTGGAGTTGTGTAATAACCATTAAGGTATTTGTACAAATTAGTAAGGTCTGTGTTTGCTCTTCTCTCCTTCAATGACTCAGTAGGAATTTCCTTGTTACCAAGACATAGGCATTTGGTCTGCACCTTCTTTAACTTCTCAATATTCTTCTTTGTAAGTGGGCTCCAAGCAGATGATGCATATTCCAGCGCTGGACGAATTATGGATTGATACAAAATGGTGATTTTCCTTTCATCAAGTGCAGTGAAACAGCGTCGGAACATTGCAACCTTACAGCGAGCCTTTTTAACTAGTTCATCAACATGTTCGGTAGGGGTGAGGGTATTGCTAATTATAACTCCCTAGTCCTTTTGGTTTGCCACTTTCTGCAGATGAACACCATTGATAGAATAATTGTAGATAATAGCTGCTCGGATGCGCAGGACAACACATTTTTCAGCATTGAATTCAAGTAGCCATAGTTTAGACCACAGGTGGCCAACCCACGACCCGCCAGCTCTTCTGGTGTGGCCAGCGAAGCATTGAAAAAGTAATCATAAAAAATAGTCCATAAAAAAAATGCGGGCCGCATAGCAGCGATGAAATAGGGTATACACAGCTATTTCTATTTCCTTAATTTGTTTTCATCCTTCACAACCTATTGACTTGTTACGTGGTTGATACAAAACTCCTCAAATTCCCTCTCATTACATTACAATAACGACATTAAATTCACTCGCCGTGTTTATTTCAGTTTGTAATTTCCGTATGCAGTAACGTTTGTAAATATGGAGCTATTAACATTGTACACACCTTCTAGAAATCTTTGTTCTAATAAGAAAAAATTGTTTGTTATTCCACCAGTGATGACCAGGTCATATGGTGAACGCAGCTTCGCTCACACTGCTTCAACTTCATGGAACAATCTCCCGGAAAATCTAAAAAACATTGACTCCATTGTTAAGTTTAAGATTGCTTTAAAGGCGCACTTATTTAACATTTAATTCATCCATTTTGTCTGTTACCCAGTACGTCTTGTCTTTGTATTCTGTTGTGTTTTTCTCTAGAGCGCTTAGGGACATGTTTTAATACTATGTGTTATGCGCTATACAAAAACAGTTAATTATTATTATTAAGAAATATGTTTGAAATGCCATACACCCCTGTACTTGTATTGAAACTTACAACCCTTTTATCCCAACGTTGAATTTTCTCATGAATCTTAATCGTAAACTGGATTGTCCCCTCCCCTATACACCGCGTACAATTAGATGTACATGTTCAACAAATAAAGTTAGGGTATTCTTTACGCTGTGTCCTTGATTTTGTGTGAAATAATAACCAAAAATGGCATCGACTTCGAGATCTGCGAAGAAAAGGGAAGTTTTTGATGAAGGCAGAAACTTTAAATCAGATTGGTCTCTGAACTATTTCTTCATGGAAGAGAAAGGGGAACTACTTTGGCTTATTTTTCACCACAAAATCACAAAAAAAAAGTAAGCCTGATTTTGTTGTTTGCATGTTTGTTTTTGCAAAATTGCAGGTGGTACACATTATTGCATGCGTGTGTGTGTGTGGGGGGGGGGGGTAAGACCCCTAGGGGTGCTCACATATGAGGACATACGGGGGTGTGCCGCTCTAATGGGTCACTTTTTCACAAAAAATCCCTAAACATGAGTCCCACTTTTAACAAAATTATTATACCATAAAAAATGGGTCCCTTTTTCAAAATTTTCAAAATTTTTGGGTGTTTGCCATGAAACACCCTCAAAATACCTGAAAATTGTGAAAAATGGGTCTTTTTTCGAGAAAAATTATCCCTAGAAATGGGTAGGGGTTTCGGAGCTTGAGCACACCCCCGTCCAATCCAAATCTGAGTACCCCCCCCCCCCCCCACTACCCCCACTACCTACGGCCCGCCAAGTTGATGCGATCGTTAACTGTGGCCACCCGTGGTTTAGACCATGCAGCGAGTGCATTTAAGTCTCTCTGTAGTTTGTCACAATCATCATTTGATGTTATTTGACGGTTAATCTTGGTATCATCAGCAAATATCTTGGCAGTAGTGAGAACCATATCGGGAATGTCATTAATGAAGATTAGAAAGAGGAGCGGCCCGAGAATGGACCCTTGCGGCACGCCGCTTGTCACGGACCTCCATCTTGAGGTGCCGTTTCTTAGCACTACTCTTTATCTGCGTCCAGTTAGGAACCCCTCAATCCAATTGAGAATGTGTCCACTGATACCATTGTGCTTGAGCTTGTATAGCAGTCGACGATGGGGGATGGTATCGAATGCCTTTCGAAAATCAAGATATATGACATCCATTCCTTTAGTCTCGTCATATGCTTTAGTCCAGTCATAGAGACATTCCAAGAGCTGTGTAACACATGAACACTTTTTCTGAAAGCCTTGTTGGTGACATGAAATCATATTGTCTACTGCATGTTCCATCAGTTTGTCGTAGATTATTCTCTCAAGAAGCTTTACCACTTCTATTAACACAACTGTACAAAACTCAACTGATTTCACTCAAAATAGGTACTTAAAGGGAGTCACACGTCGGTTTCCATGTGCAGAAGGCTATAATTCGCTGACACCAGACTTGGTGGAAATACCATTAATGGGAGTACAAATTTATACACAGCAAACCCGTTGGCCAGTCAAGAATTCCCCCTAATCTCTCGGAGAATACTTGAGAGTCGATCGGTTAAGGGAAAAGCAAAGCATTACATAAGGTCTAATGGTCACAAAACTGAAGGTTAACCCTGGTGATTGACAACACCTGTTATTGGGTAAACCCCCGAACGGTGTCGAATTCCCCATGAGAGCTGACTACTGAGTGTCTTTAAGTGACAATCGATTACACCTAAATAGCAGTAAAATACAATTTTTTCAACTTACCAATGTTAGAAAGAATAATTTGAAAATTCAAATCGTGAGTCTATCTAGTACTAAGTAGTCTAGGCCTAGACCTACTAACACTGTCAAACTGTTACAGCCACATCAACATCGTTGTGTGCATTTGTGTATTCTTCTTTTTCCTGAAAAGTGCAGGCTTCATGAAATGAAGATTAACGCACTGTGGACATCTATTGAAACTAAAACGGTCAGTTTTTGCAGGTTTAGGGTTAGGGTTAGGGTAAAATGACAAAAACTGACAAATTTTGCAGCTGGGCCGCGTTGTCAATTGAGCCGAGTTAGCCTGGATTCTGTAGGTTGATGCACGCACAGTCAATAGTACGTATATCTAGACAAGAGTTCCTGGTGCAGGTGTGTACATTGTATCGTGATGTGCGGATAAAAGTAGCTTGTCTGCATGCTAGACGGTGCCATCCTTCAATGCCGCTTTAAAGGCATCGAGTGAGAGAAACTATCTTAGGTCTTTCTTCAGAGAATTCTATTCTTTGCTGGTGCGCCGGTGAAAGAGGGAGGAAGAGTACACTTGGGAGCTGCAGTACAGAGTCCAGAAACGTGAGCCATGACCTCTTGTGATCGACGTAGATTCAGTGAGATGTTGTTTTCACTTGATATCTACCAGGTCCCAGCGGATTCTTCAGAGCATAGCAAGTCGACTCTGGCAGCACCTACTCTGGAGAGTTGGCCATTCAGTGTAGATCATTCAGTAATGCTGTTACGCTTGATCTGCTGTCATATCTTGCACTGCTTCTTTGGACCTGCTCTAGCTTCCTGATGTTTCGTTGTGTATGTGGGTCCCATGCAGTTGTTGCAAACTGCACTATTGGCCTCACACATCGGTCTTGTATGTTGCCTCTTTAATCTTGTGACTGCAGCTGTTGAAGTTGCGTTGAAGAAGAGCTCGGTTGTAGTTAGCCTTCTTGGTTGTGATGTCAACACGTGTAGTAGAGGACAGCTTTTTGTCAACGTTTAGTCTGAGATACTTGGCAGAGTGAACTTCATTAAGGATCAATCCATGGGTGTAGTAGGTTGAAGATGTAGGCTTGCGTTTGTTTGTTATGCAAACAACTTGGCACTTGGAAGGATGGAACTCCATTAGCCACTTTCTTTCCCACTTCTGCAATGCATCTAAGTCGTCCTGAAGTAGTGCAGCATCCTGAGGTGATGTGTTTCTCTTGTAGACTGCACAGTCATCAGCAAATAGTCTTGCTGTGGAGCTCTTAACGCAGTCTTGGAGATCGTAATTGTATGCCAGGAAGAGAAGTGGTCTGAGGACGTTGCCTTGCAGAACTCCAGACGTAACCTCTGCCTGTGTGCTGACTTGTCCATCTACCAGAACTTGTTGAGTTCGTTGACTATTATAAGTGTATTGACTATTCATGTGTGCAATTGCTGCCTATTAGCTAGAGGTCAATACGCATTAGCATTGACTCTCTATGCTTTGCTGGAGTGGCTTGGCCTGGCCATCAAGACAAATCACACAGTCACACCCATCATGCTCAGTCATAGCATGATTACACAGTCACTGTCTAGTCTAGTCGCGACAGTAACTTACCTTGTAGTTACTTATCATTACGTGCATTAAAATGCATTGCCATTGCTATCTGAATATTAGATCTAACTGTAACAGTTGGACACATTGAATGACTAGTGCATAGTGACAGTTAAAACAAATGCTTCGAAGTCTCTGATATCGACGCTTGTTCCGCTGAGATTGCATCTGTCTCCTCTGACCGCCTCTAGTCTACCGTATTTGCCGGCGTAAAGGCCGCAGTATTTTTGGAAGAGAAAATATCAAAATTCGGGGTGCAACCATGAAACACAGCACGAATTTGTACATATGGGACAACATTGAAAGGGGATGGACATTTCTAGAATAACTGTCTAGAATAACACGTCTTACCGACAATTATGTGTTATATTTTTTAAATGAAGGGCAAAGTTTTGTCATTCTCGTAATAAAATTCATAACTTACCAACCAAACTCTACTGGTAGAACTAGATTTAAGTTTTGCCATAGCTAAAGCAACCTCAATCCTCTCGCTCGCGCGAGAAAAGCTATAGCGCAATACCCCAGAGAAAGCTGCAAGGGATAGCATCACGGTCGGGATGGCCGAGCGGTCTAAGGTGGTGATTTGGGTTGCATCTACATTTCTATGGGTGGGTTCATATCCCGCCTCCGACATTTTTTTTTTTTTTTTTTTTAATGACAAAATCAGGGGTGCGGCCTATGCGGCGCTGCAGCCTTATGGCCAGCAAATACAGTATTCATAGACTTAAGTACGTCCTATGGGGTACTGTTCAGTTCGGCCGGACCGAGACAAATGAGATATGCAACAAGTTTTTCACTCTTTACGTCTTCATATATCCACTTCGGCTGCAATATTACACTAAATCTTATTAAAAATTAAAAATAACACGAAAATATTTTCTTCTTCTTCTTCTTTGGGTTAAGTCTACCTCCTTCACAGTTGAAGATTCTTGCAGTCTGATGTGTATGTGTGTGTTTACGAGAGCCAGGGGCATGGTGCAATGCTATTAAAATGGTGCAAGTAAAAAGTTTCCGGACTAAGTTGAGGCCTCCCGTCAGGCATTGGCGGAAGGCATTCGCGGATGGCTTGCTCATTTAGATCCTAAATTAATGATTAATCTGAGAAAGTCTTGTAGTCAACATGATTTGTTGTCGGCCATCTTGGTTTGAGTTGATGAATAATCATTTTTTCTTTTCGAACGTCCAATAGCTACGTACGAGTCAGCCTGGCTTGACCAAGTGATATATGAATATGCATAAACCCAATATTGAACAAGTGCTCTGATTGGCCATTGGCTTTATCTTGGTAAGTTGACCCAGAAATATACCAGCCGGGTCACGTTATAGATTACCAGTTCGAATGCATGAACTTACCGTTTCAATACAAATTGGATAACTCGTATAAAGTAAGTCCGTAAATTTCGCATTTGGAAATATAAAAACTTTGATAATTGTACTAGGGTGTCTGAACGATTTTTCAATTTTCCCTTTGGGATCGTTTTTCACCATTATGGTTGGATAATAAGCCAGGTCACAGTTGCAGTTTGTATTCATTATTCATTATTCATTCATGCACAAAGTGCACTCCATGATACACAGGTGGAAGTATTCTTAAAAAAAGGGGAAACAAAGGCTATTTATGAAGCACCTCCATCGCTGTAGGAGTGATTATTTCAAAATGTACAAAGTGGGATCTCTTCATGTTTTGAAGTTCTGTGGATATTCGGGGTCATTGCAGAGATGTGCTAATCGTGAACTGTCTATTGAAGAAAAAATTACTCAGAATAATACATTTCAATTTCAAGACTCACCGATGTTTCTATCAAAAGATACAGCCCCCTAAAATTTAGGCAATATTCATCCAATTTTTGTCAGAGTCAACGAAAAAGACGTACATGCAGAGTTATTTTGTTTTGCTAAATTTAAGCATTGGGAATGGGGAATCTTGACAAATGTCAGTTTTATTAAAGAATGACCCATACATGTACCAGACTGTTATTTCTGTCTAAAATGACAGTGTACATGTACATGGCCCTGTTTTGTTTCATATAATGGGTTATCCGATGTCGATGACATTGTCAATGACATTGGCAGTAATTTGGCTGTTCGCAGATGATGCCAAGCTCCAAGTAAAGTGTTGGTAATCAATTAATCATCCTAATGAGTATCGATTGTTTCAAGAAATTGCAATACACGGTCATCCTGTGTTTTCTGAAGTAATCGTTGCATCAACTCCTAGTCCTAGCTACCTAGAGCGACAAACAATTTCAATTCACCACCCAAATTAACCTGCATATGTTGTTATATAAAATAACAAAATAAAATCTTACTTTACAAGATTTTTTCAAATACGTCTTGTGCTAGCTACATTTAGTCTAGCATCATGTGTGCTGCCCGGTGTGAAAGTACATACTGCACTACTTATAGCTACTTGCGCCCTCTATAGCAAACAATAACAACGCTGACCATGTAGAGATTAAGTTGCTGACTACCATTAATCAAGTCCATTTGTTTATACGTGCAGTTGTTAAAAAGAAGAAGCGTTAACCCGTATGTGCCAAGCTACACGGCCTTTAACACCCAACTTACAAACTCATTTCAGGAAACCATCAATAGAATTAGCCTTAAAGAGAAGGTTGAGTTCTGGGGAGAGGTGAAAAATAACTTGTGAGCGTTATCATTGTTATTGTGCAAGTGTGCCAATTACCTAACGATAATGCATGGAAGTATGACATTGTATATTATTTGTATCAATCAGAGGATATTCTTTGTCTTTGTTTTCTTATGTGAAGATGAGATCTTCTCATGGAAATTTAAGTATTTTCATTATTGTTTGTTTTTTAACAGCCCTTGTAGAGCATTTCAGTTCAGTCACTTCACACTTGATATTCTCTTTGTTGAAATCTAGAATCCATTGACTCTGACTCTTTGGCTTCTTCCATTATCAAATATGTTCACAAGCTGGTCTGGAAAATCAAGAGTTTTTACAATGTAACAGTCTGCATTAAATTTAAACATATTTTTTCTCTTTGTTTTTAAAAAGGAATATTCTGAAGACACCAATTCCGAGCCAGATGTAGACCTCGAGAACCAGTACTACAACTCCAAGGCATTGAAAGAAGATGATCCCAAGTCAGCACTAGAAAGTTTTCAAAAGGTAAGATTTCTTGATACTTTGGATTTTCTATTTGTGCCCAAAAAACAGAAATATGATATAATGATCTGGCCTACATGTATTATTAAATCTAATATTTTATTCAATATTCATAAGTATTCAACATCATTCAGCCTTTTCTCAAGATTTCTTTCTAGGAATTTGCACATCAGTGTTAATGGTAATACAATTTAAGCAGCTTTACATGAGTGCCCAGGAAATTCTGCAGATAACATTATACAATTTCATATGAATTCCAAGTTTACTATAAACGAAACCAGCTTTTCTTTCATAGGAGTTTTTGTAAATTTGTTTAGGTATGGAATAGAGAGGCAGTTCTGATAAATTTTATCTGACAGACACACTTGAATGACTGAAATGTCAAGCTCCAGTCCATTTGCATGCTGAGTAGTTGTAAGAAAGCTTTAAAAGGAAAGTCCACCCTTATATTAAGTTTATTTAAATAGAAGCAGAAAAATTAGAGGAACAAGTCGGTGAAAGTTTTGAGCAAATTTTGATCAGAAATAAGAAAGTTATGAATTTTAGAAGTTGCGATCAATCAAACACAAATTGGCAATCTTGCAAGCTCCTCTCCAAATTGCTCTGTACATTGTACATAAAATTTCATGAACTTTAATTTTCTTCATTATTGATGATGGAGTAGATTTTTCTCATACAGAGGTTGAATACAAACATATTTGTAATAATAATATTAAGAGTGCATGTATGATTGAAAACGTTAGAATTCTGCCTTTTTTAGTACAAAGCAAAAGGGAGGAGAGCCCGCAAGATACGTCACAGAGGTTTTCAACTTCTGTTTGATTGATCATAACTTTCTTATTTTCAATCAGAATTTGCTCAAACTTTCACTGACCTGTTCCTCTCATTTTTTTGCATCTATTAAAACCAACTTAATATCAGGGTGTACTTCCCCTTTAACCCTATCATTTCAAAAGCTCCTTTGAAGGGCATAGAGAGGTTATAATGTGATATGGGCTACCGGTATACAAGAAACGGAAATTATTATTATTATTCTGACTTGTTTTGTCAGTTGAGCTTATATTAGAGATACTGATGTACTTTCATACAAACTTCTGAATTAGAGTTTATTCAAATTTCTTGCATAATAAATGAGAAGTTGTAACCAAAGAATATTAAAATAAATATTTTGAATATCTTATTCAAACAACAATCAATGTCTATGCTTCATTTCAAGTCAGTGGATACTTTATTTCTGAGATTTTTGTGATTTTTTTTTTTTAAATCAAGAAATATGCAAACGTATATGTACATGTACATGTAGCTCATTAGTATGTGCATAATCAAAATAAACTGATATTGTATCACTTAATGAACTGCATATGTAGGCTTGTTGTTTATAAGTTACTGTTTTGCATAAAATCAGGCATTTGATTTTCTCAATCTTCAAGATTCCTTTTTTTAGGGGGATGTGAAGATGACCCCCCCCCCCCCCCCAAGTCATAATGAGCTCTTTGAAAGCCCAGTCAGAATAAGGTTAAGTCATATCATTAACTATGATCTTCATTTCAATGTTAAAGTATCTTCTGTTTAGCCATTTATAAATCTCAGTGATGTAAATAGAGAACCTGACCTACATGTACATGTACATGTACATCATTGAATTAGCAGAATCATTATTTTGAAATATTTTCCAATTAGTTTTGAACTTTTAGTTCATCCTTCTGATTATTAAATCATGTGTAGTAGCATGCTCCAATGGAATATGTGTAACATGAACTTGTCTATAAACAAAACAGGTGATAATTATATGGATGAACTCACATAGCTTTTGAGAGTCTGGATAATCCATTTTCAAATATTATTAAGTTTTTACCCTATGATTACATTTGCTTTTTCATTTAATCTAAGAGTTACTTAATTTAAAGGCACACTGTCCTACTTGTAGCTACTTGCTCCCTCTATATAGAAAACTTCCCCAATCAGTGCCTGTTGATCCCCCATGATCCTCTTTTTCTTATGTTAAATGAGAGCTGAGATAATGAGATAGCCACCTGTCACAGTGACCTCGTTGGGCGGTCTAATCCCTTCTGGCTTAAGTAGTAAAGCCTGCCTTTAAATGTTGTGTTTATATCATCTAGGTATTGGACCTTGAAGATGAGAAAGGAGAT
Source organism: Strongylocentrotus purpuratus (assembly GCF_000002235.5). Taxonomy (NCBI): domain Eukaryota; kingdom Metazoa; phylum Echinodermata; class Echinoidea; order Camarodonta; family Strongylocentrotidae; genus Strongylocentrotus; species Strongylocentrotus purpuratus. Next base: position 15,387,922 of record NW_022145615.1, on the reverse strand, counting down.
TGGGGTTTCAAGGCGCTCAAACAGATGATCAAGATTAATTTTCAGCTGGTAAGCACACACAAAATCCTGATGTGTTATTTTTTGTTACCAATTTGAGACGTTTTTTACAACTTATTGTCAAGATGAATTTTAGACACTTTTTAGGGCTGAATCTTTTATCTGGAAAAGAAAAACATCTATTGCTCTTACCATATTGTGACTACCCAAACAATGTTAGATTAATTTTGATTCATAGCCAATTTTTTGGAGTTGCAATGTCTCTACTCTACTCATGGTTTGTGGTGAGAATGTGATATCACATGTGTTTTTTTTTTACTCTAAATACATGTAGCTATTTAACAAGCCAAAATGAATCATAAATAATTCATTCATAGGCAGTGATTAACATGAATGTTTCTTGTTTCAGCCTTTATATCAACTTATCAAAAATGAAAATCTGTAAAATTATAACACTTTGTTTTAAACAAACATCTGTTTAGAGTGATTTGATAGTTTTGTATTATGTAATGTTATATCTTTGTTGCTGTTGCAGGGAAACTATGGGGAAATGATGACAAAATACAAGTTACTATTAACATACATCAAGGTAAGAAAAAAAGAGAGGTTTAATCATTCTACTTATTGTATCCCCGGTAGTATGCTGGAGGATACTTTGGATTCAGCAGCAGCACGCCGTCGCCGCGTCCACCGCGTCATATTCTTGTGTGCGCTCTAACTGCCACATTCCTTTACAGATTTCTTTCAAATTTTGTGTGGAGGTGTATCTTGGTATAATCTTCTAGACTTATAATTTTTGGTGCTGCCCTCAGTGTTCTTTTTTGTATAGGGTAAACAGCCATATTTTTTTGATGGTTTGTCTGTGCTCTATAGTTCACATTTTTTTAAAGGTTTTTTTTCTTCAAATTTTGAACAAAGGTGTATGTTGGTAAAATCTATGCACCTATAGTTTTCGGTGATGCTGTCACCAGTGTCCTATAATTTATAGGGTCAAAGGTCATATTTTGCAGGATGGATTGAGTGCACTCTGCAGACCACATTTCTTGATGGTTGTTTTCCAAACTTTGTATAGAGGTGTATCTTGGTACATTCTATGTAATGTTTACTTTTTTGTGATGCAGCCCTCATTGTTCCATCCTTTATAGGGTTAAAAGCCATTTGTCCCTTTTGTGTGCTCTTACTGCTTGATGGATTTCTTTCAAATATTTTATGCAGGTGTGTCTTTGTAAAATCTACACATCTTAAGTGTTTGGTGATGCTTATCCTAGTCTTGACAATAGTCCGAGCCACTAGGGGCGATCTCTACATGTACGTCATCCTTATGTTTCAGGGAGGGGAGAGGGTATCTTTGTCCCTCCTTCGAACATAAGGATGACACAAAAATTGCTGCCAGTGCCGGGGGATACATTCGCATTGCGCGGTAACGAAGATTGCGATATTTCTAGTTTTCTCTGAAGTTTCACGTGGCATGTTTATTTTTCCCAATGTTCTTGGATGTTATATGTGTAAATACTCATTAAGGAATTGAATCGTGTCTGAAATGTTTTCATTATGCTCTTCTTTAAAGACCCTATCGGAAGAAAAAAAAATCAAATATATGAATTAATTATCAACAGGAAGCTTATAAAGCCATAGATTACAATAATATCAATTAAGTATGCTATTTTATTAACTGTCAGAGGAGTAACAGCTCTCTGAAAACTTTATATATCTAAAGCTTTGAAAATCAGAAGTTGTTGACCTAAAAACTAGCTATCATCTTGATGCCACCTTATGTGGAGTACCCATATTCACAATGACTTTGCATTAAAGGGAACCAAAACCTTCATGCTAAGTTACTTTTATTTTAAAGTTTAAAAGGTTTGAATAAAATCAGTGAAAATTTTAACAAAATCGGGCAAGGAATAAGGAAGTTAGAGCTTTTTGAAATGACTAGTCACTAGAGGGCGGTATTCAATTTGTTGTGGTCGAGTGGATACGTTGCCGGACTGTCGATCGCAAGGTCCGCGGTTCGAGTCCCGCCGCCGCACTAATGTTCTTTGGCAAGACATTGATTTACATTTGCCACACTCCACCCAGGTTAAGTAAATGGGTACCTGGTAGGAATTTATTCCTTGAAATGCTAGAGCGCCGTATGGCAGCCGTGCTAAAGCCAGGGTAATAATCCGGAGCGCCAGGAGGGTCAAATCTGACTGACATGAGCGCTATACAAGAACCCACTATTATTATTATTATTATTATCATCTGTGGACAACTCTCCATGCCTTTTGTACATAAAATTTCACAATTTTTTCCTATTCTTCGTATTTATTTGTGTTCTTGATCCGACTTCATAACATGTGAAGTAGAATATCATTTTGCATTCTATATCTTGCTTTCAGGGGAGTGGATTATCTCAATCACAAGAAAACGAAAAAATTGTGAAATTTTATGTACAAAAGGCATGGAGAGTTGTCTGATTTTATACCTTGCCCGATTTCGTTCAAATTTTCACTGATATTTTTTAAATATCTTAAACTTTACAATAAAAGTAACTTAGTATGAAGGTTTTGGTTCCCTTAAATTAAGCATGGCTCATCACCTCAGCTATATAAGTGAACCGGTAGGGTCCACATGTTATGTCGTCACCGTAGCTGGGGCAAATTTTACCCCTGTTGACCCGTAATTTGGAGGGATGCAGAAAATGAGGTTTTAATTTGCTATTGTGAAATGCCAAAAGGAAAAATAGTTTTTATTCCCCTATATTGGTATTCGATGTTCATTCAGCTTTCCATTGATATAGGCCAAATAACAAAAAAAATGTGTTTCCCCGTCCAGACTTTTTACAAAAAGAAGGAGGCAGGGCATTACTATTTACTCTTATAGCTGGCCAAGCATATTTATTTACAGATATTGTGATATGTGAGTATATATGATGTAATATATGACAAAAACAAATGAATTGTATCACTTAAAGGTAATACAAAGTTTTGGGAAACTTTGAAAACTGGGTGGATAGTGATTCTTTACAATTTTGATATATTTGGATGCCCCTGTAGATGTATCATAAGCACTAGAAAAATTAGCCCCTGAAACACTTCTGCTTTCGAGAAATATTGAATATAAAAATTTACTGGTGCTCCCGGTAAATTTTGATAAATTTCAATGAGCGCCTACTGCCATACAATGGTAGCTGCGACCATGAAAATTTCAGAATAAGTAGATGTGATATATCATTTCCAACTGGGAATAGCTTATCGGTCGATTTTAATCAAGAAACATCGTTGTATAGCTTAATTAATATCTTGACCTTGAGAGGGAGCTATACAACATAACAAGTGTATTATTTACAATTTCATAACTTTAGACTCGATTTCAACTGCGACAACGATCAGTGAATATTGCTTCTAATATGTTCATTTGAACCAAATTCATGACCCCATACCAAAACTTTGTATTACCTTGAAGAAGCTATTTACCGTAAACAAAATGCATATCACAGGTTTTAGGGGGGGGGGGGCTTCTTTTTTTTCTGAAAAGTAAATATTTAAAAAAAGGAGGCGGCGGCCAAAAAGGAGATGGGCGGGGACAAGAAACACTTCATTTTTGTTACTTGGCCTAAAGTTTTATTTTGGGTAGGGTCTTAAAGGAGAAGGTTAAAAATTATTGAATTAAGTTTTCATTATTTTTATGTCATTGTGAAAGCTTAACAAAGAAAAATGTTGACTGAAAAGGATGGCTCATCAAATGCCCTCATACCGGTATTCAAAATATGACAAGTAACAGCTAAAGGTTGTGGACCGCAAATTTCATGCCACATGTTTGCGTAGCCCCATATACACACTTTTCTGTCTACAGTACATGTGACTCTTAGCAGGACCAAGCCAATTCCTTTTCATTTCTGATGATTCCAAACCTCACAGTATACACCAATACTTGTGTGCTACATGGTCAACCTCCAATTGCTTCCATTGCAAGTGCACGACCAAAACTCAAGTTTTTCTTAAATTCAAAGATATCAAGTTGAAAGTATCCAGGTAAATTGTCATGTGTACAACATCAAGCTTATATACATACAGTGCTAGTACTACATCTATCTAATACCCTTTCAAAATTTGTATGTTACCTCAGAGTGCAGTAACGAGAAACTACTCAGAGAAGTCCATCAATAGCATCTTAGACTACATCTCTACTTCCAAGAACATGCAACTGCTTCAAGAATTCTATGAGACTACTCTCATGGCTCTCAAGGATGCCAAAAATGACAGACTATGGTTCAAAACAAACACAAAGGTTAGTAAAAAAAAACTTACCTCATCTGTTCTGAATGCCACACACATGTTAGAGACATAAAGAGTTTAATTCGAGAACAGACCAACACAAATCTGTAAATAGCACCCCCTCCCCCCTCCCGAAAAAAGAAAAACAAATGTAGACCATTTATTTCTCATACCTGCCAACTACTATGATTTTGTCGTAATTATTACGATTTTTTGTTTTAAATTTCGCCTTTCAATTTTGTGTCACAAATTCACCTGGCACTGTCCAGGCCGACGCTTACCCGTGCCCGGGAGAGCATCGGCATGGTACCGTGGGTAAAAATGTTTCCCAGCTCAATCACTGTCAACTCACCACTCAGAAACTGGGACCAAATGTCCGGATTTATGTTTGGACTCAGAGCAAAATTAGTCTGTCATCTTTGGTTTTAAAAACAGCAATGTTTACTATTATTATTATTATTAAATCAGCGCCTTCAACTGCAACTCAAAGTAAAATAGCAGGAGTTTTCGGTGACGGACCTGGGATACCGTTGTATGGTAGTGGCATTTTTGTAAATGTTTTTTTATTTAAAAAAAAACATGGCGTCCGAGTATTTGAGTATTTGCCTGTAAGCCTGGGACCGCCTGGGACCACTACCGCAAATCTCCGAGTATAAGACGCACTTTTTTGCTGCCGAAAAAAAATGAAAGTCGGGGGTGTGTCTTATACACAGGTACAAAAAAAAAATATATATATATATATATTTTTTTTTTTGGTTAAGTTTTGATTTATGCCCCTCCACCTGGCACTATGTCTGGCAATATCTCCCAGCTCAGTAATCGGTATGTTGACTCACCACTCGGAAACTAGAATAACACTCAAATTTGTCTGTCATCTTGGTTTGAAGGTAATCTTTCTAACAGATCTCAATATGTAGTTTATCATAATAATTCATCCAATTTTCTTCTATTACACACGGTGTACCACAAGGTTCTATCCTAGGAACTCGACTGTTTTTAATTTACATTAATGATCTTACACATTCTTCTAAAAACGACATTGTTAATACTTTTTGTGACAAGTTCATAAGCACAAATCGGGGCCTTCAACTGCACGTCGCGGTTAAATGAAAGTCCTTCCCCACGTGGGTTTTTTAACACAGACATAAGACATAAGGCAAAAAAATAGGGGTGCGTCTTATACACAGAGATTTACGGTATGCACATCCCTTTATTTTTCTCCTCCAGGGTCTATTTCATCGGGAATTTTGAGCTTTTAGTCCTACCATCATATCATTACCCTGGCTTTAACCGAGCTATTATGAAAAGGTACACATGCATTTAAGGAATTTCTTCCTACCGGGTACCCATTTACCTCACTTGGGTGGAGTGCAGCAAATGTAGATCAGTATCTTGCCAAAACACATTAGTACTGCGACAGGACTTTATCTGCGAACCATGTGATCGACAGTCCAGTGACATATCCACTAGACCCCGATACCTCTACATTAGTAAATTAATCAGTCATGTAATATTGGTATGCTCTATCTTTAAATTTATTATTCCTCCTTCTTTTTAGCTTGGAAAACTGTACTACGACAGAGAAGAATTCAATAAGTTGGCAAAGATCTTAAAACAGTTACATCAATCATGTAAAGTGAGTACCTCTCTTCTTAAGTCATTCAGCTGATCACAACTGACAACAATTTTCATGGGTGCCTTTTCAAGTGCACCCAAAATGTAATAATAATGATGATGATGATGATGATGATACTAATAACAACAACAGCAACAACACTTATTATAATGATATTAATGATAATGTTAATGATTATAATGATAATGATGATAATAATATGGTCTCTACGCTTGTTAGAACATCACTGTATTAGTGTCTCAAAAACTCGGATGACGCATTCAAGAACAATTGTGTTTTCAGCTTGGATTTAGATTGATCCAACCATGGACCTATTACGGATGGACATTCATCGTTATCTTAACAAATTCATTGTGATTGTCTCCGTAAATGTCGTCTCAATAACATTCCCACATGTTTCTTCACTTTGATCTCATCATGGTCACTGCCAAAAGCCGGGACAGAATCAAGATAGTGATTTTACACATTTTAATCTACATGCGCAGAAGATAATAACTCGCCTAAATCATGGAAAATCGATGTGCAGTTCTGGCTTATAATTGGAAATTGTTGTACATGTATTTTATTTTGAAAAACATGTTGATATTACCATATAGAGGTTATTTTTTTATTTTTTGGTTGTGATTTAAAATCCAGTTTCCCCCTACTTCTTCATTATATTCCAGAGTTACAACGCACAGGGCTGATACAGATCATGGCCTTCTAATTGTTTATAAGGTCATAGGTGTGTGCGAAAGTTTGCGAATCAGTAATAATACATTTCATATCACCAAAATCATCTGCTTTTCAACTTTGCTGCTCCCCATTGGGGATGCTTTCATTTAAGACACACTCTTACAGAGCACATCATCCAAACAAAACCCAAGAGAGGGAAACTGCTCGCTGCACCTTTGTCATTTTTTGTCAATGACCGAAAATGCTTACGCAGTCGTTATAGTTAAAACAGCTGAATGTTCTCATTAAGATGCACATAATCAGAAGGCGGCGACTTATCATTGGATCATCAAGAAAGAATCACGTTGAATGTCCATCCGTAATAGGTCCATGATCCAACTGAGTGATATTCCTTAGATTTTGTGGGAGTTCATTCCATTGTTCCGGTGCTATCTTTTAAAATGCCCTATCTCTATATGATTTTGTCTGCACAGAAATTGGAAAGAACAGATTTTTTTATTTGAACAGATATTGTGTTTGGGTGCGTACACTTGTTGATGAGTTTACAAAAATAAACAGGTGCAATACCATGTATACATCTGAACACCAGAACAAGTAGTTTTATATTCAATTCTAGATGTTATAGGTTACCAGTGAAGTTCAGATAGGATAGTAAATACATGTTTGTATTTCCCTTTGGCTACAGTGAGTTATTATTATCTAATTGACTTGAAATGAAAGTATTTGTTGTTTTCTGGTCCAGAAATGTTCTCATTCTACCAACTTTATACATACCCATACATACCCAAATGAATTTCTTTGCAAGATGTTATATGTATGACC